>NC_137924.1:40750589-40818089 GCF_963457725.1 Sprattus sprattus | reverse complement strand
GAATGTGAACATCACTCTATCCTATCTATCTCCAAACAATATCGCTCTCGAGCCCAATTTTAGTTTTTTAAACAAGCTCTCCCGCGCTATAGCCTACCACCCCAGAAGGCGAGCGCCAAGAGGATTTGTGTTTTTTTTTTCTGGTGCTCATTTCACGTTCTCGCTATTGTAGGCTACTAAAGCTCTTACCTGTGTTGCTTTGTGAAACTGCTTTCTCAGCCCCGCGACAGACATCGTTTCTATTTTCGCCTTGTCTCCACGGGTACTCGTTTTTTAAATTCAACCGGAGAAGAATGTCCCTTTTACGTTTGCTGTGCGCGCTCCAACGGGCTTGCCTGCTTGGCTCGTGGGCTGTCTGATACAATGATCGGGCTATTGAATGTCATTCTACAGTTCGTGACGTAACACACACACAACCACCCCCTTAGTAATATTTCCGGTTGAACAGTCGCTAGATATTATACGGTGTTTCGTCCAAATACAATAAATATTTCATTAATTGGATTTGTTTTAAGGTAGGCTATTCGTTTAATGAGAGACGACACTAAATGTAGGTTCATCAGCAGTAAAGCGTAAAGCACACACAGATTCAGTACCTAGGACAGCAACACACCAGTTCCAGGAGATGATGCCAAGCTCTTATCACAGCCGCCATGTTCTTACCAGTGCTGCCACCATGTGGCATTAACTGTGTTAGAGAGCGGCAGCTTTACCAAATCTGGGTACTGAGACCTCGACCAGTGAGTGTGTGTGTGTGTGTGTGTGTGTGTGTGTGTGTGTGTGTGTGTGTGTGTGTGTGTGTGTGTGAGAGAGAGGGGTTGGGGGGGGGGGGGGGGGGCGCAGATTTATTTTGAATTGATTGATTGATTGATAATGGGATTGACAGAACCTGACCATAACAGATTGTCACAAAAGCTGAAAGCAACACATACACATACTGCATATATACATCCAAACACAGACTCCAATATTATGCACACCACACTTACTCATATATCATATATGATTTATTCGCATTATCTTCTAGAATAATTTCTCATTGTTAAGTGTTTATCATTTTGAATTGTTTCCTCTCGTAAAATGGAATCTGCTGAGGGGGCCAACAGCTAACAGTGTGTGTGTGTGTGTGAGTGTGTTAGAATCAGATTTTATTTGCCAAGTAAGTTAGAACAAACAAGGAATTTGACCTGGTGAACTGGCTCTCAATGTGCTTACACATATATTACACAAAATATACATTACAACATAATACAAAAACAAACACAATATATTACACAAAATATACATTACAACACAATACAAAAACAAAACACAATACAATACAAAAACAAACAGTGCAATGGTCTATGAAAGTTTGAAAAGGTATGTACAGGAGCTGTGAATTTTTACAATAGTGCAAAGAAGAAAGTGGAGAGTGCAAGAAGTGCAGGGATAAATATATATGCTACATGGATAAATATGTATGTTACTTTGAGCAGTTCAATAGTGAGACGGCGAGGGGGAAGAAACTGTTTTTGTGTCTGGATGTTTTCGTGAACAGAGATCTGTAACACCTACCAGAGGGGAGGCGTTTGAAAAGTTTGTTTTCGGGGTGTGAGGGGTCTGCAGTGATTTTTCCTGCCCGTTTCCTGACTCTGTGTGTACAGGTCTTGGATGGTGGGCAGGTTGGCACCAATGATCCTTTCTGCAGTCCTGACAGTCCGTTGAAGTCTGTTCTTGTCCAGTTTGGTTGCGGATCCAAACCAGACAGTGATGGAAGTGCAAAGAACAGACTCAACGACTGCTGTGTAGAATAAGATCAGCAGCTCCTGAGGCAGGTTGTACTTCCTAAGCTGGCGCAGGAAGTACATCCTCTGCTGGGCCTTTTTGATGATGGTGTTGATGTTGGGTTCCCACTTCAGGTTCCTGGAGATAGTGGATCCCAGAAACTTAAAGGATTCAACAGCCAACACAGTACTGTTGAATATGGTGAGGGGGGGGCAGTGCAGGGTGTGTGTGTGTGTGTGTCAATACCACACTTTTATCTACAGTCTCCAATAGATTTCACCAAAGTCTTAAATCATGGTCCTATCTGAAAAGCTAGTACAGTGACCTACAGTAAGTCACCCTTTAAAGCAGAAACCACGGGGGTCCCCCTTCAGTGATAGTAGGGAGTTGTGTTCTTTGCCCGGCCTCAAGGCGGCGCCAGTGCTGTGCTCTCCAGTCTTGATGTGAGCTTAAAAGAGTTTGCTTAGAGTTTTCGAGGTGCAGACTACAGTCCTAGTTTGGCCTCAGTAAGAACAAATCCTTTCTGAGACCTAGAGATAGATGTCATTCTAGTATGATTCCCATGTGTAAGAATGATCATATCTCAGCATTAGCATGATGACCTATCACACATCGTATGCATATATTGATGTTGTCGTCTTAGAAGAAGCTATAGTTGTTAATGAGGTATTGTTGTTGTCAACAAAAAAGCCGGGGCATATTATCAATCAGAACTAGTGTGGAATGTGGACTATGTGGCGTATGAAAATGTAAGTGTATGTGTGCATGTATTTTGATACATATAACAGGACTATTGTAAAGGTCAGCACATTTACTATGACGAGTATACAACTGCCGAACCAGCTTGATCTTGGTTATTGTGGCAAAAGTTACTGCAGTTGGCATGATTATCAGGGGTATGGTCTATGTCGTTGTGTTTGACACTGGAACAGCACAAACAGGGATAGTTTTGAGTACTAGGTTTCTTTTCTTTTTGGTCCTCTCTTCTGTCTTGTTCATCCTCTTCTTTTCCTTCGCCATGTTCCTCTCTTTTGATCTCTATCTTTACTGGAGCGCTGGACTTTCGCCGAGGTCTTTTAAGGGCGGGCTCTAGAGCTGGAAATGCTGATCTGGGATTGGTTAGCTCCTCATTCTGTAGTCTCCCTCCTCCTCCCACTTGAACAGGTGCATTGGGGGTACTAGAAGAGACTTGTTTATCATAATAGCCTGGTGCCCTGGTAACAGTAACCCCAAGCAGGCCAGAATGTGTGGATGTCACAGAGGCCACTTTCTGCGGTGACAAAGGTGTGTGAGATTGTGCTACGGAGACAGCAGGTGGACTGGTGCTTAAAAGAGTTTGTGCTTGAGTTTGGGTGTGAGTGTGTGCTTGAGACGGTTTGCCACATGAGTGAGGGTGTGTGTGTGCATGTGCCTGAAAGTGTGTGTCTGTTTGAGCACGTGTGTGCGTTTCACTGTGCCCACACGCCTGTGCATGACTGTGTTTGTGCATATGAGGCTTTGTTTGCGCCTGAAGACATGCTTCAGTATACTTCTCTAGCTGTGTGTGAGCGCCACTCGTGTGCATGTAAGGCTTTGTTTGAACACACACGTGTGTGTGTGGCTGCGTATGGGTGTGCCCGTGCATTCGCGCGTGTGTGTGAGCTCGCGCGTGTGAGTGTGTGTGCACGTGAGAGTGCAGGCGTGGGTTGGGGTTGGCGCTGTGGCGGTTGCGACTGCGGAGCGAGCTGAAGAGCGCAGAACAGCCCGGAACCGTGCAGCTGTGCTTGATCTTTAGGTGCACAGCATTGTAGTGGATCTTTAGCGTTCCCTTGTCGTAGAACGTCTTGGAGCAGGAGGAACAGCTGACGCGGCTCTTGTTGCGCACCATACACACACCACTGCCACCGTCACCGCCACCACCCCCGCCGGATGACATTGTGGAGGACGAACAGAGAGAGAGGGATGAGCAGAGGAAGACAGGAGAAGAAGGTAGAGAGGGCAGCTCGGTCACAGACCTCTCTCTCTCCTTTCCTGCCTCTTCTCTTTCCTCCCCTCGTCTCTCTCTGTTTCTTTCCACTCCTGTTCCCTCCCCACTTCCCCTACTCTCTCTTTTATTTTCACTAGTTCTTTGCCTCTTCACCTCCTCCCCGTCAAAACTACCTCCCTTACCGTGGCCATCCCTGATTGGTGAGTTGGTCTTTGACGCCTGCTCTAATTGGCTGCTGAGTCTGGCGTGGCCCTGTGTGTGTGTGAGCACAGGTGTTTGTGTGAGTGTGAGTGTGTGTGTGTCTGTGAGTGTGTGTGTGCCAAACGGGACGGGCGAGAGGAGGGACACACACGCCCCCTGCAGGTTCTCAAAGTGGTGCAAGCTGTGATTGGCCCCACCCGACGGTGACACAGCACCACGTGACTGACTGCTGCACTCAATGAAGTAGCGGATGTCAGAGTTTGGCCTGGTTGCCGTGGCAATGTTGAAGTCATGGCCCTGGTGCCCCATGAGCTCCACGATTGGGCGAGTTTCGCCAAAGCGCATGAACTGCTGCAGGGTCATTGCCTCCTCCTCGAGTGACATCATCACCCATCGATCTAGAACCCGACCCAAAGTGTCCTGTAAACACAATTGCACAGACACACACACACACACACACACACACACACATACACACAACCACAACATGAACCATACCATATCTGAATTGATGTATGTGAGCGTGTGTATGTGTGTGTGCTGTGAAATATGTGATTGTGGTTGTATGTAAGGATTAAAGTTCATGTGAATGTATAGTTGATATGCAGTAAGCAGATGCACTGTGGATAAAAGTGTGAATGTCTGGGTGTGTGTCAGTGAAATGTGTGTTTATCTGTGTGTGGGCGAATGTATGCTGACCTGCAGTATGTATCCTCTGACATAGTCCCTGAGGGTCCAGCCTAATGAGTGTAGTATGTTCCTGACGTCAGCAGGGGGCAGTACACTGTAGAGGCGATCCAGAAGGATCTTCATGCGCGTGGGTACTGCCTGTGCGCCGAACAACATCAGACTGCTGATGTCATAAACCTGCGACACTCGCACCGCTTCCACCTGACGCACACCCAGTACAGGTGGAGAGCCCAGCTTACTCAAGGCTATGGAGACATACACACACACAGATACACATGTATATAGAACCACACAAACATACAATACTACACACACACACTCAAACACGCAGAAAAACTTAAATACATGCATGTACAGTATAAACACAAATACACACACAACCACAAACCCACACACAAACTTGATTATACAGCATGTTTCATTCTGAGCCACTTCTGAACACGTTGTTGTTAAACAGACTGAACGTCTGTTCAGTTGCTCCACCACCGCCCCAGTCCCTGACTGTCTGAGTAGCACTGCTTCTGTCAGGCGGGTTAAACAGTAGTAGGAGATCCCTGACTGTCTGAGTAGCACTGCTTCTGTCAGGCGGGTTAAACTGTAGTAGGAGATCCCTGACTGTCTGAGTAACACTGCTTCTGTCAGGCGGGTTAAAGGAGCTCCCTGACTGTCTGAGTAACACTGCTTCTGTCAGGCGGGTTAAAGGACCTCCCATAGTTGAAGCTACAAAATGTAACTCCAGAAAAAGATGTTTGATCACAGTTTAAAACAGCAGTGCAACGGCATAATAAAGGCAGTTACTTTTCATTACCCTGTTTATTTTCTCTCTGTATGATTCCATGATCACAGGCAACTCTGTTTGTAATGTACAACTACAAATCCCTCCATCAGGGAAAACCATAACGCTTTGGAGCTTGATTTAAACATTTAAACACAATTGACAAAAGTATTTATGAAAATGTCCTATTTAACATTAACATAAGGACTATTTCCCTGTGATTAGATTTGATTAGACTTGCAAATGGCTTTAATATATCTACTAATACATATGTCTTCTTTAAATATAACGCCTGTCACTATATTAATTCAGATATTAATTTATTCTTGCTTTTTATATTTGAGTATTTTTGCACATTTAGCATGGTTCTTCTGAAAATCGGGAACAGGTAATTTTTATGCAGTTACATTTGCGGTTCCTGACTCATGACATATCATGTCCAATTAATGTAAAACAACTACTACTTAATTTTACATCAAAGTATTGTTAAATCCTGTATAGGTAAGTTATATTCATTTGTACAATGTTGATTATATAAATAACAAATGTGCTCAAATGCAATCATTACAGTATTTGTATGTGCATGTTTCGTATACCAAGTTCATCTCATTGTTAAAAAGCCCAGTTCTTTTTTAACCCGCTTGCAAATGCTGAACAGTTTGTCAGAAACTTGAGCAAAACTGATCAGTTCATTGATTAAAAACACTAAGGTAACAAATAATATTTCTTTTGAAATGTTGAAGGGAAAAGCTTTTTTTTTTTTTTTTTTTACCATGGACGACCCAGCCATGCTGACACTGACCACACGATCTCAGGTTGACCTTCTCCGGCTGGAAACTCTCACAGATACATCCCAGCATAGTGCAACCGATCACCTGACAAAGAGAGAGAATTAGAAACCTAAAGTCGTCCATCTGTTATCATCGGCATGTTTCTGACAGAGTGAAAATGTGAGGAGTGCTCTTTGAATCATTCACTCTGTGAGCAGTGAGTAGCCTAATTTATTTCTTTGTTGTGCTTAATTTTATGTTTTAGTTTGATGTTCGCAGGACGTTGTGGATTGATATGAAATAACACCGAATATGAATAAACACCGACTCATGCAAACTTCCCAGCTTGTAATGCTAGGGCGGCAGCAGTAGTTTTAACCTGTACAAATTAATATGAAGATAGTCAAAATATTAGCTTCTTATTCCCCGAAAACTCTATTCTCCAGTGTTTTACTGAATATGTTTGTATAGTAGGCCTACTAATGGAGGGCATGTCGAGCTGTTACATCAGGTGCAACTTTCACAGCTGGTGAATTGATCTAATTTAAAAACCACATTGACCAACATCAGAAACAAACTCCTAAACAATACTAACGATAAAACACGGGAAAAGACATCTTAACGGTCATGTTAAAATGACCAAGCCTCTGTATCAGCCTGCTTTCAGTTTCATAACACATTTCTGGACAGTTTACCTGCATGTCAAAGTGTCAGCTAAGACGTCTTTGTATCTACCTCATTTTAAAAGTTGCTCTTGTCCCTCTTCTGTCGTCAACGAGTGGTGCATTAAATAGCAGGGCATATATATTTATAATACTGTAAATACATTAAAATAAAACTGTACATTCAGATATGGCGGTAGGTATACATTTATGTTATTTCCATTGCTAATTTAATTAGCTTGTTTTAGTGCTCAGATCCTCCAAATACTGAGATTATTAAAAAATGTATTGCGTTCTACACACTTCATGGTAAATCGGGGCTATAAATTCGTCATTCGAATCCCGTATGGGAACGTAGCCTACGCACATGAAAACAGCGCATTGTATGTAAGTCTAGGCTACAGCTTACCTGAGGGGTAACTCGGTAACGGGCGTCCCGCTCTCCGTGATGTTGCCATGTCCCCATCGCGCCAGTCCACTTCTCACAGTTTTGCCAGGCCTTTCAATGATAAAGCTCGAGATCTTCAGTCGTTTCTCTTTATTTGTTTACTTTATTCTTCTGTTTATTTCTCAGAGGTTTCTCTGACTCTTCTGCCTATGTCTCTACTGATCTCCTACTTCATCCATCTCAATTGGTAGGCTATCTCTCAACTGTGAATTTGAGTTATCTATTTCTTGATCACTCCATCAAAGAGTTGTGTGGACCTCTCTCTCTCTCTCTCTCTCTCTCTCTCGCTCTCTCTCTCTCTCTCTCTCTCTCTCCCTCTACTGTCTGTCTCTCAACACCAAAACAGGAATGGGAGGAAGCTCTAGTTAATTCTCTAATTTAATTGGAGAGTGTGGTTGAATTGAAGAGTGTGTGTGTCTGTGTGTGTGTGTGTGGGGGGGGGGGGGGGGGCGGGGGGGGGGGGGGGGGGGGCGGCGGTTGGAAGGGAGCGTTTCGGGGTTGTCAGTAAGGACAAGTACACAGGAAATAAGTAAACTCACAAGTCCTGCACAAGAGGAAAGACCATGTAAAAGAGGACTGCTAATTAACTGTTGTATCACATCCCTTTTTTCTTCAGAACATTCTGCTGTGCACAGTACATGAGGCATGGTCTACAGTTGAGCCATTTGACAAGTGCCACAGTGGTCCAAAAACAAAAAACAAACAAAGTTTTTTTTTTTTTAAAGTCTTTTAAAGACTTGCTCAGAACCAACAGATGTATCATTCTTTGAATAATAAGTCTATCAGCTTTATAGCAAATTAATTGTAGAATCTTTTTTGGTTCCAAGCAGTAGAACGTTTTGGAGTAATTTCAGAACCAGGCAAATTAAAAGTATCTTTCCTGATACTACTGGATAGAACCTGTAGCATATTCTACTTAGAACCCACAGTCGAAAAGAACCTTTTTCACTCACTGTTCAAAGATCAAAGTACCTTTACAGCTATTAACTGGATGGATGTTAATCATGTTAATAGGCTGAGATGCAATTTGTCCTCAATCTTCGTCACCATCCCTGTTTTGAATGATTTGGACTCCCTGCAGTTTTCAGCGCCTGTGAAGAAATGCATTTATCATGAATATTTAAATGAACAAACATAAAACAGTGCATGCGTAAATGACAACAGAAGAGACTGCAGTGGAGTTTACAAAGAAGTAGAATAGTGGGAGAGCATTGGGAGAGGCTATAATGGCTCAGGCTATGATGTTGTGTGCGTGTGTGTGTGTGTGTGTGTGTGTGTGTGTGTGTGTGTGTGTGTGTGTGTGTATCTCACCTCTCTCATGGGATGTCAGGTGCGTGGCAGCAGGTAGCGGAATGTCCCAGAACAATGCTTGAGACAGGAAACAGCTGACAGAGGACTTCATCAGCACGCCACTTCCTCAGGGCACTCACAGTAACACTCAGGGGTTGTGTCTGTTTATGGGGGGGATGAAGAAGCCTTTCCCACGTTTGACAGGTTTGGATAATAGATTAGGTTTAAAAAAGTGTGTGTGCATGTGTGTGTGTGAGTGACAGAGATCACAGAGTGTAGTGGGCTTAAATAATAACTGTGTGTGTGTGTGTGTGTCAGCAATATACAGAGAGAGAGAGAGAGAGAGAGAGAGAGAGAGAGACGAGTGAAGGAAGTGATAGGACATCCTCATCGTCATCCTCTTCCTCAGTGCTCAGCTGAAGTTGATTGATGGTTCTGAAGTTTAAAGCTGGTTCTGAAGAACTCTAGCTTTTGTCTCTAGAACATCTGATGTTCTTTGGGGGGGAGATGACTACTGATCTACATTCTCTTCTAGATCTGTGCTTGTTTTCCAGAAAACCCTCTGCTCATGTTCCTACATGACTACAGATGTTCTGTACGGACTGGATGTTCTTATTCACACAAAACTCTCTACCCCCACATAACACCCAACTATTAAGTTTCTGTAGTTTATGATCCAAATGTGGCAGACAGTCAAATTAGTTTCCTTGCTAATATCGAAATGAGTTATTCCGCCATAAGGAGCTATGTCATACGTATATATCAACATGCAAATAGAAGCACTCAGACTCACATAAAAACAAAACCAAAGCAGTCATATAAATTCACACATAGGCGTCACGCATTCACAGAGCCAGTGTTCAAGATGCCTGGAAATCAACATAGAGGCACACAGGAGACCAGCTACTTATAACACTCATGCCAAAATAATCAATCACACAAACACACACGCACACACACGCGCGCACACACACACACACCTATAGGGAATAGGAGAGGCAGGTATGTTGGATACATTTCCACTCTGCTGGGGCTAGTCTGAGCCACTTTCCAGTTTTGATGTCCTGTTTAATTATAATATAAGAAGACAATTGTGTGTGTGTGTGTGTGTGTGTGTGTGTGTGCGCATGTGCAGAAGAGGGGGACTGACACACTTACATAGCCGTGTCAGGAGCAGTTTGGAACCTCAGTATTGTTTTTGTCTGCTTGTTCGACCTCATTTGATGTTTGTTTCACTTGTTTGTTCCCTTCGCTCAGAATCTATGATCTTATTCATCTGAGAACCTTCTGTCCGATACGTTTCTGTCCTTTCCTTTACAATGGCCCCTGTCATTTCCTTTGATGATACATACACATTGTTCTTCTTCTGTGTTTTTTCTGTTACTTTTTAGGCATGTGTGTAAAGGAAGGAGGAAGAAGAAGAAGCAGAGCTAGAGGAAGAGACTTAAAGAGAGAGTGGAGTGAGAGATAGGGAGAAAGAAAGGGAGAGACAGAGGAAGAGACTTAAAGAGAGAGTGGAGTGAGAGATAGGGAGAAAGAAAGGGAGAGACAGAGGAAGAGACTGAAAGAGAGAGTGGAGTGAGAGATAGGGAGAAAGAAAGGGAGAGCTAGAGGAAGAGACTTAAAGAGAGAGTGGAGTGAGAGATAGGGAGAAAGAAAGGGAGAGACAGAGAGATTGGTATTACTGGAAGACTCCAAATTTTGGAACAAATGACAAACTTAGGACCAACTTTCTTGGGTCGGAACTTTTTTGCTGCTGTTCCTCGTCCCCATTCTGAGACCCAGCAAGCCAACTTGGATCGCCCACAAAGAGTTATACCCCACGCACGCAGACACAGATCTCAATATGGGACAGGAAAAGGTGGCAACGGAGAGAAGGGGGAAAAAAAGGAGGTTGGATTTGAAAGAATGAAAGAGTCTCCTCCTCCTTTTTTTCTCCACCCTCGCTCCGTGTATCTCTCAAGGGTGAGGGAGATTTTTGGCAGGGTCACCTGAGTCCTCCCCCTGGCTTATACACACTGGGTTAGCAGGGGGGCCCAAACACACACACACACACACACCACAGACCACACACACGCACACACACACACACAGACACAGGCACATACAGACACACACACACAAAGGCACACGGATAGAAAGAGCCTTTGAAGCTGTCCCCAGTTATTTTAGGGCTCCCATGCAGACTCAACATCCTCCAAGACAGCGGCTTCATCAATTAGTAATAAGGGGCCCATTAGACACTAATTAACAGGAACAAACACGCAGACATAACAAAGAGATAAAACACACACACACACACATACATAAAACAATCAATGTAAAGACATAGATAATTACAAGTGCACAATCATTGACACATATTTGAGTAGGTAGTGTAAATAGTGCAAGTTTACCAGGAATTTCCGAAGGTGTTAAGCATCTGCAGTGTGTGTGTGTGTGTTTGTGCAGTAGGTGTGTTGAAGGTAGTATGCATGCCTATGTATCCCCGTGTCCAGTGTAGGAGTGTGTGCCCTGAGGGTAGCATCATCTGGGACTAACACACTGCAGAAGAACCCATCTGAGAGCAACAACTGCTGATGAAGCAGATACGCTCCCACTGAGGGTTCCCTTTGAAAGTCATGGTTCTTATCCTCCGCGTGAGCGCTGAAGGCACGAGAGATGGAGGGGCAGCCATCTTCATACAGTGTGGTGAACATGATCGACACGGTGTCTCTTGTGACTAGAGGAAATTGTGAATATAGGAAAACAGATGTGTGAGACCAGTTCCATTAAATCACCAGCACCAGGGCTTTCACATGGGAATACATCTGACTGGTTCATGCTTGAGGCCCACTGGCGGAAAGACTTGAAGTGTCCTTCTCTCTGTCCCTCTCTCACACACACACACAGACACACAACTATCCTGCTCTGATGTAGAAGTATGACACTTCAGACAAATCAGGAAAGAGAAGAGAGAGACTCAATGTGTGTGTGTGTTCCATGTCACAACGCAGCCCTGGGATGCATGCTGACACTGGTGTAATCCGGGTGTTGTGTGTCGCGCTCGCTGTGAAAAGCTCCCCGACTCGCTCTGCCCCTCTGAAATGGATTAGACACGGGACAAACCATGAGTCACTCCACCTTACACACACACACCCACAGAATAATGTTGAAGCATAAATATGAGTGTGTACGCGCGACATGCTAAATATCATCAGTTTTGTGTCTGTGTAATGCAGGCTGAATAGCTGTGTGTGTGTTCATGGGTGACACAAGCTGAATGGCACCAGACCAGAGTGTGTGTGACAGTGTGCCTGACCCCTGCTGGACCTGAATGCTGGGGTATCAGAGGGGTTTAAGCTGATATGACCACTTCCATGCATTCTGTTGGCACTCATCCGCAGTGGCTTAGAGTGCGTCTGAATGCCAGCCCAGCGGCCACCGCGGTGCTTCTGCTCAGTACCACAGGCTTAGAGACAAACATGTCCTCGAGCGTAACACACCCTCCTCCTCACATGCCTCAAATCACAGCTTTGATACCACCCCAAAAGGAAAACTGAACCATCAGCACTTTTCAAAGTTTTAAATACCCCCCCCCCCCCCCCACACACACACACACACTTCTAAAGCCTGTCACAATTCACAGCACCATCTCTCCGACAGGATATATGTTTAAAGATATTGTGTGTGGAGAATTTCGGTCACTTCTGGAGTTATAATTCCAAGAGAAAAGGGTCTGAAGTAGCTCTGGGAGCAGAGGGGGATAAAAAAAACGATGAAGGAGTGAGAAGAGAAATAAAGGGAAGAGAAGGAGGCGAAAAGAGAAGGACAGAACCAGAAATGTGGGAGAAGACCAGAGGAAGATAGAGGAAGGCTTTAGCATCTCATTTGCTTGTGTGGAGGTAAACTTGGGACTTTTCAATAAGGCAAATAAATGAGTAGAGTAGAGTTAGTCCGACTGAAGGTCACTGCACAGTAGACAGAGTCTTGTTTTAATGCAGATGCACAAACAAGTTTGATCAAACATTTAGAGTATAAAAAACGCATTAAATATCATGTTTTTCTTAACACTTAAAAAATAAAAAAAATCACAGGTGTTTCTTGGATGCCTTCTTCCCTACTCGCGCAGTCTTCTTCAGGGGGGCGGAGGAGTGAGTGGAGTCAGCCTTCACAGGTAGTGGTCCATAATCGCCCGCAGGAGGGAGGCTGGCTGGCGGTGGGGGGTCGGAGACGGCCGTCACCTGAGCCAGAGACAGAGGGGTTAACACGGGTCTGGGTCATGTGATCAGAACACAGAGGGATATCAACGGGCCCTGTCCCTTAATCTGCACTTGAGGTACCTACCTTAAAACATGTATAAACCGTTTGGCATTAAGAGACGCTTCAGAGCGACTAACACTGGCAGGTATTACATACATTATGTTTGACTGTTGCAGCAGAAAGAAAATATGGAAAGGGTGAAACTAAGCATCATAATCAATACACACAAACACACACACACGTATATATATAAATATATACACACACACACATTTTATATATATATAAAGTAAGAGTTTCGCTCACAGGGCTTTTCTCTCGAATGCAGGCCTTGTGTAGTTCCTCTTTGAGGGCAGAGATGTGTGAGCGCCGGGAGTCCAGCTCTCTCTCCACACACACCAGCTTACTGCACAACAACTGGTACACCTCCGCAAAACAGCTCAGCAAACTCTGAAACACGCACACACACGCGCACACACACACACACACACAACAAGTTGTTTAAAGGTTGAATAATTACTCAGTTGTATAATTGTCCCGTAAAGGTGTAAAGGACAAACGTGCAACAACTTTAAAATACATCTGTGTGATTTGTGGGTTCTTTGAAGCCAGCTAATATAGATCTGTTTAATACAGCAGAAATCAGTCTGATGAGTGGCTACTTCAATCGGATGACAAATTAGTGCACACAGTAGAACAAGAGTATGGATTTATAGGGTCATCATTACAGACTTAACTACAAATTGACTTTGCAAAAATATGCTGACTATGTGTGTACACACACACACACACACACACACACACACACACACCTGGCAAACAGCCACCTCAGGCCCTCCCATGAGCCTCTCTGGGTCTGGCATCTCCAAGTGCATGTTGGGTACGTGCCAGATAATGTCACCTGGGGAGAGGGCGGGGCTGAAGAACACAATATGCTCCTTCACCTAAGAGAGAGAGAGAGAGAGAGAGAAACAAAAGAGATGAATACATGATTCAGGTCAAAATCAACAGCATACAGAAGCATGTGGGTGAATGTGTTTCTGCGTGTCCCCACCTCTTTGAGACTATTCTCTACTGCTTTCATATAGCTGGCCAAGGAATCCTTCGTTCTGAAACAGAACATTTCAACTGATGAGCACATCCAAGAGCAAATGAATGGCTGTGTCACTGTTTGTTCATATGAATATCTGTGTGGGCAAGAGAGGTTGTGTGTGTGTGTGTGTGTGAGTGAATGAGAGGGAGAGAGAAAGAAAGAGAGCGTGTGAGTGAGTAACTGAGTGAGTGGTACATAGTATGTGAGAGAGGCTATGTGGGTGAGAGAGGGAGAGGACGTGTGTGTGTGTGTGTGAGTGTGAGTGTGAGTGTGAGTGTGAGTGTGTGTTTCTTACTTGGCAGCCGTGCGGAGAGCGGTTTCTGCAGTGTGTATGCTCTGCTGCAGCTCCTGCTTCTCCTGCTGGGCTTGGCTGAGGTGTTTGCCCAGCTGGCGCAGAGACTGGTCCTTCCTGCGCAGCTCAGCCTTACACTCGGTCAAGCTCTGAGGGACAGGGACACAGACAGGGACATACATGTTTCTATACATGCGTGACGGGAATGTAACCTGCTATGCCTCTAAATTAAGAAGACATTCAACATTCAGCAGTACAAATCTATTAACAAAGTGTAGACATAAAAACCAAACAATACACAATGACAGGACAGGCCCTGAGACAAACATAGTATTTCCTCTGTATCCTAAAAACAAGAAATAATTATGTAATACATAATAATGTTTTATGGGTTTGTAAAACCAACCAGCTTATCCAAGTGGTCTGGCCCAGACAATTTTTAAGTGTCCCTTCTGCCAGTCTAGGCAATTAGTAGTGGAATGAGGTAGGAACAAAATTAAATGCTCTGCGTTTCCGGCAACGTTTCTTTATGTCGGACCGACCAGCTAGCAGATGGCACAAACACTGTCACTACCGTATCGTAGTCCTCTGCCGGATGTTAGTCGCGCATCCGCGCATGCGTCTCTTTGCGACACTGTTGACTGCATAATTGAATATTACTTATTAAATATACCCACATAATGCGTGAAGACAATCCCAATATGTTGACGTTGAGCCTTATGCTGTAAACCGTTTACAACATTATTAAAAGTAACGTTAAATAAACCCACATTATGCGCTAAAACAAGCACTATTTGTTGAGGTTGAGCCTTCTGGCGTGTGTCTGAGCATACGCGATGTGCACGACTACCATCCGGTAGTGACAAACACAACAAGATGGTAATCCCAGTATCTCTTTTCAATGACCCAGTTGGTGCACCAACCGTGTCCACTTTAAATAAAGGGTTTGAACTTCCTTGAAGTTAGTTTAATCAGTTGTATTTATGTTTGTGTGTGCAAATCATGTCTGTTTGGGTGCGCTAGTGGTTGCAAACATGGGGCGGGAGTGTGCTGTTCCTGTGCGGGCGCACCACGACCGCCACAACATGCATATGCACATACAGTACATACACACACACACACACTGTACATGTATTGTTTTTTTTGGTTTTGTTCTGTTTATTATTTATTTTTAAAATCTTTTTTATGAATGCCAATGAAGCCATTAGAATTGAATTTGGCAGACAGGGAGGTATAGAGAAGGACATGCTCCATGCTGAGGTTCATATCCTGAGGTTGCTGAGATTGTGTGTGCGTCAGTAAGTGTCTTGTGTATATATGTGTAGGTCAATATGTACCTTGACAATCATTAAAAATGTGGGGTCTTTCTTGTGCAGTGTGCAGCTCCATGCTGAGGCCCAACCTCTGTAACGGTCTTGGTGTTTCTACATTTGTGTGTGTGTGGAGTGTGTATGTACCTTAACGGCCATAGCCAGTGTGCGGTCCTTCTCCTGCTGGTCCCCAGCGTGAAGCTCCATGCTGAGGCCAAGCTCCTGGAGCTGCTGGGCCTGCTGGTGCAGGAGCTCCTGAGCCTGCTGCTCCCTCTGCAGAGCCGCACTCAGCTCACACAGCACCTCCTCCATACGCGCCACCGGCACACACGCCTACACACACACACACACACACACACACACACACACACACACACACACACACACACACACACACACAAACTGATTTAAATAATTGCCAAACAACACAGGTACACATTAGCACATACATGCAGACACCCACATAGACACAGGTACATGTAGCACCAAATACTACCCCATTCCTTGGACAACACTCTTCATGAATTTACAGTACATAAGTTATTGTGTTGTGTTTTTTTTTTTTTGAGTCAGGCACTGCATGAGATACACACTGTGTGTTTGGGGTCCTGCGGTGGGGGAATGGCTGCCTGGCGTCTGAGTTGGGTGAGCTCCAGACGCAGGTTCCTGCGCTCCACCTCGGCCGTGTGCAGACGCTGTGTAAAGGCCAAGATGTGCTGCTGCAGGGAGACAACCACTCTCTGCACACACACGGCAAGACACAAATACAAGAACACACACAAATGAACCAGGCAGACAAACGCACCCCCAATTGTCGGGCAAGCAGACCAATCATGGTTGATGCGGACTGCTTGTCTACATTTCAGAGGAATTGCACGTGAGTCTACGGCGTAGAGTACAGGGCTAAGCCATACCTACTTAAGTAGAGCGCAGATTATACACAGAAGCATAAATCAGCCTCTGTATCTAGTCTGTATTTAGCTGATCAGGTTGCATATGTATAACCTTTACAAAATAAATGTGTACATAATGTACGTAAACGAGTATGTTGAGTCAATGAATCATGTGTGTATTTATGTACCTTGCTGCTGTACTGGTCGGTTGGAATGGGCTGAGTTTTTCTGAGTCGGAAGAGTCCTCGTGCCAGTTGTCGTGACAACGACCCTCTGTCCATGTAACATCTGTAGTGGCGGTCACCGTCAGCAACTAGCCTCTCGAGCAACCTGGAAAACTTGCTATCAATGTCTGACACAGACAGACAGACAGACAGACAGACAGACAGACAGACAGACAGACAGACAGTAAAAGACAACTTTGTTTACTTTTAATAAACAGAAAATGACAAAACAAATAGGTTTGAAAGGCTAGACCTACGAGACCTAACAAACACAATGACCAGAAACAACTGACAACTTACACAGTGTGTGAGTGAGTTTTATAGTGAATGAGTGAGTGAGTGAGTAAATGAGTGAGTGAGTGAGTGAGTGAGTGAGTGTGTGAGTGAGTGAGTGAGAGTGTGTGTCTGTACTTGTCTAGGGTGTTAAGAGTAGCTCCGTGAGTGAGTGAGTGAGTGAGTGAGTGTACTTGTCTAGGTTGTTAAGAGTAGCTCCATACTATGTGTCCCTGTGAGGTTGGTGTATGTGTATGTAAGTGTTTGTGAGCGTGAGTGGACGTGTCACCTGTGCCGTCCTCGGAGCAGGTTAAGATGAGTGTCTTCAGCTTAGTGCTCTGGGTCCACTCCCCCTCTTCCTCCTCATTATCCTGATCCCTCCTCCATTCCGGCGCACACACACTCACGGCGCCTTCACCGTACGGGTTGTCGGCCTTGAAACACACACGCGAGCGTCCCCCGAGTGCCCTGAAACGCTGAGCCGCCAACACCCCAATGGCCGCACGGCGGAACCCCCACACACCCCTGCGGCATGTGTGCGGATCCGTGTTGGGTGTGTGTTTGGGGTCCTCGCCCGTGCTGGTGAGCGCCTGCAGTATGGCCTGCATCTCGCGTTCCAGCTTGGCCCGCGCGTCCAGGAGTGTGTGCAGCACCCGCTTCTGCCGGGCGAGGTCGTGCACGCGGCGCAAGAGCGGGCACACACACCCAGCCAGGAGGGCGGCGCCGCGGAGCAGCGCGGAGGCCAGACGTCCGCCTGTGTGCAGGCGCTCCTGGAGCTCGCTCGCGCGAGTCGAAAGATTGGCCTTCTCTCGCTCCACCGCACATACGCGCTCCTTGGACACTTCCACCTCACGTCGCATCTCCTGAGAGAGCAAGAGAGAGACACAGAGAGAGAGACAGAGAGAGAGACAGAGAGAGAGACAGAGAGAGAGAGAAAGAGAGAGAGAGAGAGAGAGAGAGAGAGAGAGAGAGAGAGAGACACACACACACACACACACACACACACACACACACACACACACACACACACACACACACACACACACACACACAAAATAAAAAAACAATAAATATAATGTCAGTTGTATTGTTGTAAGTTGTATTTACAAGCAATAAGGAATAAGTAATATTGTGTCTATATAGAACTGTGCAGGACTAGGGCAGAAGGCTGTTATTGCCAGAACTATGAATTCTGCATTCCCCTAGGAAATTCAGTAGTAGACAAACAACAGGTTCAATAAAGGGTGGGTCAGGCAACCACAGAATGGCTAAGGCGGTGGAGTTTGGGCATTTGAAAAGTCTGGATGGAAATTGAATAAAAATGTGTTGGCAGAACTTGGAGCAAGAAAGGGTCATGCACAACACACATAGTACTGGAAGAATGGGCCAAAATTCTTCATTGTTGTTAAAGATGTTCATACCAATTTTTTGGAAGGAGGTTCATACTGTACTGTTTCAGACTAAAGTAATTGAATGTTGGATCATTTGGTCAATAAATTAATAAATGAGTATACAATGTTTTGTGAATAAATATTCAATTGGCTTCTCTCTATCTTTTGTATAACTCATTTTATGTCATATTTACGCAGATTATCAGAAATCTCTAAAGGGTTCACAAACTTTCTAGCACCACTTTTAGCACCATGTTTATAATAAGGTATTCTTGTCAGTGTGTGTGTGTGTGTGTGTGTGTGTGTGTGTGTGTGTGTGTGTGTGTGTGAGCACCTGGGTCCTGAGGTGGAGCTCATCGGTGAGGCCGCCCTGCTGCCTGAGCAGCTCCTCTTTCTGGACCAGCCAGGTCTGCTCGCGATGCCGCAGCTGCGCCGTGAGGCCCTCAACAGCTCCTCCGTGGGCCTCATGGATCTCCCGCAAGGAGCGTGCCTTCCTGTCACACTCCGCCTCCAGATGCTGTACCTACACACACACACACACACACACACACAGAGAGAGAGACACACACACACACACAGAGACACACACACACACACAGCATTAGACATACTAATTACACATACAGATCACATTCTTAAAACATTATTATACACAGGTATTTAAATAACACTGCACACAGCGACCGTAGTGAGCATGCATGCACATACATAGATGCATACACATGCATTTGAAGTAAGAAGGAAGTCCTGTCACAAATATCACTTATAAGTACATGTACATGCACTGACACACACTCTCACACATAGGCATTTATTCAGTCAGACACAGAAAAATAAAAACACACACACACCTGCTCTTTAGCCGTGTGTAGGTCGGTGAGAAGGATGTCAGTCTGATCCTGCAACACCACACACAGCTCTGTCCAGGAGAAACTACCCGCCAGGCTGTGAGGTGACTTCATGAGAACACAGCCAGCCACCAGCCTTTGATAGAGGGAATGGAGGAACGCCAGCTTCTCCTGACATTCACACACACACACACACACACACACACACACACACACACACACTGTGTATGGGAGTCCAGAGCATTATGGCTAACTGCCACACTGTAAATAGTTGCAGCCTTGTCTGACTGGGTTTATTTGCACCCTCAACATGGCCTGTCTCTGTGATTAAAATCCTGACACACCAAGGCTTGTTAAAGACAGTATGCTGTTTTAAATGGCAGCTCATTCCTCAGGTTTTTACTGTCCTGATGCCAAAACTGATATGAACAGTCTGTCTGAGTTGATTTCCCACTGTCAGTTGAGTATTGACCCACCCTCTCTCTTTCTCTCTCGCTCTCTCTCTCTCTGTGCGTTACCTCTTCCTCCCTCTGGCACTGCTCTCTGAGGGTGTGCACATGTGCCTGCGTGTCTGCGCAGTGCTGCTTGAGCTCCTGCAGCTGTGACTGCGCCCTGTCTGCGGCGGCTGCTGCATCTGTGCAGCTGGAGCGCAAACGCTGCACCTCACCAGTCAGCTCGGACACACGCCCAGCATGCTCCTGAGGGCAGAGGGGGAGAGAGAGAGAGGGAGGAGATAGAGAAAGAGAAAGAGAAAGAGATAAATAAAAAGGGGAGAAAGCAGAGAGTGGAAAAAGACAAAAACAAAAAGAAAAAAGATTGGAACACCACATGGACATATCTTATGGATTTCTAACAAAGTCAAATTCACCCACTTGTAGTAGTACGTGTAGCACACATACAGTACCTTGCATAAGTATTGACCCCCTTGGATGTTTTACCCTTTTATGGCTTTTATAAATCAGTCATGGTCAATATAAGTTAGCTTTTTGGACAAAAAAAAACCCACAAAAAAGCTCTCTTTAATGTCAAAGTGAAAACAGATTTCTACACAGTTATGTAAATTAATTAAAAATATGTAACGAAAATAAGTGATTGCATAAGTATTCACCCCCTTTATACAGTACCTTGCATAAGTATTCACCCCCTTGGATGTTTTACCCTTTTATTGCTTTTATAAATCAGTCATGGTCAATATAAGTTGGCTGTTTGGACAAAAAAAATTCACAAAAAAGCCCTTTTTAATGTCAAAGTGAAAACAGATTTCTACACAGTTATGTAAATTAAATACAAATATGTAATGAAAATAAGTGATTGCATAAGTATTCACCCCCTTTATATAGACTGACCTAATTCAACAGAGGTCCAGCCAATTGGTGCTAGAAGTCTCACAATTAGTGACATTGGGATCAGTGTGTAGTGAATGTGTCTCAAGTGATTGTAGTATAACGTCACCTGTGTCTGGAAGGTCCATTCACTGGTCAGTATTCAGTAATCAGTATTCCTGGCAATTGTTAAACCATTAAGACCCAAAATCACGCTAAGCAACTCAGAGAAAAGGTTGTTGAAAAGTATAAGTCAGGGGAAGGATACAAAAAAATGTCCATGGCACTAAACATCCCCTGGAATTCTATTAAATCCATCATCAAGAAATGGATGGATTGTGGCACGTGTAAATCTGCCTAGATCAGGCCGTCCTCACAAACTGAGTGACCGTGCAAGAAGGAGACTAGTAAGAGAGGCCACAAATAGACCTATGACTACTCTGAAGGAGTTTCAAGCTTCAGCAGTTGAGATTGGAGAAACTCTGCATACAACCACTGTTGCCTTGGTTCTTCACCAATCAAAGCTTCATGGAAGAGAGCCACTGTTGAAAAAAAGGATCTACTACAGTTCGCCAAAAGGCATGTGGGAGTCTCCATGGTCAAGTGGAAGAAGGTTCTGTGGTTTGATGAGACCAAAGTGGAGCATTTTTTCTACAGTGGCTCTCTTCCATGAAGCTTTGATTGGTGAAGAACCAAGGCAACAGTGGTTGTATGCAGAGTCTCTCCCATACCAGCTGCTGAAGCTTGAAACTTCTTCAGAGTAGCCATAGGTGTCTTGGTGGCCTCTCGTACTAGTCTCCTTCTTGCATGGTCACTCAGTTTGTAAGGACGGCCTGATCAAGGCAGATTTACACATGTGCCATATTCCTTCCATTTCTTGATGATGGATTGAACAGAATTTCAGGGGATGTTAAGTGCCTTGGATATTTTTTTGTATCCTTCCCCTGACCTAAACTTTTCAATAACCCTTTCTCTGAGTTGCTTAAAAAAGGGTACACATAACTGTGTAGAAATCTGTTTTCACTTTGACATTAAAAAAATATTATTTTTTTTGTCCAAAAAGCCAACTTATATTGACCATGACTATGAACATGATTTATAAAAGCAATAAAAGGGTAAAACATCCAGGGGGTGAAGACTTATGCAAGGTACTGTATCTAGTCCTACCTGGGAAGATTTCTTCAAGGAGTTGCTAATTTCATCTTTATGCGAGATATCCTGAGAGAGCTTCTTATTTCTCTCTTCTGCCTGTTGTATCTGAACGAACAAACAAACACAATCAAAACAAACACAGACAAATAGCTAAACTACGGAAGAACAGTAAACATAGCAAACATACTGGTGTCTACATGGTAAATCCTTCCTCCAATGCATCTCTGATATATGTGTGTATGTATGCACGTAAGTATGTCCGTATGTATGTTTATACTGTATGTATGCTTGTATGTATGTACGTGTCTGTGTGTTACCTGTGATTGTGCCATCTCAAGGCTTTGTTGGTAGCAATTCAGTGTTCTTCTGAGGGCATCCAGTGGATTACAGGAACTGTGTTTAACGTTGTCTTCTGCAGTACACAGACAGACACACACACACACACACACACACACACACACACACATACACACACACACACACACGGTATACATTAGAGTATAAATTGACATCCCTGTCTAGTCACCCCATACACACACAGTCTGTGTCTAACCTGAAGTGTGTGTGTTTGTCTCCCCCTGCTGACTGTGCTCCTGCAGCAGCTGGTCGACTTGAGTCAGGAAACTCTCATACGCCTCTTCCAGAGCCTTCTGCCGCTCTAAAGCCTAGAGAGAGAGAGAGAGAGAGAGGGAGAGACAGAAAGCGAGAGGTGGAAGGAGAGAAAGGGAGAGAGCAAGAGGTGGAATGGGGGGAGAGAGAGAGAGTGAGAGGTGGAAGGGGAGAGCGTGAGAGGTGGAAGGGGAGAGAAAGAGAGACAGAGAATGCAAGAGGTGGTAGGGGAGAAAGAGAGAGAGAGAGAGAGAGTGAGTGGTGGAAGGGGAGAGAGAGAGAGGTAGAAGGGGAGAGAGAGAGAGGTGGAAGCGCAGAGAGAGAGAGAGTGAGAGGTGGAAGTAGAAGGAGCGAGAGAGAGGTGAAAGGAGAGTGAGAGAATGCGAGAGAGAGAGAGAGAGCGGGCACAGAACACAAGCTGTTTAATGCCCTCAGGGAAAGTCAGTTGACCTTTACCATCTTGTCTGCTTCCTGTGGCATTTTGCTCAGACACATCAAAGGATCCACTCTGAAGTCTGAAAAAGTTACTACTCTTTCCATGGAATTATCATTCAGTGCCAACTCATTTACTCATCAGTTCAGAAGTCTCTTGAATGCGTACAAACTCACATGAGTAATCTGCTGCTGTTTCTGAGTAGGTGTGTGTGAGTACCTCGCCGAGCTGTTCCTGTGTGTGTGTGTGTGTGTGTGTGTACCTCGCTGAGCTTCTCCTGTGTGTGTTTGTGTGTGTGTGTTTGCGTGTGTGTACCTGGCTGAGCTGCTCCTGTGTGTGTGTGTTTGTGCTCCGCTGCTCCTGAATAGTCTCTCTTAAGTGAGAGGAGGTCGTCTTTTCTTCCTTAAGTTGGGTGCTCAGCTCCGTCTTAGTTGTTCGAAGCTCCTTCTCCATTCTACACACACACACACACACACACACACACACACACACACACACACACACACACACACACACACACACACAAAGTTGCAACAGCACTGCTGAGCTGGAAGTACTTTAAGGTCAAATGTAGATAATCTCAACATTCACAAAAATTGGTGTGAGTGTTTGTTCTTGCTGTTAAAAGTTTGGACATCATGCAGCTGGTGAACAGCAGGGCCAAATCAGGAGACTAGGAAGGACAGATGCGGTGGACAGAAACCAAAGGTTAGATGGCCTGGGAATTCTGACCATCTGGAGATACACCAATGAGATGCATCAGTGATGATTTAAAAGCAATTTTGGAAGGATTGAAGGGCATTTAAGAGGGTACATTGAATCGAAAGGGTGAGGTCATCTACAATTATGGCAAAGATTACTATATTTATACTATATTTACGATTCACTTTGAAGAAGTGACTGAAAAAGCCATTCAAAGGAAGAAACGCTGAACTGGTAGCAGAAGAGAGGGAACGAGGTTGGCAACACCAGTGGAGATAGTTGTTGGCGGACTCAAACCATGTTCTAACTCTCCACGGGCTGACCAAGTCGCTAGATCCCTCCAAAGTATCTCCCTGCCCAAAAGTCAGTTTCTCATCATCTTGCCCCTTTACACTTGACGTGCAACACATAAAACCAGCTGACCTTTCAAACTGACAACTGTTGATGGTTTAATTGGAACTCTGTAGTTCACAGAAGAGAATCTGTGTTCAAAGTTAAGAAGATGCTATTTAAGAATGGAATCTTTATTAAAATATACTTCTTTTGTGTTGTTTCTACATTAATTCTGGTTTCACATTAAAATATCCATTATTACAAGCTACAGTCAGATTGTGCAATTACCAAACTTAGCGGTAGTTTTATTTGTTTTTTAATCCATTGACACCACGGGTCCTAACCCATCATGAATATGGAGGGGGGTGGGTCTGGGATGCCAGACACCACTGTTGAGCCTTCTGGAGGTTGTGGGCCTATGAACCACTGATGGAGGAACCCCAGTGAAATGCTAATGAAGGCATCTTTGCTCGGTTTTTGTTAATGTCTTGTATTTTGTTGTTAAATACCAGTAAGTGCACCCTGTTATAACACTTAAATAATGATATAGTGCTGTGGGAAGTCCCCAAACAATAGCACGACGAATTAAACATACTTTCCTTTGTATAACTAATCAAAACCACACAGATATAACACACAGACATACTGTAAGAGTTTAGACTGCGTGTCATTGGCTCGTTCACTC
Organism: Sprattus sprattus; assembly: GCF_963457725.1. Taxonomy (NCBI): domain Eukaryota; kingdom Metazoa; phylum Chordata; class Actinopteri; order Clupeiformes; family Clupeidae; genus Sprattus; species Sprattus sprattus. Next base: position 40,793,718 of record NC_137924.1, on the reverse strand, counting down.
TCGTGCATCTGTGCGCTCTCTGCCTCTTTGAGCTTTCCTCTGAGGACCTGCAAGCCTGATGTCACTTCTTGTTGGACACTCTGCTCTGCCTGCAATGCAGCCTCTGCAGTCTTCAGCTTTATCTGCACACACACACACACACACACACACACACACACACACACACACACACAAGTTAATACACCACATCTGCATGTTAAACACTTTCATTTCTATATTCATAAATATATCTGTCATGTAGTCCTCTTGAAGATACTACTAGTGGCTGAGCATAGCAAAGGACAAACTAGCTGCGAATGTAGCGAGTGTCACACACACACACAACAGTTGTGGATTTGTATTCATTACACCCACTTCTCAGGCCACTGAGAGTTAGTTTCAAGTTCATGTAGTTGTCAGTTTTTTGTGTGGGTTAGTCCAGGCCTTGCGAAAACGAAACTTTTTATATCCACACCACACTGACCACATCCCTTTTGTTTCACTGACTAGCTCGCGCTCTCACTCAAGTATTTATACACCCACACACCTCCAGCTCTTTCCTGCGCCTCTTCTCTCTCTCCACACAGCGGCACAGCTCGCTGGCCTGGTGCTTAAGGTTTCTGATCTCCCTCTCTCGCTCCCTCTGCTCCGTATCCATCTTTTCTTTGAGCTGCCGCAGAGTATCATCCTGTTCCTGAGTAGGAGAGAGAGATAGAGACAGATGGAGGGAGGGAGAGGGAGGGCAGTGGTAGCAATAGGCCCTAATACATGTGCCAATGTGATCAGATCAGTTTATCGTATCGTATTCGCGTGTAGGTGTGAACATTTTCAAGGGAAACGGCTCTTGTCGTTACGTGTTTACATGTGCAAAATGTGATCCGTTTACATTGCCTCGGGCATGCGCAAAGACCACAGAGATGTGCTCCCACCTGGTTTGTTTACTAACAACATCAACGTGGATCCGCATCGTGCACAGGCAGTGTAGTGGCTTAAAGTTCCCTTCTTTCTATCAGCATATAGTTCTTAATATTTTCTTTGAATAACCACTCTCAGATGTAAAGAAAACGAGTCTACGCGTGGATGTGTTTCAACAACGGTAGAAAACTGTGTTTGCTCCGTCTTTTACTGAACTCATAATTATATGACAGTGGTAGGCTATTAGTTACAGTTGAGACACCCGAAATAACTTGCATGCGCAGCAATCCTGAGAAGTGATTTTTAGTTTGCACATGAATACTAACGTCTTCTTTGATCCCAGGAAATTTGAGCACACAATCCATCTCCCTTACGGAGATATTGGCGAAAGTTGTTTTACCTACTTCATTGCAAACGTCTAGTTTTGCAAACGTGTCTAGTTTTTGTGCAGTAGTGAATAAAGTCTCAGTCTACTACACCATACATAGCATAGCATGTTTGTAGAAAATGATTAAGGTGCAACAAATGGCAATAAGCATATTTAAATTAAATGATTCACATTGCAAGTAAAATGGTGCGGCTGGAGCAGATACAGGGAGGGACAACGGTGACGCAGTTTGGATGTAGCGACAAACATTGATGTGCTGTAACAAACAGTGTTAACCAGTAGGCCTATGTGAGTAACGTGGGTTTTATTAAAACATAGCGTGTGTAATGTGTAGCTATTTCATTCCGTTTATTAACCTTTCCGGCTGTCTGTATGTATTTACTAGCCAGCAGTAGACGTAAAGGAAAGGGAATTGATCCCGAAGTTAAAAACATGTAATCTATTTCGGCAGCGGAGCATTTTACTCCCCCGCATTCTCTCTTCAAACTTCCATATTGACGCGGGATCAGCAGAGGAAAATCTACTTTCCTTTTGGGAGAAACAAGGCCAGTCGTTCCCACGACTACAGCACCTTGCAAAACGAATTCTATGCCTTCCAGCAACAAGTGCTGCGAGTGAGCGCTCCTTCAGTGCAGCAGGGCGCGTTATAGAAGCCAGGCGCTCTCGCCTGAATCCTGACAATATAGATGCTATTTTATTCCTGCATAGTGCTAAGACAAATTCTAAATAGAACGAAGGTTAGGCATATCAGCAGAGGTAATTTTGGTTACATTAGGATGGCTATGTTTATAGCTTGCGCTTTGGGCGCACCACAATGCCAAGAAGTTTGTCGCGACTGTAATGGCATATTTCATTGAGGGGGTGATTGATAGCTTAAGGCTTACGAGACAGTGTTTTCCGATGTTTTACTGAGTCCTCTCTGTCTCTGTCTCTATCACACACACACACACACACACACACACACACACACACACACACACACACACACACACACACACACACACACACACACACACACACTAACGGAAGCAAAAAAGGTTTAAATTAAGTGACGATCCCTCAAATGTCGCGTCTCCTTAAAGCGCCACAAACCTGCAAGCTATGAGTCAGCTGTCAGTATTGGAAGAAGCCTTAACGTCTCGAAGATGAAACTGCCTGGGTTATTTTGTTTCGTTAGGCTATTAGTTATATTTTAATATATTTAATATATTTATATTATATATATATATTATATTTTTAGAACAAGTTAAACTTCTAGCTCAGTAACATCAACAGCTAAGAAAGAAGGTAAGAAAATTAGTCGGAAAACTTTGATTTGCAAGGGAAGCAGGCAAGTGTTGGGGTTGTTACAGTATATAGCCTACAATGTGGTGAAATTTCGGAACTAATAGGCTCGAGTCGGCGTTTCCTTAATATGCTTTCTTTCATTTTGCAAAAAACAGTAGGCTATATTACCATATTAAAATGGTGTACCAAATTGCGTTTTATTACAATGATAAAAAATTGTAGACCTACTAGCCTATTGGATCAGTCTCCTTTCAAGAACAGGCAAGAACTTTCTAGCCTCCTGTCACCGCCTCCCCCATGGCACATCGGCCTGATTTGACACGCCCTTTTCTGAGCTGAACGATCGTGGTAAACCACCTCTCTCGAAAGGCTCAGACGATCGGCGGAAAAACAAACAGATCACATCTAGACCAGTCCTACATGAGGCAATTGTAACACTTTCGCGAGTTTCTATCGGAACAGACGCGATGTAAACGGTTTACATTGACACATGTATTAGGGGCCAGTGACATTGAAAACTATAGATCTTGTGGGTCATCAAAGATAATGCTAAATTAAATGGTTTATTCGACAGACACACACACACACACACACACACACACACACACACACACACACACACACACACACACACACACCTGTAGAATCGCCTGCAGTCCGTTCTTGTCTGTGATAAGTTGGTCATTTTCTGTGTGAGCAGTGAGCAACAGCTGATCCCTCTCGACCAGCTCCGCGTTGAGGCCCTGCAGGTCTTCCTCCCTGGCCTGTCGGCTGATCTCTAAAGCCCTCTGCATGTCCTGGGCCGTCTGGCAGAGCTCCACATTCAGGCCTACCAGCACAAATATGGAAACAACACTGGGGCCATTAATAATAATAATAATAATAATAAAACTTTATTTATATAGCACCTTTCATGGAAAAGAATGCAGCTCGAAGTGCTTTACAGCAAATACTTAAAAATAGATATCAAATAAACATAACAAATAGGATATAGTTATGTTTATTTGATATCTATTTTTAAGTATTTGCTGTACAAATAGGATATAGTTATAACTTTAGAGGTGCATTCTTCAATTCTGGCGAAGGGCTGTTGATACAAATTACACCATTCCTTTCTGTGCTCCTGAAGCAATATGTTGATTGGCTGGAAGTGTAATGGATTATAAATCATGGGCCCCACCTTTAACAGAGATATGGACATGTGAAATGCATACACAGGTAGCCAGCCACACTCATACACACCTTGCAGTTCTTGATTCTCTTTTTGCAGATCAAACAACTTGGCCTCTGCTTTGCTCTTCTCTGAGGTCGAGTCTCTCATAGCCACAGCGATGTCATACTCCAGTGTCTGCCGCACTGCCTCCCCACGCTCAACCTGTGCCCGTAACTTAGCAACCTGCGCTTCCAGCTGTGAGACCTGGGGAATGACAGAGGAAGAGAGGAGAAAGAATATTGGCCATTATCAATACTGGCAGGGTTGATTCCCCCGATTCTCTCGGGACTAGCAGCACAGACAGGTTTAGGTGACTGACTGTTTTTTTGTGTGATATTTGTAATTTAGTACCGCAACATCAAATGTGTTTCCTGTTTGCCGAGTGGATGCATGTACGGCCCCGGCAAACAGATCACAACAAAAAACAAAATGTTCAATGCCAGAAAAACTAAACATATCTAAGTACTGCAATATGCAACAGGCAAACCGACACACAGGTGACATGTCCCTGGTTGGTGAAATGATTCATCTGTGTGTTTGTTTGTGCTGATTCCCGACTGACAGACCTGCAGACTGATTCGTCATTTCCTGTTTGTTAGATGGATCAGGAGGAGCCTCCTGGGCCTGATCACTCCCCTCCTCAGCCCGCCCCGAAACGCCCCTGCAGACCGGCTCCAGAGCAACACCAGCATCGCCCACGCCGCCCTGCTCCCCATCCTGGGCCCTCAACTCAGTCATCATCCCCTTGACGACTTCTCCCGCTGGATGTGACGACCCCCACTCTGGTCATCGGCAGCTCCATGGTCCGAGATGTCCACACCCCCCCCTTCAACAAGCGGCCCCTGCAAGGTCCACTGCCTCCCCGGAGCCAGGCGTGTTCCAATCGCTGATGGATGTGGAACTTTCCCTCCCCACCCCCACCACTCTGCACGTAGTTTCTCTACCTGGTCTACCTAGAGAAACCCGCGGCCAACCGCACCCACTGCCACTGCATTGCCGTACACCTACTCTACCCAATACCCTATGCTAGCATTTATGTACAATATACATTATTGCCTCCACCGAAATGTTTCTCTGTCCCTACATCCCCTACCCCTGTAACAGTAACCCTATTGCCACAGTAATCTGGTCTTGTCTGTATCATGTATTTACCACCAGATGTATGTACACATATGTCCAGTGACCAAATGCTGGCTGTGCATTGCCCCTGTTGCTTCCTTTCACCTTCTGCCACACTACCCTTCCCCTTCCCCCCTTCCCCCCGTCCCACCTTCCTGTCTCCACCCGGCCGACCTCAAGCAGATGGGTCCCCCCTTATGTGCCGTGGTTCTGCTTAAGGTTTCTTCCTGCCTAACAGGGAGTTTTTCCTTGCCCCTGTTGCCGTTGTGCATGCACTAAGGGGGTTCAGGCTCTGGGCTCTGTTAAGCGCCGAGAGGCAATTGTATTGTTATGGCGCTATACAAATAAAATTGAATTGAATTGAATTGAATTGAATTTAATTGAATTGAATTGAATTTGACTGGGCGGATTACCTCCTGGTTGTGTTTAGAGGCTAGATCCAGTTTCGCTGTCTCCAGCTGGTTGATCCTCCATCTCAAATCTGTGGGGACTGACTTGCTGGCCTCTTCCTCACGCATTTGCATACTTATGTTGCGCTCATGCAAAACTTTATCGCGCTCACCTTCCAACTGCACGATCAACTCCTTCAGCCTAGAAAATGAAAATCAAGTCAGATATGGTGTTGGTGTAATATTTGATGTAATATGTGAAGATTTTAGTCCAACTTAGGTCTACCTTTTATCGTAAGTGTGGTGTGCTGAAGCAACACAACAGTTAAATATAAGCAAACATGCTTTACATACCAATGAACAACTTCATAGGTGTTTTCCAAAACCCTGCTCCGTAATACTTATTTAGGTTTTATTAATTCATCCTCATCAAATATTGGTTGGTTGGTTGTTTATTTCATTTAACTGGACCAATGTAAGCAAGGTGACTGGTGTAAAACAGTTACAAAGATACATGGGTAAATGAAAGAATTTATTTAATTCAATTAAAAATGATTTTAATGGTATTTAGGTTTACTTTTACCCTTACTTGCAACAGTGTTGTAGCTAATTTGTCTGTGCAGCCAATCAACAAAGAGCACATCCAAACCTGGTGATTTGCTCCAGGGAGCTGAGCTGGGCAGAGGGTCGTGGGTGAGATGCCCGAAGGCCGGCCTTCTGTCCTGGGTTCTTATGTTTGGCCCGCCCCCCTGGCTGGGCCTTCACTCCAGGGTCACCTCGAGGGTCACCCGGCATGACCTCAGCAACCTCTCCCCAATCCCACAGAGGAAGCTGAAGAGACACAGAAATGACAGTGAGCAAACCGTGCACGCACATAGTCAGATCCAGTAGGGATTCAGCTTGCAGCCTTATCTCTGTCATCTGTGTGACACTTTCTCTCAAAATGCTTCTTTGGGATTTAGACCACTTGCATGTTTAGCCTTTCCTCTAACGCATTACAAGATGAAGACAATGATATGAGTGATAAGGTGGCTGATAAGATTTAGAAATGCGCAGTGCAGTCACTAAGTAGATAACTGCCCAAATCTCAGATCCTATTGTTTGTAGGAATCTAACCAAGCAAGAGACTGTGTTAGAAGCCAGACAGCTTGATAGACTGTCCATATCTCATCTCGTCCGCCCGAGCAGGTGACAGGACAAAATCTGATCTCAGCCTTACGTGCCAAAAGCACTGAGCAAGGAACAACTCTATCGTTACACATGCTATCACCTAATCGACTGATTGAAATTAACAAGAGTTAACCAGAAGTTCGCTAGATAGAGCACATTAATTACCTGACGTGAATTAAGAATGCGATTCACGTTAATTCATTATCTAGCTAGCTACCGTTAGAGTACAGACAATTTGGTTTGAGCCTAATGTTTGAAAAATAAGTATTCCACTGCAGGGTAAAATAACAAAGAAAAAGTGTTGGTTGCCTGTCTGCGTTGTTTACGAACCGACGATAGCCTTCATTAAGCGACTCGTTACTACCCTAGGGACCTCACGCCTATGTTGCTAAGCTCTGTGGCGTGTAGCTAAAATAAACACCAGGCTGGTTAAATACATAACATTTGTTGGACGTCTTACTAATCACCTAAATTATGAGACACATATTTAACCACCACAGTAGGACGTCGAGTTCATGTTTTACTATTTTATTTTAAGCACAGAATTTAGTAAAAACCAATCTATATGAAAATGCTACCTGTTTCAAGTGAAATTGTTTGAAAGTCCGTTTGAATCTGACGCCATAGCGTGTCCTTTCCTTCTTTATGTTATTTGTCGTCACTTCCTTTGAACAGAACCTGGTGTGATTGGTCAAGAGACCTGACGCGTTTAAAGGGACACAATTGTACGCAATATTCAGCAAAGACTTTATCATATCAAAGATGAATGGCGAAAAAAGGGAAAGTAAGTTTAATTGTTTTTATTAACTCAGAAATACTTCACATGACTGCCGACAACTTCTGTAAAATAGAATCAGTTTATCTAAATGACAAGGATTAGATAAACAAGAAATCTAGCAGTTAGCCTCATTGCACTGCAATGTTAGGAAGGCCGTTAGATACAGTTACCTCACCTGCGCATTTCTTGCAGAGTTCTTTTTTTTTAGCCCCCCCAGATAGATCATGTTACTGATATTGCATAATTGAAACGATATGTATGAAAATATAGCATATTTTCTAGAAGCTGTTATGCCCAGATGTTGGGCAACGGCTTAATGGCACGTTACACTTTAAATCTCACCCGTATGGTACGTCACACGTCTCTTTGTTTTTGAAGTTACATTCTGGTGTGAGATTATGTTGTGTGTAACAATAACACTTTTTAAATAGTGAATTCTATAAAATACACCTGGGGTTTATAAAGCTGGTCCTTAGTGCCTTAAGCTTTTTACAAGCTCCACCTCCAATTACACCAAGGCTGTCGGACGGTAGGGTAGGTTCTACGGATGCGCTAAGCTGGAGTTGTACGAGCTCAACTGCACGTTGGCAGAAGCCGCTGGTCGCGGTGGATCGGCTAGCTTAGCAAGCTTGAAATCGTGCATTCGTTCATTTTGGCACACCGACGGTATCTATTCTTCTATTTTATAACTGTCAGCGGCGTGCTTGTTTATGTGGAGACGAAATATTCCTTATCACAGTTGTCTGCAGGGCAGCTGCAGACCTGCCTCCGCTAAAATGTAGCAACATATTGTGTCTTGTGTGTAGGAGAAAGGGCATTGTATTAGATTTGTGTTCATACTAGTGATAGTCTGTCTGAGAATTAAACCGAGGTTCTTTTCTTCTTGTTGAAATGTACTTCAGTTCGTCAATGATAATGGGTCTGTTTACAGTGGAGAGTCTTTGTAGCAGTTAGCAATTGGCTAGCTGTGATGAAAATTTGTTGTGAAAATGCCCTGTTGTTGCTTTGTATGTGCATGGCGAACACGCCCTCGCGTTTTGCCACCGAAAGGGGCATAAGTGACATTTTATGCTGTCAAAAAGTTGTCGGCGTTAAAATTGTCATTACTCTTTCAATAAACGCAGTACTTTGTTGCTTATGCATTTGCTATTCCTCCATTGCTTCATAGGTTAGAATCTGAGAACCCAAACATGAAGTCTGTGAAGGACAGTCATAGCTTTCAACCCGGAGAGCCCGTCTTTGCCAAGATGAAGGGTTATCCTTTCTGGCCTGCAAGGGTATGTTTGTTGCTATGAAGACCCTGTCGTGTGTGGCTAAACCCTGCTACAGTTTCTACGTAATAGTTTGTTTAAAGTCATGAGCAGAGCTATTCTTGTGTACATGCCATAGGTTGATCAAACTCTCGTTTTGTTTATGCAGATTGGTGAAGGCAAGGGGCCCAAGAACAAAGTACCTATATTCTTCTATGGCACACACCAAACGTGAGTGAGCAGTCTGTCTAGTGTGTGTGTGTGTGTGTGTGTGTGTGTGTGTGTGTGTGTGTGTGTTTGGTCATGTTTGGTGCTTGTGCTTGGGAGCGTGGACTCACAGTTGCCCATCTTGTTTGCTGGTAAATGATCAATTACATCAGTCAAACTGCAGAGGATATGAAAGTGTTAAAGTGTCTTTGGGATGTGCATGAATTCCTCTGAGTGTGTTTGTTTGACATAAATAAGCCCTGTGGGTGAGTGAGTGAATGATCTGTTGCTAAGGGGCATATTCCTCTGACAATACTTTCTCCCTTCCAGAACCTTCCTGCTCCCCAATGAAGTCGTTCCCTATTGGACGAACAAAGACAAATATGGCAAGCCAATCAAGAAAGGAGGATTCCCTGAAGCAATGTGGGAGATTGAACATGACCCTGGAATTGGCCTGAAAGGACAAAAAGTGAGACATAACCATTTTATTTGCAAATTTAATGTGTGCTTATGTTATGATGTAATATACCATGGTATAAGCTGTGATTGGAGGTATGTTCTCCATATGTAACCTATATTAGTGGTACATTAGTTTTGGTGTCTTAGAGCTCCGGGCTCTAGTTTTAAGAAGCAGAGCAAAGTCCCTCAAAATGCTGTACCCATTTGGGCCTTCAGTTACCTCACTGAACCTGAACCTAAGACCTATGGAAATTGTGTTTGCATCAAAGATGCTTATCACCATAACTACCAATGTGATCACGATCATGCCCCTTAGGGGTTTGGCAGCTGAGGACTGCAACACACAACCCACATATTTTGATCTTTTGATCTAGATGTTAACTCAGATTAATCCTATTTCTTTCCTTTGTTTTCGGGGCACAGAAAGTGTCACTGTTGAGTAGGGTCGAACAGATGCGCAAAGCTCAGAAGAGAGCCTTTAGTGCCCCCTCAACGGACTCGCACACTCCTGCCAAGATGGCGAGAGAAGACGCAGCGACCGAAAAGCCACCTCCTGCAGTGCCACCTGCTACCACGGAGAAAAAAACTCCCACAAGGACAACGGCCTCTAGGCAGAGAAGCACTGCCACTCCGAATGACACAACCACTCGGCGTTCGGCATCCGCCAACGCAACCGAACCATCTCATGAAGCCATGTCCACCCAGAAATCCTTACGCTCCACTAAAGCCATGCCTTCACAGAACACTGCCTCACCTGATCGGAGGTCCAGAAGTACACCCAAAGCCACATCCTTACAAAAATCAGGCATCACCCAGAAAAAGCCGACCCTTCAGAAATCCACTCCCGCAAAAGTTAATGATACACCCCCTATAGACACACTAACTAAGGTCACTGCCATATCTCCTAAGGCCACCACTCAAACACAAGTTCAACCCAAATCACCTCAGGAAGCAGGCTCGCAACAGACAGGCACACCCTCTCAGGGAGACTTGGCCTGTCAGAATGTCAAACCTTGTCAAGAAGCCACGCCCATTCCACAGACCACACCCTTACCGGAGGACACACGCCTCCAAGAGGCTACACCATCTCAGGAAGTCGCCCTCTCGACGAAAGCCCAGGCTGAAGTGAATGCACCCTCTCAGGTTCCTCAGAAGAGCACTGAAGCCAGTCCTGCAGGTAATACACACACATTCATGCACACATGCAGTTATTGTTGCGTGTGTCACAGGCTCAACGTGCTCAAAGGAGCAGAGTGTGCACACAGAGCAGAAATGCGCCCTCGCGAGGATTCTTTTCCATTTGCAAATACCATTCTGTGATCTAGCAAAGCTGAAATGCTCCCTTGTTCAGATGGTTTTACACTCGCAAATGCCATTCTGTGATCTTGTATCTCATGCACACCCCTGGATTGAATATGCTTTGTGGGTTTTGAGACTAGTTCAGTAAAACATTTACCAACTATGTGATTAGCTCTTTTTAAACCAGGACAGGACTGCCAGTCATAGGCCTCCCACATTTAGCAATACAGACCATCCCCTTTCTTCATGCCCTATTTTGCCTCACACACTAACACATAGAAGAACACTGTACCTTGTCTGTCCTCTCCTCAGACGAGTCGCAGGAGAGGAATGACAGGAAGAGGAGGAAAGGAGATGGGGAGGAGGGTGGAGAGGAGGAACCTGAGGCCAAACAGAAGAGGAGTGAGGGAGTGGGCGAGAGCTCCCCAAAGCAGGAGGTGAAGGCACTGTTTGTGTTTGTGTGTGTGTGTGTGTGTGGGGGGGGGGGGTGTCTATGTACAGTAGGGGTGTAAAAAATAACCGATACGTATCAATATCCGTTTTTAGCGTGTAAGATACGACTACATCGATGCGTGAAGTCCCGTATCGGTTTTAAAAGGTCATCAACCGGTCTTTGTCCGATTTAAAAGTTATGAATCGGTTCACAAGCGTTTGTCCCTCCGTTTTTTTTTTAAACACAAAACACTCGCTGGCCTGTTGCATTTTTATCTCAGTCAGAACAATGACAGCTTGTCATTGGCCAAAGCCCGCATAGCATAAACCAATCAGGCTGTATTCTCACTATTAACGCCTGCGAGAACCTGGAGAGAATGACAGATTACAACTCTCAGCAATGCTATGCTAGCTACACTATTCATTCTCAATGGCCGATGCTATGCTAGCTACTTCAGCCAAGGAAGGTACATCGTTGTTGATTGCGTGTTTCTACAGACATCCTCGGATTTAAATAATTATGAAATAATAAATAGGAGAATATTTGTATCATTAACAATTATGTTTAACATTTATAGTCATGATTCCGAGACCGAGCCATCATGATGTCCTAACATTTTAATAAGCACTGTATGAACAGTGCAAATGGCAGTGCAGACATCCCAAGTATCCCGGAAGGTCTGGGAGTCTCCCACATATTGATAACGACTCCCTAATGCCCGCAAATTACTCTTGGAAAGAAAAATCTCTCGGAATCAAGAGCGAGCGAGCAAGACCGCGCACACGAGACAGACGTGCTCCAAACCGCATTAGCATCTGTGTAGCGCGCGCACGACAGAGAGGGAGAGGGACCTAAGAGACTGAGCGTGTGTGTGTGACGAGGCAGTGTGCGTGTGTGCCTCAGGAGCAGTGTTGGGGAGTAACGAGTTACATGTAATTGCGTTACGTAATTTAATTACAAAATAAATGTAACACTAATACATTACAGTTACTGGAGAGAAATGTGTAATTCAATTACAGTTACTTACGACATTTTTCAAAATTACAATTTGAATTACATCTTAATACTGTCAGCAAAACCTTGCTCAAATGTATATTTAAAAAAAAAAAAAAACTGTTTCGCATGTTTTTCTGGCTACTGTACAAACACCCCCGTTGTCATTTCCCTCCACAATAGTTTGATCCAAAACTTTCTGTGTCTCTATCACGTCTACAGCGCCATCACGTCTGCTAGTAGGCCTACATGCCTGTGCATGCAGCGATCTGAATTTCAGTTGCTAACAACCTACCAGAAATGTATCACAGAAATCAAAAAGTAATCAAAAAGTAATCAAAAAGTAATTAGTTACGTTACTCAGATAAAGTAATTCAAATAGTTACACTACTATTACATTTTTAACAGGGTAACCTGTAACTGTAACGAATTACATTTCTAAAGTAACCTCCCCAACACTGCTCAGGAGCATCCTGATTGGCCTGTTTCGGTAAGTCAACCAATCAATTTTCAGTGAAGGCAGGCTTTTATCTTCTCTCCCGAACCGAATTAATCAGTTTAGTGTATCTAGGAACAGGGGAACCATGGCACAGGGAGAGTGCCCCCTAAAAGAAAATATAAGACAATTTACAACAGACTATACAAAGGTGTACCCCTGTCTTATAAAAGTAAATCACAATGACCGTCTTGCACGCTGAACTATCTGTGATTTCAGCATTGCCCATGGTGGGTTAAATTACTGTAATAGACATGTTGAAGTTTCATTTCATATGCATATTAGTCATGCCAGCTAGTTGCCAGGGCTACATGAAAACAACAAGCTCCTTAGACTTGTTTAAAGTTGCAATGGAATACAAATAAAAGCAGTTTACATAAATAGGAAAGTATTAGCAGCAAATAATAAATAGTAAAAGTAATCTACATATTTAAACATAATTAACAAAGAATTGCATAGGACTATAGCCTATAGAATGATATTATGCTTTTAGGGACCACAACAGAAATATGTAGGCCTAGGGGGGGAATACCTCCCTGAAATGATTTTTTTGCAGGTTGGGATGTCTGACTTAGTGTTTTCAATAATTGAACGGCATCGAATCGCATCGAATCGTATCGTATCGTACTGAATCGTTTTTTATCAACCTGCATCTTTTCTTGTATCGTATCGTGCCCATGTACAGTAATGGTGTATGACTGAGAAGGTTCCAGAAACATTTGTGAATGAAAGAGGAAGCTGGCAATCCATCTGTCATCTCTCCACATATGCACATGTACACACACACATACAGTCCTGCTCACCATTATTGGCACCCCTAGTGAATATGAGCAAACAGGCTATGAAAAAATATGTCTTTGCTGTTTTTCCTCTTGGTCTTCCACTGAAAATATTCATAAAAATCTTACCTTTTCATTGAGGTAAAATAATTGAGAGAAAAAGTTTTTTTGACATTAAATAAATATTATTCTTCAAAACATGTGTGCCACAGTTATTGGCACCCCTTCATTAAATGTTGTGTGCAGCCTCCCTTTGCCAAGATAACAGCTCTGAGTCTTCTCCCATAATGCATGATAAGGTTGGTGAACACATGGCACGGGATCTGACACCATTCTAACATACAGCATCTCTCCAGATCCTTCAGATTCTGAGGTCAACGCTTGTAGACTCGGCTTCAGCTCATCCCACAGATTTTGTATGGAGTTTAGGTCGGGGGACTGTGATGGCCATGGCAAAACCTTTATTCTGCAGTCGGTGAACCATTTTTGTGTTGATTTTGAGGTATGCTTTGGATCATTGTCCTGCTGGAAGGTCCAACCATGGCCCATTTTAAGCTTACTAGAGGGGGCTGTTAGGTTTTCATTTAATATCTGCTGGTATTTGATGGAGTCCATGATGCCATGTATCCTAACAAGATGTCCAGGGCTTTTGGAAGAAAAAGAGCCCCACAACATCAAAGATCCACCACCATACTTCACAGTGGGTATGGGGTGCTTTTCTGTATGGCTATCTTTCTGTCTACGCCATACCCACCTTTGTTGTTTTTGCCAAAAAGCTTTATTTTAGTCTCATCTGACCATTTAACTCAGTCCCATTGAAAGTCTGACTTCCATTTGCCAAACTGTAGGCACTTTAGTTTGTTGTTTTTTCTGGCCACCCTACCAAACAACCTGTGGTGATGTAGGTGGCGTCTGATGGTAGTTTTGGGGACTTTCTGACCCTGACTCAACTAATGTCTGCAATTCTCCAGCTGTGATCCTTGGAGATTATTTTGCCAGTCGAACCATCCTCCTCACGGTGCGTGGGGTCAATGTACACACACGTCGTCTTTCAGGCTGATTCTTAACACCTCCTGACGCTTTAAACTTCTTTATTATTTCCTTGATAGTGGAAATGGGTATTTTCAACTGGTACGAGATTTTCTTGTGTCCATTTCTTGATTTGTGCAGCTCAACAACTTTTCATCGCACATCGTCACTGTGTTCTTGGGTCTTTCCCATTGTGATGAATGACTAATGGAATTTGGCCTGTGTTACCTCATATTTGTACGTCAGTGGAAAAGGAAGTCATGGTTAACCTCTTAAGAGTTCATAATTAAACAGGTGAACTTAAAAATGTAAAAAATGACTGAAAATATACTTCAGTTAGATTTCAATTATAAAAAATGTCTATAGGTGCCAATAATAGTGGCACACATGTTTTTGGGAAAAATATTTATTTAATCTCAACCGTTGTTTTTTCTTACAATAATTTAATTTAGGTAAGAAGGTAAGATTTTTGTGAATATTTTGAGTGAAACAACAAGAGTATGAACAGCACAGATATATTTTTTCATACCCTGTTTGCTCATATTCACTAGGGGTGCCAATACTGGTGAGCAGGACTGTACATACACATACACACATACAGAGAGAGAAAGAAAGAAAGAAAGAGAAGCTTCCCGTGGCTGAGTGGCAACTTTGTATAGATAACTGATCCAGAAAGTTATTGTAGTGAGCCTGATGTGCGGAAGAAGATATGGGGGCAATATAATCTGGTGATGGCTATAAGGCCGTCTTTTATCTAGCATTTCATCTTTAGTGCATCTTTACTGCACCAACATAATAAGTGTGATCAGATTGTGGGTTTACTCTCCTCAGCTATCTTCTTCCTTCCTTTCTCTCTTTCTTTCTTTGTCTTTTAGAAGAAGAAAGTGTCTGCAGTGCTGAAATCTCTGCAGGACCTGGTGCAGAACCGAGAAGTCAGGAGAGGACTGAGGGGAAAGGAGGAGAAGAAGGAGTCGCAGAAGGAGGAAAAAATGGAGAAAAAGAAGGAGGAAAAGAAGGAGATTCAGACTGAAAGAAGGATGGAGCTTCGGAAGGAGGCACCAACAGAGGAAAAGAAGGAGATTCAGACTGAAAGAAGGAAGGAGCTTCGGAAGGAGGCACCAACAGAGGAAAAGAAGGAAGAAAAGAAGGAGATTCAGACTGAAAGAAGGATGGAGCTCCGGAAGGAGGCACCAACAGAGGAAAAGAAGGAGGAAAAGAAGGAGATTCAGACTAAAGAAAGGATGGAGCTTCGGAAGGAGGCACCAACGGAGGAAAAGAAGGAGGAAAAGAAGGAAGAAAAGAAGGAGATTCAGACTGAAAGAAGGATGGAGCTTCGGAAGGAGGCACCAACAGAAGAAAAGAAGGAGGAAAAGAAGGAGATTCAGACTAAAGAAAGGATGGAGCTCCGGAAGGAGGCACCAACAGAGGAAAAGAAGGAAGAAAAGAAGGAGATTCAGACTGAAAGAAGGAAGGAGCTTCGGAAGGAGGCACCAACAGAGGAAAAGAAGGAAGAAAAGAAGGAGATTCAGACTGAAAGAAGGAAGGAGCTTCGGAAGGAGGCACCAACAGAGGAAAAGAAGGAGGAAAAGAAGGAGATTCAGACTGAAAGAAGGAAGGAGCTTCGGAAGGAGGCACCAACAGAGGAAAAGAAGGAGGAAAAGAAGGAGGAAAAGAAGGAGATTCAGACTGAAAGAAGGAAGGAGCTTCGGAAGGAGGCACCAACAGAGGAAAAGAAGGAGGAAAAGAAGGAGATTCAGACTAAAGAAAGGATGGAGCTCCGGAAGGAGGCACCAACGGAGGAAAAGAAGGAGGAAAAGAAGGAGATTCAGACTGAAGAAAGGATGGAGCTCCGGAAGGAGGCACCAACAGAGGAAAAGGAGGTTCCAAAAGAGGATAAGAGGGAGCTTTGGAAAGAGAAGAGGAAGGAGGTGTCAATGGAAGAAAAAGAGGTTCAGAAAGAGGAGAAAAGGGAGGTTCTGAAGGAGGACAAAAAGCAGGTGCCAACGGAGGATAAGGAGGTTCCAAAAGAGGATAAGGGGGAGCTTCAAAAGGAGAACAAGAAGCTGGCACAGACGGAGAAAAAAGAGATTCAGAAAGAGGCGAGGAATGAGACCGACAACACGTGAGTGACCACACACATATGCATGCAAACATACATAAATACATGCACACACATACAGAACACACACACACACACACACACACACACACCATACAAACCCTAAAAGGACGACAGGATGAAGGCGTGTCTGCTTATGTCTTAGGGACGAGGCTGTCATACTGAAGAAAGAGAGAAAAGATGAGAGGAAAGTAGGCATCAAAATAGGTGAGCTACTGTTTCAGTCCTATGATCGTGTGTGTGTGTGTGTATTTTTGTGTGTGTGTGTGTGTGTGTATAGTATGTGTAACAGTGTTTGTTCTACAGTCACAGACTCAGTCACAGACTCCCGACTGCACAGGCTCCTAGGAGAGATCCGCATCTCGTTGACTGTCGGGAACACAGTAGGTCACAGTTTTATGACCTTTATGACCGTATGATATTTGATCTTGATACTTATTTCTTTACTTAAACTTTCCCCCCCCCCCTTCTTCCCCATCATTCTCCCTCTCTCAGGATGTGGGGAAGTGTGTATTGGCATTAGATGAGTTGGGCCGGGTACCAGTGTCCTCGCAGCATCTACAGAAGCACACTGAGCTCATCGAAACACTCAGCAAGGTAGGACACGCACGCACACACACACACACACACACACACACCCACAAAAACACACACCCACAAAAACACACACACACACACACGCACAAACACACACACACACACACACACACACACACACACACGCACAAACACAAACACGCGCACAAACACACGCACACCCACACGCGCACACACACACACGCACTCACACACGCACAACCATACCCCACCACACACAAATACATATATGATTTTAACATGCATAATATTCTTTTACTGTGTGTGTGTACACATGTATCTTAAATAAATAACCCACTTATTTAGCAGAATTTCAAAATACATCGCCCACTTTGTCCAAACAAGAGCATTGAGAGCATGTTGAGTCTCCTTAGACCGGTCTAGCTTAATTTCCTCATAATGGGAAGTGGTATGTCTGTAATAAGCCTTTCAAAGCTCTCCTCCAGTAACACATTACACGTTAGGTTACCTCTTTAATGGTTTGCCCAGTGTTCTTAAGATACCACCAACACACCAGCCGACTATTTTGTAGGCAGCAGCCACAAGACTATACATACACTTGAACAGAGGTATGGGGTTGAACATATGCCCAGTGAAAAAACTTCTTGGAGAAGTCTTTCATTTTAAGGATGTGAAGGATGGAGCAGGTGAAAGTTCAAAGGAACATCAATATGCCTTATGAGCGCACTTTTCCGTAACTGTACATTATGCAGAATTGCTCATACAGACATCAGCGGAACATCCGTAAACATCAATTGTCTGAGCACAATGAACCTTCATAGGCGGTAGGCTTGACAGCTTATAAGGTTGCAATGCTGAACTTTACCTACAGCCAATAAACCCACCTGAATGCAACCACTAAAATACTTGTGAGTTAATCATTAGGTTACCTGTTCTGCCCCCATCTATGCACCCCATGGCCAGACAGCACAGAGCTTCACTGTGCAGTTTGGTCCAATAGTTAAGGTGTCAGTTTACCAACATTTGCTCCAATACTCAATACCTTTCACTTAAATCATACTTATGATAAAACTTGGCTACCTTTGTGTAGTTTTGTGAAATGTGTGGAAAACTATTACTTCAATAACTACAATTGTATAAACACATGTAAAATGATCCCTTTAAGACTGATCTAATTTACTGGGTCGCCATTTTTCTATTCTGGTGGTATATTTCTGGGTTGTGATGTTTATTTTGTTCTGTTTGTTTGTGACAGATCCGCAGGTTCAGGGATAGCGAGGTGATCATGCAGAAGGCATCGATGCTCTATCACAAGTTCAAGGGTGTGTATCTGAGTGGCGAAGAGGACCTCTCTCCCAACTACGTCCACACACTCCAACAGGAACGCGAGCGGGAGGAGAGCGAGCGAACGCAGAGAGAGGAGAAGAAAAGAGGAAATGGAGAGGGGGAAAACGAGAAGAGGGGAGGAAGAGAAGAGAAGAGCGTTGTGGAAAGAGGAGACTAAGCTGAGCAAAGGTGAGATAAAGTTGCCACTGATCTGCACATAGAAACCACCTGAAAAATGAGCCTTGCAATAGTAACCCTGTGTTTGTATGCTTGTGTTTTGTGTGTGTGTGTGTGTGTGTCTGTGTGTGTTGGACGTGTTTTTTCAGTGGTGTGCGTTGCCAGGGAGGATCTGCGGAGAAGGTTTTTGTTTGTATTGTCGTCGTTTTGTTTTTTATATTTTTATAAGACTGAAAATGTGCTCTAGGAAGATGCTGTGAGACTGACCGGACCGTCCAGTCACACCTTCAAGCCCTTACACAGTAGACATTACTCACCCACCCACTCACACACACACACACACACACACACACACACACACACACACACACACACACACACACACACACACACACATCAAAAAACGTACATTGACATACACACTTACTTTAAATGCTGCTATTGCTTTGACTGTGTATATTTGTGTTTTTTAACACTTTGTTTGCACTGTGTGTGTGTGTGTGCGAGGGTGACCACTCGTTCGGAATTTGTGTGGACAGTCTGGATTTCCAGCCCTCTTTCTGGGCCGCTGTTGCTGTTACATGTCCTCCTTTTTGGCCAATTGTCCTCCTTTTCAAGGTTCAAGTTCGTGGTCACGCCAGTGTGTGTGTGTGAAGGAGAGAATGAGAGAGGCTGAGTGTTTGATCAAGATAGAAGCAGTGCTGCTGAAGTTATTCAGTAATTCTGCACTGCATAGAAGATTGAGGTGAAAGTAAACTCCCCCAAAAAAAACTGCCTTTCCCACTTACACACTCACATATCCACTCCCATTCATTGACACCACACACTTGGGGAGAACCTGCAAATATTAAAGTTAAGCTATCTGAGTGATTTGGATTAGTGCAAACATACTTACCAATAAGTTACACACTACTTATAAACACCCCGTTTTCAGTTTGACTGCAGATAGAGCAATTCCACCTCAATGTTGCTTGATCTGCTTCCGTCCTGATAAGGTTTGTTTGTTTGTTTAGGATCCGTTTTCTGTGAGCATTTGAGCACATTCATTTTTTTTGAAATAAAGAAAAAATCTGAGTACTGTTGCTCCATCCCTTTCTTTTCAAGTTCATTGAATACCTTGATACATAAAAGAGCTGGCAATTGAGAAAATGTTAGTTAGGCACAAGTTGTAAAACCACAACGGCTACATCTCTACTACTTCACATCCTCACCTTCATGCCTTGACAAAAAAACTAAAATGGTACAATTCACACCACTAGGAGAGCATTGGAAAGAGGAGAAAACGATAAACACACTCCTCTCATCCCTAAAAGGAATGATCACGCCTCTCCTCAGATTGTTTAACCCAGAGTGCGAAATCAGTTGAGTGTTTGCCACAGAGACAGTACACTGTGAAACCACTCAAGGATTCATGTCATTTCCACCGCATTCACGTTCCAGTTAGCGTGCCTAGGTAAAACAAAAAAACTGACCAAAACGCTGCTCTCTCCGAAACACGAAATATGAAAAATAAGATGTTCTAATCTTGACTAATGCCACTATGTGGAGTAAACCGTGCCGAAAGCCGAGGGGGGAAATATGAGAAATGTATGTTCAACTCAGCGCACGGCATAGAGAACACGGACCACTGGACCAGCGGATGAGACATTTAATTTCACATCTCAAAAACTAAAGACAGGAGGTGGCGTAGTTTAATGACTGGAGATGAAGTGATACATGACCCGACGGTAGCGTGCAGATCTTAAAATAGCACACGCATGGGAGGGGCATGAAAAGCTATTGAAAGCTATGCCTATGACAACCGTTTCCGCCCATAATATATAATTATCTGGACACAATTTGAAATATTGTCATACTTTTACAAACACATATCGTCGTTCAGCTACCGTGACCTGAGGTGTGCTGGGTTGACTGGCTCTTGCGGTGTATTTTATCACCAAGGCAGTAGGTGTGTTCCGTAATTACGTCAACACAACGACTGAGGTCCCCGCCGCTGCAAATATTCCACTGTGAAACGTGATTTGTGTGTGTGTGTGTGTGTGTGTGTGTGTGTGAGATACGAAAAGCGTGGCCGAGTGAATGAGCGAGAGGGAGTGTAAAGGGAGAAGGGGGTAGGGACTAGCTAGCGGAAGACGGCTCAGCTCGGGTAGGAGAACTGGGGGGGGAAAGAAAGCGGGCGACTGCGCGCACCAAACGCAGACAGGGCAAGTCATATTTAGGCTGAACGCTATGCCACGTTCACCACGGATGTTGCGGTAGTCGGACTGGCTTTGCCCCTGGAGAGAGTCGCTTGTCAACGTTTTATCATCTCAGGGATTGCAGGATGGCTCGGGTGGGAAACGGAGCTGGAAATAACGACATCGATGAGGTGAGTGAATCGTGCGTCTGTGTGATCAGTGATCACCTGTGACTACATATTGATGGCGCTGATCTTTGAGGGGTGAAGTGAAGGTTACAATAAATGTTAGTGCACATTTGTCAGCATGCCACGGACGTGACACCTCTTCGGAAACAGCTGTAGGTTTATGGAGATATTCGACTCAACGCTCTTGAAAGTCTCAGTATGTGTATTTTTTTTGGAGCTCGGGATGTCGACGTAGCACTCCGGAAATCAGGAAGCCAGAGCCAGCGCGTAAAGAACCGGGAGAGCTCAGATTACAGCGGACGACTGTCGCCCGACTTTACAGATAAGACAAGGGGCTGCCTGATCCACATGATAGCCGCTTATGAACTACTGCAAAAGCCTCAACATGATTAGGTTTTCCTTAACTGTAAGATGGGGGGGGTCTTAGCCAAAGCTTTATTGCAACTTTTTGTTTCAGTGAATTATGTAATCAGCGTGACGCAAACCTCCAAAGGAGAAAATAAAGCCACGATAAATTGATGCCGCACTCTTGTCCTCCAGCTGGCTCGGTTATGAAATTGATACCTGTGACCGCCGGTGACTTTGCGCTGCCTGTCCCCATGTAGCCCAATACTAGCCAGACACAACAGTCACTACAAGTCATGACGGTGTACTATAAATGATAGTTCATAAGAAAAATACGATTTTATTAAGTACATCGAATTATTATATTTACCACCGCCATTGACGATAGTGGCAGCCTGTGAAAAATAAACTCCCCATCCTTCACACAGTAGAAGAGGAGCTCACACCCACAACCCTTCAGTTAGCTATCGAGTGTCCTCCAACCAGACTGACACTCTTCACACTGGGACATTCTCTCTCTTTCTCTCTCTCTCTCTCACTCTCTCTCTCTCTCTCTGTACAGCACACACAAACCCACACACACTCATACTGACACACACACACATACACATAGACCCAAGATTTATTTAGGAAGAGATTACTTTCGTTTGATTGTATGTGGAAGCAAAACAGATGCATTTAATGCAACCAGTTATAAGAAACCAGTATGGCTTCTTTCATACTAATGCACCTAATACTGCACCAAGGAGACTGCATTTGTATCTGTGTGTGTGTGTGTGTGTGTGTGTGTGTGTGTGTGTGTGTGTGTGTGTTTAGAGTGATGTACTGTGAGTTTGGTGCACGCTCTTCATCCATTTAAAGAGATCATATTACCCACCTGGACTTTGTGTTTTTCCATTGCAGGTGTTTGGTTATGTGTGTGTGTGTGTGTGTGTGTGTGTGTGTGCTTGCGTCTGTTTGTGTGTGGCAAGGAGAGGTAGTCAGAGAGAGTTTAGAGTGTAGGATGTTTTTTACATTGTTGCATGATTGTATGTATGTGGGCATATGAATGTTTACAGTCTGTACATGTCTGCCTAAGCTTGTGATCTTGATGAGTGTAATCCACTTAAACTAATACTGCACAGCACAGTCATCCAGTCATCCAGTCATCATGTGTGTTCAAGAGGGTGTGTGTGTGTGTGTGTGTGTGTGAGAGAGAGAAGGGAGAGCTATCTAGAAAGGGTGTATCTGGGTTAGGTCTCTACTTAAGCTGTATACCCTACATGTTTGCCTGTCTAGTCATCATCTGTGTACATACACGTCTGTGTCTTTCTTGTCTATTATAGACATAGGCCTATACTATATACAGTGCCCTCCACAAATATTGGCACCCCTAGTGAATATGAGCTAAACAGGCTATACAAAAATATGTCTTTGCTGTTTATCCTCTCAGTCTTTCACTCGAAATATACACAAAAATCTTACCTTTTCATTGAAGTAAAATTATTAAAAGAAAAAAAAAAACATTGACATCAAATAAATATTTTTCCCCAAAACATGTGTGCCACAATTATTGGCACCCCTTAATGTAATGTTTTGTGCAGCCTCCATTTGCCAAGATAATAGCTCTGAGTCTTGTCCTATAATGTGTGATGAGGTTAGTGAACACATGGCACGGGATCTGAGACCATTCCTACATACAGTATCTCTTCAGATCCTTCAGAATCTGAGGTCAACGTTTGTAGACTTGGCTACAGCTCATCCCACAGATTTTTTTATGGGGTTTAGGTCAGGGGACTGTTGGCCATGGCAAAACCTTTATTCTGTGGTCGGTGAACCATTTTTGTGTTGATTTTGAGGTGTGCCTAGAATCATTGTCCTGTTGGAAGGTCCAACCACGGCCCAATTTAAGGCTTACTGGAGGGGGCTGTTAGGTTTTCATTTAATATCTGCTGGTATTTGATGGAGTCCATGATACCATGTATCCTAACAAGATGTCCAGGGCCTTTGGAAGAAAAACAGCCCCACAACATCAAAGATCCGCCACCATACTCCACATTGGGTATGGGGTGCTTTTCTATATGGCTATCTTTCTGTCTACGCCAAACCCACCTTTGATGTTTGTTACCAAAAAGCTTTATTTTGGTCTCATCTGACCATATAACTCGGTCCCATTGAAAGTCTGACTTACATTTGGCAAACTGTAGGCGCTTTAGTTTGTTGTTGATTGACAGCAGAGGCTTTTTTCTGGCAACCCTCCAAAACAACTTGTGATGATGTAGGTGGTGTCTGATGGTAGTTTTGGAGACTTTCTGACCCCAATACTCAACTTACCTCAACAATTCTCCAGCTGTGATCCTTGGAGATTATTTTGCCAGTACAACCATCCCCCTCATGGTGTGTGGGGTCAATGTACAGACACGTCCTCTTCCAGGCTGATTCCTAACATCTCCTGTCGCTTTAAACTCCTTAATTATTTCCATGATAGTGGAAATGGGTATTTTCAACTGTTTAATAGAGATTTTCTTGTGTCCATTTCTTGATTTGTGCAGCTCAACAACTTTTCGTCGCACATCATCACTGTGTTATTTGGGTCTCTCCCATAGTGATGAATGGCTAATGGAATTTGGTCTGTGTCACCTCATATTTGTAAGCCAGTGGAACTGGAAGTCATGGTTGACCTCATAGTTCCTTATCAAACAGGTGAACTTAAAAATGTAAAATATGACTGGAAATATACTTCAGTTAGATTTTAATTCAAGATTTTTCTAGGGGTGGCAATAATTGTGGCACACATGTTTTGGGGAAAAATATTTATTTAATGTCAACAGTTTTTTTTTCTTTCAATAATTTTACTTCAATGAAAGGGTAAGATTTTTGTGAATATTTTGAGTGAAACACCAAGAGGATTAACAGCAAAGACATATTTTTGTATAGCCTGTTTAGCTCATATTCACTAGGGGTGCCAATATTTGTGGAGGGCACTGTATGTCCTTACTGAGCTGTCCTTCGTTTATGGCAGGAAGTAACATATTGTGCAGCAAGGACGAGCCACTCCTCATTTTATCCGATGAGGTTATGAAAGCCTCTCCTCACTGCTCGCCAGCAGGAACTCAGAGAGGACCTCACCAATCTTAAAATAAATGTTCTAGTCCTCGTATTTTGAGCATTGTGTCAGTTCTGTCTCTACTGTTCCTTGATCGAAGTGACAGCACAGTCTGTTATCCTTGGGCAGCCAGGTTTGTCTGTGCCTATCCACCTTTATGGCCAGGCTGTGTTCACTGAGTCTGTACTTTGTCAACATGATTCTCAGATTTTAAGCTGTGATTAGGGTCAAATACGGTGCTAGAGTATTATTTCTTATTTAGTTTAGGGCCAAATAGGATTGAATTTTACTTTGTATTTTTGTTTGTGTTTTCCAATGGGTTATACAGTTTTGCTTAATTGTTTTTGCAATTTGGTGTATCCTAATTTCAGTTGTTAGTTGGGTGTTAGTGTGTGTGTGGGGATCTGTTTCTTTGCTGAATTCTTGGTATTGCAGGGCTTTGAAATGATAGGAGCGGGGGTCACTGCTTTTACCGCTGGTCTCTCTCTCTCTCTCTCTCTCTCTCACACACATCCACACCCACACCCACTCACACACAGACACACATACAATCACAGGCTCATTAGAGGCGAGTCAGATCATTAGCAGACTGTCAGTAACAAGCAGGTGAGCTGATTAACAATTGTACCCGTGTGTCTGAGCGAGAATGAGAGAGAGAGAGAGAGACAGGGACGGAGACAGAGATAGAGACAGAGAGAGAGCGAAGAAGAGAGTGGTGAATGACGCAGAAACACTAGGACTATGTGGTGTGTGTGTGTGTGTCAGGGTATTGATGCGTGAATGACATAAAGGGAGGATATGACCCCTTTCTAGCCCTCTGTTACCCTGAACTGGAGCAGAGTTTTCCACTGCACACTAACATGTGTACAAACAAACCCACACACAAAAGCACACATACAATCACAGGCTCATTAGAGGCGAGTCAGATCATTAGCAGACTGTCAGTAACAAGCAGGTTAACAATTGTACCCGTGTGTCTGAGCGAGAATGAGAGAGAGAGAGAGACAGGGACGGAGACAGAGATAGAGACAGAGAGAGAGAGCGAAGAAGAGAGTGGTGAATATGACCCCTTTCTAGCCCTCTGTTACCCTGAACTGGAGCAGAGTTTTCCACTGCACACTAACATGTGTACAAACAAACCCACACACAAAAGCATGCAAAAAATGTGTACATAAGACACACATAAACATCCACAAGTGCCTTTGCATTAAAACATGTACTTATACCTCTGACATGGTCATATATATATATATATACTCTCTCATGCACACACTCACACAGACATTCCACAATGATCTCTATGTAAGTATCATTCCATAATCCTTTAATATAATGGAACATTGGTTTAAACTACACACACACACCACCACCACACACACAATTACCAGGTCTTAGTTTAATGTGCTTTCTCACTGTGATCTGATTTTAATGTTATTGAAGACAGTCAATTGGCATTTAAAGAGCTTACACGCCCTTTGGACATGCTGGCATGCATGCACAGAGTGATTGATTCTCACACTCACACACACACACACACACACACACACACACACACACACACGTACACACACACACACACACACACACACACACACACACAAAAACTCTCACACACACTCACACATGCACACACACACACACACACACTCACACATACACACACACTCACACATGCACAAACACACATACACACAGGGACACTCTCTTAGTGCGGGAGCTGCTCTACTGATTTATGTAACGATTAAGAGGGCTATAATTATCTCTCTGTTTCTCCCTCTCACGCTCTCTCTATCTTTCTCTCTCTTTTTAGTTATCTCTCTGCTATCTTTTTTTTTGCTCTGTCAACATATGGTTGATGCTCTTAATAAACCATCTACAGATAAACTTGCTGCTGCTACTGTGCATGCTATCTCTCTCTCACTGTCTCTCTCTCTCTCACACACACACACACACACACACACACACACACACACACACACATACTCGTGCACACATACAGACATTGAAGCCACGCTGCTGTTAATGAACAGGCTACAGGCTACGCCTAAGATCACCTAGGTTACCACAGTCATTTCACAATTCTTAAGGGTAATCAGCAACATCTTTGTTGTGTTGATGCCAAACAGTCCGTGCTCCCTAATTTCAGTGACGTGCAACGAACAAAGCAATGAACGAGTCAGTCACGCGCATCATTGCGCTGACCTGCCCATGTGTGCGCTTAGGATCTTCCCAAATATGATTTCTTCAAGTTATTAAATTAGCTTTGGTTCATGTTCTGCGGATTTTTTTCGTTGCTCATTTCTTTGCCAATTTCCCATTGCCTGTTAATGAAGTTAGGCTATACTGTAAGTCTAAAAGTTTTACTTTTTTGTGATGGATTTTTTTTTATTTCTGCATTATAGAGCAAATGTGCTCCGGGAAACAAAACATTGTATGTTGCCAAGGATACTCCAGGAAGACCTTGAATGCACACATACTGCAACAACACCCACCCTCACATGTACTACGCATATTGAGCATTGCTAACCTTTCTGAATTTTTGTCTGTAGCAGGACTGTTTTGAAGATGCCTTCGATCGTATCCCAGTGTAAGTACTGCTGTGTGTGTGTGTGTGTGTGTGTGTGTGTGTGTGTGTGTGTGTGTGTGTGTGTGTGTGTGTGCATGCTCGCGTGTCTGCATATGAGCAAATGTGAGAATTGTGACTGTGTGGTTTATTTTTGTGCGATGACACTCAAAAGGGAAACACACACATTCATAATATCCTCACTCACACATAGCTTAAGGCCATACTTAACAGATTACGTAAAGATGGCGAGCTGGAGAACTGACAGGGAGAGATTAAGATTTATGAGCTAGAAAAATGCACTGCAAAAAAATCTCTGGAATGTAGAGGAGAGCAAAGAGGCAGAATGAAGGTAAATAAAGAAAGAAAGACAGAGTTAAGATGTTTTTATTCTTGTCCCTTAGTAACCGCACCCTTAAATGTGTTTTTTGAGCTGTAAACTAAATTATATGACTGCACTGTAATAAAACACATCAATGCTGGTGATAATATTGACAAACATTCTTATTTCTATATACAAATCTGCATTGTATGGGTAAAAATGGCTCAAAACTTCATCTAACTTATTCAAAATCATCCTGAACCTTCAAGGCCGATGCTGATCTGGAGTCAGCCGTTTGGGATTCTCCTTTTGCATTTACTGATAGGGACTCATGATTCCCAAGAGCCATTATTCTTCAAATGTGAATCTAATACAATTTTTGCTTTGCTAAAGAATTAGAAAAATAAACTAAAATGATTCGCCTTAAATGTTATATACAAGTGTAGGTCAGATAGACACATACTGGAGGCCAAAGACACCAGGGAATGTGAAGCACAGGTTTTTAATGGTACATCTTGCGTGTGTGTGTGTGTGTGTGTGTGTGTGTGTGTGTGTGTGTGTGTGTGTGTGTTTGTGTGTGTGATTGTAGGGCTTGTAAAATGGACCTCCAGACCTCCATAGAGGAGTGCGGGATGGCCCTAAACCTGGTCCTCAACAACAAGTTTTCAGAAGCCTTGGACCTCCTCAGGCCCTGGTATGGTGGTGTGTGTGGTGTGTGTGTGTGTGTGTGTGTGTGTGTGTGTGTGTGTGTGTGATTGGTTTCTAAGTATTGGTGGAATGTTGACTGCTTTGTAATTTGACTCTGTCTCATATAGTGTGTACATTTATGTGCATTTAAGCTGGTATGTAACATTTGTGTGTGTGTGTGTGTGTGTGTGTGTGTGTGTGTGTGTGTGTGTGTGTGTGTGTTTAGGTCTAAAGACAGCATGTATCACGCACTGGGCTACAGCAGCATCCTGGTGATGCAGGCGGCCATGACATTTGAGCACAGAGACATCCAGGCTGCCATGACGACCATCAAGGATGCCCTGCAAACTTGCCAGAGGTACAGAGGACAAATACAAGCACACAGACCCAGAGGGAAAACACAACACCAGGCTCTTAACACAACACAACCCAGCACACAGGATCTCAACACGACACAATCCAACACACAGGAGGCCCTAATTGAATCTAATTCACGGTGCAACTGGCAATGAGCAAAGCAACAAACAAAGTCAGTCTGCTGTGCATGAACTAAAGATAATTTAATAACTGGGTAAAACCATTTTGCTAATATAATACCATGAGCAAGATCCTTAGCACAAACATGGGTGTGTCAGCGAAACAGTGGCGCGGGAAGGGGGGTGCTGAGGGCGCTGCTGCACCCCCTAGCTCCAGGCAGGGAAAAATAAATAAAGCTCTTACTCATTATTATGTATTAAATATATAATTAAGCGGTTTAATACATATTTATGCGTTGGGGAAGAAAATAAATGTTAAACAAATGGGTTTGCTAGTTTTTAGTTATCACAGGCATGCATGGAGATCTTGCTAAATGAGGTTCACGTGTGTGTGCTGAAGTTGGTACTGTAACGGATGAAGAAAAACGTAAATGAACTTGGATTATGCGACGAGATAGAAGATGGAGATGCTGCAGCACCTTCTTCTACTTTCCACTCACGCATTACTGTCGCAATGACTAGCAATAAGCCAAAAAAGAAATTAACATAGACCAAACTTTCGAATTCTTTATTGTGGATTCACAGGAGTTGTGAATGTTAATGACGTTTATAATTTATGCCGAGATCTGGAACATGCCACATAATCGATTGTGTTATACACCGCGTTCCACATTATTATGCAAATTGGATTTATGGGTCATAAACATTCATTTTTTTGTTTTTCAATTAAAGTCATGGGTGGTATTGTGTCTCAGGTCTAATTGAATGATTGTAATCAATCTCAGACACCTGAGATAATTAGTTTGCCAGGTGAGCCCAATCAAAGGAAAACTACTTAAGAAGGATGTTCCACATTATTAAGCAAGCTACATGTTTCAGGCAAAATGGGGAAGAAAAAGGATCTCTCTGCTGCTGAAAAGCGGCAAATAGTGTAATACCTTTGTCAAGGTATCACAACATTGGATATTTCCAAAAGAATTGCGCATGATCATCGGACGGGGAAGAAATTTGTCACTGATTCACAGCACAAGTGGGTTCGTTCAGACAAAGGCAAGATAAGGAATATTTCTGCCAAACAAATGCATAGGGTCAAGAGAGCAGCCACTAAAATGCCATTGAATAGCAGCAAACAGGTGTTTGAAGCTGCTGGTGCCTCTGGAGTGTCGCGAACTTCAGGATGTAGGATGCTCAAGAGGTTTGCAAGTGTCCTTAAACCTTATTCGGCCACTCCTAAACCCAGCTCACAAGCAAAAAAGGTTGCAGTGGGCTCAGGACTTCATAAAGACTAACTTTCAAACTGTTTTGTTTACGGATGAGTGCCGTGCAACCCTTGATGGTCCTGATGGATGGAGTAGTGGATGGTTGCTGAATGGCCACCATGTCCCAACAAGGGTAAGACGTCAACAAGGAGGTGGCGGAGTCATGTTTTGGGCCGGAATCATGGGGAGAGAGCTGGTAGGCCCCTTCAGGGTCCCCGACGGTGTGAAAATGACCTCGGCAAAGTATGTAGAGTTTCTGACTGACCACTTTCTTCCGTGGTACAAAAAGAAGAGCTGCGCCTCCATAGCAAAGTCATATTTATGCATGACAATGCACCATCTCATGCTGCAAAGAATACCTCTGGGTCATTGGCTATAGCAGCCAATGCCCCAGAGGTATTATTTGCATAAAAGAAGAGAAACTCATGGTGTGGCCCTCATCTTACCCTGACCTTAACCCTATTGAGAACCTTTGGAGCATCATCAAGCAAAAGATCTATGTGGGTGGAAGGCAGTTCACATCCAATCAGGTGCTCTGGGAGGCTATAATGGCATCCTGATAAGATATTAAAGCAGAAACAGTCAAAGAACTCATGAGTTCAATGGATGCCAGAATTGTGAAGTTGATATCAAAGAAGGGGTCCTATGTTAACATGTAACTTGACCTGTTAGGATGTGTTTTTTTTTTTTTTTTTTTTTTTTTTTTCAGTAAATATGGCCTCCTAATGCTGCAAATTCAACAAATGACAATTTTTAGTTCTTTACAACCTATAAAATATCCTGAAACTCTGAGACTTTGAACCTCTGCATAATAATTTGGAACACTGCATTTTGAGTTTTTTATTTTTGAAAAAATACTTATCATTAGGAGGTTTGTTCAATAAAATTTGAATTATACAATTGATGACTTGAAAATTATACTGACTGAATGTGCATTACTATTTAGGAAAATCTGAGCAAAGTGTAATTTGCATAATAATGTGGAACGCGGTGTATGTTTTGTTGTTGTTCATTTATTTTTTGGATCTGTTTACATGTTTAGATTCTCGTTAGCGATAGGCAATAATTGTTAGGCAATACCCAGCCAATTTCAACTTCGGCCTCTAGGCTAAATTTAGGCTATGTATGTGGATTTCATCGTAGATGATGGAGGACATTTGCATAAATTGAACTCCGGCAGTGAATGTGTACTGGCTACGGAAAAATGAAATAAAGTTTGCATTTATTAGAACTATTTTATACTTGGTTCTGGTGTATTTTAAATGTTTTTTAAATGTCAGTTAGTGGTCACAATCAGTGCTTTAGCCTCTAAATACTAATATCATATTGTTGTGACGTGACCAGAGACGGAGATCCCATTTCTTTGTAGGGGGGGACAATGTATGGTAACATTCCAAAGAGTGATTCCTGGGGGGGGGGATAAGTAAATAATTTACTGGAATAAATATTGCACACTTTACTGGAAAAAAGATTGCGCACTTTTGGAATAAAGAGACAGATTGCTGCATCAACCACAAAAGAAACTCCCTTTATCTTACGAACACAGATTGCTACATCATCCATAAAAGAAACTGAATTGGTCCTGGGGCTGGCTGCTGACGACTCATGGTGTAGGCTACTGGGCTGATTGACTGAAACAGGGAGCTGACAGTAGCCCTGCCCGTAAATAGCATGTGAAACAAAACACTTTGAGGAATAGGGGATCATGATTTTTCAACACTTAAAAAACACAAAAACGCTTGTGTTGGCGGGCTTTTATTTCATATTACTATATTATTCAAAATTATTTATTTGTGTTTACAATGATTGTTGGGGGAGGGGGGGACAACTTTATAGTAGGGGGGGGCACGTCCCCCCTGTCCCCCCCGGGATCTCCGCCTATGGATGTCACATTTTTCAGTAGAGCCTGCAGCACCGCCGGCATGAAAGAGGTTCCAGCGCGCCTGCAGCGAAATGTTTCCACACAGCACAGGATAGCTTGAGCTCCTGTGCAATGGACTTTAGGGCCCAGGATCTTAACACAAACGAACACTCCAGAGAAACTACCAAGGATACCAGGATCAGTACCATAATGCAAACTTACTCAGGACCAGAACACAGTCACTGCATGAGTCACCCGTGTGTTTGAATGCTGTGTATATGTGTGTGTGTGAATGCTGTACTATCCTGTCTGATGTTTTCAGGTTCAGGAAGAGAATTTCAGTAGTGGGCTCAATTTCCAGCCTGATGACCAAACAAGCCTCAGACAACTTGAAGGAGGGTAAGTGTGTGTGTCTTTTTGTGTCTGTGTGTGTGTGTGTGTGTGTGTGTGTGTGTGTCTGTGTGTCTGTGTGTCTGTGTCTGTGTCTGTGTGTGTGTGTTTGTAGAGTCTCTTTATGGTTTGTAAGTCTATGTTTAAAGGTTTGTCTCTCTGTACAGAGGAGATGCATGCAGAGATCTGTTATGCTGAGTGCCTGCTACAAAAAGCCACACTAACCTTTGTACAGGTGAGTATGCATGTACATACATTAATTATTATATTTAAATCCATGAAGGAGGGAGAGAGAGACACCCATTGACGCTTTATCTAGCAGAGTTGCTGTGCATGTTACTAACTACCAGGCAGGAAAAACGTAATTCCCATGTATAGGACACACCCTAGTATTAACCACAGGGCTGCAGAAATTCTGCTAAATCAATGTATAAACGTGATTTATAGTGGGGAATATTGGTATTCTCTAAAAAAACTGTTGAAATATTGAAAAAAAAACTTGTATTTCAGTCAATATCCATCAGTTTAAGATCAGCCATACAGTAGGTGTCATGGGATTTTGACTTTGCGTCCACTAACCACCATGTTCAACTGACGACAACAAGTGGTTTTCTGAAGCTAGCAATGGAGAAGTGAGAGTGCATGATGAGAAGTAGAGTGCATGAAGTAGAGTCTTAATATGTCAAGACACAGGAATGCAGAATCATTGTAATTTAGGCTCATTCCCTTCAATTGAAGGATATTTTTCTATATATTTATATTAAATGGTTTCTATTTGAAATGCAGGTGTTAGCACAGACACACAATGTCCCTCAGGGGGTGGTAGGTGGGTTCAGACAATTCATAAAATGTTTTTATGTTGAGTTCAGGTTCTAGTTTAGTAAACGTCCGGTCTTCTGTCCGAATACCGATACAGAGACAGACCGTTTTGTTGGATACAGATAATGACAACTATGAACACCTCTTCTATCTCCACAGGATGAAAATATGATCAGTTTCATCAAGGGAGGAATCAAGATCCGCACAAGTTACCAAATTTACAAGTAAGACACAGGACACTTCAGATGCAACCCCCCCCCCCCCCCCCTACACACACACACAAAGGACATAGCAGGCCCCCCCCCCCCACACAGGACATATCACATCCACAAGTAAGCCCCCCCCCCCCCCCCCCACACACACACACCCCCCCCCCCCCCCCCCCCCAAAGGACATATCAGAGGCACAAGTAAGCCCCCCAACCCCACAGGACATGTCAGATGCAAAAACAGATCAGATAAGCCATTACATCATAAGAAGAAGCAACCTCATAAGTTAATTGAAAAGTGCTGGGAAGTGCTGATGTCATTTCCTCTGGTGATGTCATTTCCTGTCCGCAGGGAATGCCAAAACCTCTTGAGTGTGGCTCAGGAGGGCGGTGTGCAAACAGAGGCCTTAAGACAGTTTGAAGGCGGAGTCAGGCTGGGTATTGGCTCCTTCAACCTGGTGAGCCTCACAATAGACACATATACTCACATAACCATGCATGCGTTTACATACACAAACAGAAACACACACACTCATACCTGTGAATGCGCACACACATACACACACACACACACACACACACACACACACACACACACACACACACACACACACATCTGTGCATGCGCACACACACACACACAAAAACACACACCCAACCATATGAGCCTCACAACTGACACACACACACTTGCGCACACTCACATACCCACGCATACATGTACACACACACAAAACCAAACATGTGTGTGCACACATACAGAGTTGGAGACCAACAGAACCGGAACCATGACAAGTCATGTTTTCAACGCGCAGGTTTTGCCTAAGTCCATAATTAACTGTATAGTTATGCCAAAAAAAAACGTAAATACTGTAAGCACTATGGAACATGCTGACAAAAATTCATCTAGAGTTAAAATAAACATAAGTAAAAAGTAAAACGATTCACCTTAAACCTTAAAATTGTACCCTACTTGCTTGAGGAAGAGTATGTTTACTAATGTGGGACTTCTTAGTTCATGAATGTGACTTACTGTGGTTTCATGTGGGGTGAGACCACTGGTGCCCACTATTGCCACCTAGTGTTGTACAATTTTTATTTTAGGTGGTTGTACAATTGACTGCGGTGATAAGAACGGTTTTAAAGAAACTCAGTGCCCAGGGAGTATAAAAATATCATTGTAGGCTAAGCTAACCACAGTAAAGCAGTAGCCTTGCCAGCAATCTGGTAACATGATAACCTTCCAAGTGGAAGTAAGTGGAATTACAGATTAGAATTCCAGTGTATAATTAAACATGGTATCAAAGTAACATTATGACTGTCTGTGTGTCTCTCTCTCTCTCTCTCTCTCTCTCTCTCTCTCTCTCTCTCTCTCTTACTCTCTCTCTCTCTCTTGCTCCCTCCCTCGTTTTCTCTGTGTCTCAGATGCTGTCGCTTTTACCAGCAAGAGTACTGAGGCTATTGGAGGTCATTGGGTTTTCAGGGCACAGGGTGAGTCTTTGTGTGTGTTTGAGTGTGTTGTTTTGGCGTATGCGTGTGTGTGTGTGTGTGTGTGTTTGTGTGTAACGTGTCGTTGTGTGTGTCTACAGGAGTTTGGTCTCTCTCAACTGAGGGAGGGGGCAGGCAGCCACAGCCTGAGGTCTATACTGAGCGTGCTCACACTGCTCTTCTACCACACCTACGTGTGCCTCATACTGGGTAAAAAAACACCCACTAAACTACATCACATACCAACATGCTCCCCACTAAACTACTACACATGCTAAGATACTAACCACTACACTGTGACACATACTACCCACTACACTGTGACACATACTTACATACTACCCACTACACTGTGACACATACTAACGCCCAGTTAAGTACTGCACATATCAACACCACCCTCTAAATTTCCACACACACTACATCATCTCCCACTTAACTAATAAAACACCATCTAATGGACTACCAGACAAAGGCACCACCAACTACCGGCCAGGATCCTATCTCACCTCTAAGCCAAGAAAAGGGCTGACTATTCTTCCAACTGCTACTCTACTCAAAATCGCCACACTTGAATATGGGGCTTTTATTATTTCAATATATATTTCTCTAAATTTTATCAGAGGTTGCTAGCCTTTCTTGATTCTCCATTTCTCATGCCATCTCTCTCTCTCTCTCTCTCTCACTCACTCACTCACTCACTCACTCACTCACTCACTCACTCACTCACTCACTCACTCACTCACTCACACACACACACACACACACACACACACACACACACACACACACACACACACACACACACACACACACACACACACACACACACACACACACACTTACTTGCCTTGCAGTGGGCACAGCACCACATGATACATGCTTCACAGTGGGAGAACACACACACATGCCTCTCATTCAGGTTAGACATCCACGCCCAAGCCAGACTTAAAAGTGTCCTAAAACCGGTACCTATCCTACACATTATAGCCAAGCCCTTTTAGCCCTCAGGGGATTTGGCTGACATTCTTGTGTGGGTGACATTACATTTTTAAGTTGGCGTCATGATTAACTGGTACTGAAAAATGCAGACAGCAGTCTTCATCTATTAATAAAGACACAGAAATAGGCTTTGGCAGAAGTAGGCTCCTGTGTCCTCAGACACACAATTCACAGTGGTTACCCCGGCCTACTTACTGAAGTGTCCCTGTTGATATTAGAGATGCGCGGTTGGCGGTTGCACCAGCGGACTCCGCGGTTAAACCGCGGATCGGGCGGGTGACGTGACAAAAAATAATATTTTTATTAAATTCGGGCGGGTGGCGGTTTACCCAACGAAATTCAAAATATCTACACGTTGTTAAATGTCGTTACCTACATCCAAGCACATTTTTAAATAATCAAATTTTCATCAGGCAGTAAATTGGCCTAGTTCCGTGTATGCATACAAAGCAAACAAAGGAAGCAAAAAAGTTCAAATTAAGTGATGACCCCTATCATGTCGCGTCTCTTTGCAACGCCGCAAACCTGCAAGCTATGAGTCAGCTGTCAGTATTGGAAGAAGCCTTAACGTGTCGTAGATGAAACTGCCTGGGTTATTTTGTTTCGTTAGGCTATTAGTTATATTTTAAAACAGCCAGTCATTGTAGCCTATACCACTCGTGGAATAAGGAATTTCAAAGAGCTGATGGAGTGATTTGACTCAGAAGTGACATTGGGCATTGGCAGCGCGAGATGTTCAGAACAACTTAAACTTCTAGCTCAGTAACTTCTAGCTCAGTAACATGAAAGAAGGTAAGAAAAATTGTCGGAAAACTTTGATTTGCAAGGCAAGCAGGCAAGTGTTGGGGTTGTTACAGTATAAAGCCTACAATGCGGTGAAATTTCGGAATTAGGCTAACAGACTCTGCGTTTCCTTCTAAACTAAAAACAAGGCTATATTAGCATATTAAAATGGTGTACCAAATTGCGTTTTATTACAATGATAAAAAAAAGTGTAGGCCTACTAGCCTATGGTAAGGTCAGGTTTGCCGATGTGCTTGGCTATTTTAAAGTTTCTCCCTGTGCATCGATCGGAGACAGACGTCACTTCACTGATAATATTCTGGGGATAGGCTACAACATAGCCAAAAGGCTTTCATACTAGGGGCTTTATCCTTTAAATATCTTTGAGGCATTGGATCAGTCTCATTTCAAGAACTTTCTAGCCTCGCTTCAGCAGCGGCCTATACCTAAAAACAACAGGCGGGTGGCGGGCGGGTGCGGTTTTGAAAATTGGTCAAAAAAATTGGTGCGGATGGATAGCGGACGGATCATGCGTTTTGTGATGCGGTTGCGGATGAAATAATAGCCCATCCGCGCATCTCTAGTTGATATTGATGGCAGGATTGTCCGCATTGTCCGCAAGGATAAATGATCACACTCACAATTCAAACCAAACTTTAATAAGAATACTTCCAGATGAGTTGATCAGTATTAGTTAATTATGCTTTTCTTATGTGTGTGTGTGTGTGTGTGTGTGGGTCTGTATTTGGGTGGTGCATCTGTGTTTTTCAGGTACTGGTGAGGGTAACTTGATCGAGGCAGAGGCCCTGTTGGAGCCTTACCAGGAAAAATTCCCTAAGGTGTTAGCACAGACACACACACATTTATAAGACTTTATTCACTGTACTTTATTTATCCCCTATTTGCCTTCATGTTGAGTGTAGAGTGACCTTTAGTGACCTGCAGAATGTAACCCCCTATCCTGTCTAATGTGCCTCTGGAACTGTGTTTGTGTTGTAGGGTTCAATCATACTGTTCTACACAGCCAGGATTGCCACCTTGAGGGGCAACTTTGAGAAGGTGCGTGTCCTCCATTCACCCCTCACACACTCTCTGACACAGACTGCTCCGTGAAATGTATGCAAATATTGTCCCCAGGAAGCTTGGCTTCGAAACATGTCAGAGGCTTAATCAATCTAGTTTAATCACAGTCATTCAGTCATCTTTTTGTCACAAGTATCACAATAAAGCCTCAGTGGTTACAGGATCCTGGCGCCACTGATCATGTGATTACCCAGCAGTGCAGTGCTAATGACAGACTAGATCCAATTGGAGAAACATTTATTCTGCAAGAGGCCACTCGAGTAGCCAAAAAACAGTCCAAGGTCAAAGCCCAGAAAAGTCAATCCGAAAACTAAAACAGAAGTAACAGAGAGAATAAACAGGATGGAACACGGGAGGAAGCACAGAACTGAATTACAGGAGTAGTATTAGATTAGAGTTAGCAAGGAAGCATGTGACAAGATCAGCTAATATCTAACAAACTATTTCAATAGAGTTCAGAAACAGAGCAGGTGAAACTAGTATTCATGGTTATTGAGCAAGCTGAGAGAGAGTTGGGAGGAGCGGAGTGGATTATGGAACTGAAGTCCATGTCACAACTTGACAACCACGCCCACTTTCCTGGATGGGAGCAGGTCTGGGTCGCTGGTCCGCTTCAGACTTCCGGGCACGGGCCCATCTCTGGGCCCAAGAATTGGTGTCAGGGACATCAATTTCCATCAGAATTTCGGAGTGATTAGGCAACTGACGGAGAAATGCCAGGATGCCCAGAACAGATCACTGTATGAACATTGCATCATCTGAGGCCGAATAATGTTGATGCTAAACAGCATCCATTACCTCTAGGAAGCAGGCAGAATTGTGTCAGGCTCTGTGGGCTTGGAGTCATTGGTATAAAGCCTAGACAGTACGTCAGCTTTGGTGTTCTTAGATCCTGGGTGGTAGGTGACAGAAAAATGTAAACAAAACTTAGCTGAGCGGATGTATTCAAGATGGATACCTAGAGCCCTCCAGCCAGTGACGCCATTCTTCCAAGGCCAACTTGATTCCCTGTTCCCAACATCATCATTTTGTTCTGTGAAAGACGGCTTATAAGAATAATAAGCACTGGGATACATTTTAATAGGGGAGGTGTGCCTTTGACAGAGTACAGCTCCCACGCCAGTCTCAGAGGCCTCAACCTGGACAACCAAGGACAAAGAAGGATCAATATAACCCTTTGCTGCAGTCCTAGATGGCACGTGCTGGAGACAGAAGCAGTGCAAATCAGTCCTGCACCTGCGGATTCCTATTGCGGGTCTCCTTAATTAAAGTCAGGCGAGTTTGGGATAATCAGGAGAAATGTCTCCTCGATCCTGATTAGCCACGGAGCTCTCCTGACTCTTATTAAGGAGTCGAGTCAGGCGTAGATGAGTTGAGTCAGGCATAGAGAGTGTACAGATAAAGAGAGGAGTCTCACAGGGGCAGTGCACCAGTAGGGGGCGGCGTTGGGAGACAGTCAGCTCGTACTGCTGGGTATCTGACTCATCTGCGACACTGTGCGTGGAGAGTGTGCTGATATTATGCAATCTAATAGTGATAGCTTTGCTGGAGGGCATTGCTTCAGAACAGCCCAGCACACGCAGTCTGAAGCCCGGGGAGGGAGTTTGACACTAAGGGAAAGGTCCTGATATCACAGTTGGGGGCAGGGATGTTAGAGGAGACGATACACACTCTACTAGTGATAGCTGTGCTAGAGGGCAGCTCTTCAAGAACAGGCCAGCCCACGCACTCAAGCTAGGGGTGGGGGGGGGGGGGGGATGTGGAGGTTGTCACAAATTGGAGCGGGGAGGGAGGCCCATGCTGGGGGAAGAGGAGGGGCAAGAGCGTGTGATGCTTTGGACAGCACCTGGATAAGCAGGAGACCACTGACCCAGGATCAGTTCTGGAGTAAACCCATGTCACGGTTGGTCGCCCTTGAGAAGTACACGTGAAGCACTGATCTCCAAACAGCTGAACTGGTGAATCCCACAGGCAAATCCCAGTGATTTCTACTGAGGGAATGCACATGGCTGTGCAAAACGCACGGGGCTCACTTTGCCTTTCAAAACAGCCAAAGCTGCAAAAAACACAAATTCAGCTCTCTTTCTCATCACAAACACATGTGGTCAAACACATGTGGTCAGAACCCTGACGAGGACTTGCCTGGTGGACACATCTAGCCGTGCCTAATGGACTTGGGAGACAGCCTGAAGACATTTGTTTGCCTGTGCAAATGAAGGGGGAGAGCTTCTGTTCCTTTAGGATGTCATTGGACGGGTCCTGATGTGGACATGCGGGGGGGGGGGGGGGGAGGTCATGGTCAGCAGAGTTAGATCAGAGCGCGGCTGCATGCAAATCACATGACTCGGGGGGGGGGGGGGGGGGGGAGCACGAGGGAGAGAGTGAGACAGGAAGTGGGGGAGAAAACAAGGGGAAGAAAGGGTTGAAGAGAGCCTGAGGAATAAAAGGGAAGTGCATTTACACGTATGGCACATTTGTGTGTGTGTTTGTGGGATTTTGTGGGCGGGAGGGTTGGTGTAGCTGTGTGTGTGCGTGCATGCGTGTATCATGTGATTGTGGGAGGGGGTGGGGCCGTGAATGTGGGCGTATTCATGTCTATTTGTGTGTGTTTATACAATATCTTGCATAAGTATTCACCCCCTTGGATGTTTTACCTTTTTATGGCTTTTATAAAACAGTCATGGTCAATATAAGTTGGCTTTTTGGACAAAAGAAATCACAAAAAAGCCCTCTTTAATGTCAACGTGAAAACAGATTTCTACACAGTTATGTAAATAAAAAAGTATTCACCCCCTTTAAATAGACTGACCTAATTCAACAGAGGTCCAGCCAATTGGTGCTAGAAATCTCACAATTAGTGAAATGGGGATCAGTGTGCAGTGAATGTGTCTCAAGTGATTGTAGTGTAACGACACCTGTGTCTGGAAGGTCCATTCACTGGTCAGTATTCAGTAATCAGTATTCCTGGCTACTGTTACACCATGAAGACCAGAGATCACCCTAAGAAACTCAAAGAAAAGGTTATTGAAAAGTATAAGTCAGGGGAAGGATACAAAAAAATGTCCAAGGCACTTACCATCCCCTGAAATTCTGTTCAATCCATCATCAAGAAATGGAAGGAATATGGCACATGTGTAAATCTGCCTAGATCAGGCCGTCCTTACAAACTTAGTGACCATGCAAGAAGGAGACTAGTAAGAGAGGCCACCAAGACACCTATGACTACTCTGAAGAAGTTCAAGCTTCAGCAGCTGGTATGGGAGAGACTCTGCATACCACCACTTACTAGTCTCCTTCTTGCACGGTCACTCAGTTTGTGAGGACGGCCTGATCTATATAACTAACTTCTAGCACCAATTGGCTGGACCTCTGTTGAATTAGGTCAGTCTATATAAAGGGGGTGAATACTTATGCAATCACTTATTTTCATTACATATTTTTATTTAATTTACATTACTGTGTAGAAATCTGTTTTCACGTTGACATTAAAGAGGGCTTTTTTGTGATTTTCTTTTGTCCAAAAAGCCAACTTATATTGACCATGACTGATTTATAAAAGCAATAAAAGGGTAAAACATCCAAGGGGGTGAATACTTATGCAAGGCACTGTACACTGTACACTGTACGTTATATATGTGTGGCATGTGATTATGAGAGAAAGGGTAAGTTTTTGTGTGTATTACCATGTGTGTGTGTGTGTGTGTGTGCATTTGGCATCTATCATTTATTTGCATCAAAGTCAAAGTCAAAGTGTGTTTATTATTGCATGTACCAAATTGCTTCAGCACAGCAAAATTCTTACGACTTGGCAAGCATCATCATCTACGCAGTAGACGTCATACATATAACATATACCAAAAAAACGGCGTTAACGCGAACCCATTTTAATGGCGTACATTTTTTTATCGCGCGATTAACGCATTTTTTTAGATTAACGTTCTTTTTGCCCTCCCAAACTATGTAGTAGGCTAACGTCACGTTTGAGTAAATGATGAGCGCGATACGGCGAAATGGATGATAAAAAGCTTCTGAATAGAAAGTTTACCTTTAAAAGTTGTGTTGTGCAAAAGAAGCAAGCTTCACTGTTGTCTGAAAATGTCAACAGGCAGCCAGCTGGCAGCAAAAAATATTAAGCCATGGTTTAACTGCACTAAAGGCACTATAGGCTACCGCAATGTTGGCAATGTTGTTTTTCAATAAAATAAAACATTGCTTAAAGCAAGCCAATCCACTTTTCCATGTTGATAAGAGCATTAAAATAAAATAAAAATGATGGAAAAAAATAATTGAAGGGGCATTTAGAAAAGATAACAATTTGCGATCGTGATTCATTTTGATTAATTTAATCGCGATTAATTTTGAGTTAACTATGACAAAAATGCGATTAATCGCGATTAAATATTTTAATCGTTTGACAGCACTAAAAAAAACATAAAACTCTATAACACTGACAATTAAACATATAACATGTAACATTAACATACAACAGTTTAGAGAACAACATATAGCTCTGTAACACTATAACACTATGACACTATAACAATATAACATATAACATATAAAATATGACATTAACATTCAACAATTTAGATTAGAAGGGCTAGCAGCAGTTTAAAGTGTGAAGTGATGAAAGTTAAAAAATAAGTTAAAATGTGAAGAAGATCTGTTTCTTTGATCCAAGGTCAGGTTTGCAGATAATCAGGAAAACTCGGGAAAGTGTCCAACATAAGAAATATGTTTATTCCAGCGTCACAGGACAATCCGATCGCATGTTGCACGAACGGTTCTTTCAACATACTAACATGAGTTCACATCTTTTATACAGTATAAGTTACAGGTAGTGGGTGTGTCTAGAGGTAGGTACTAGTTGAGTGGATGATTGCTAATTAGGACTTTGACCTTGATTTAATCACACTGAATGAATACCTTGATTAAATCCCATTGATTCCAAAAAGGTTAGGAGGCCAGCTTGATCACATTAAATAGACTGATATCTAACAAATGTTTATAAAATTGTGCAAATACTGTATATCTCTAGGAAGTGAATAGTATGAGTGGGGGAGCAGTGAGTAAGTGAGGGTGGCGACTGTTCAGTGGGTCAGTGCTGCTCAGAAGCCTTACAGCCTGGGGGGAAAAGCTGTTTGTGAGTCTGGTAGTCCGTGTTCGGATGCTCCGGTAGCGTCTACCAGACGGCAGCAATGAAAATAGTCCATAGCCTGGGTGGCTGTTGTCCTTTAAAATCTTTTGTGCTTTCCTCAGGCATCTAGTGTTATAGATGCCTTGCACGGAGGGGAGATGGCTGCCGGTGATACGCTCCGCTGTCTTCACCACCCTCTGCAGGGCCTTGCAGTCGGCAGCGGAGCAGCTACCATACCAGGCAGTAATGCAGCCTGAGAGGATGCTCTCAATGGTGCATCTGTAAAAGTTTGTCAGTGTTTTAGAAGACATACCAAACTTCTTGAGTCTCCTGAAGAAGTATAGCCGCTTCTGTGTAGTTTTGACTGCTGAGCCTGACTGCATGGACCAGGTTAGGTCATCCTTGATATGCACACCGAGGAATTTGAAGTTGGAGACTCTCTCCACTTCAGCTCCCTCGATGTGTATGGGGTCCTGACCCCCCCTCTGCAGCTTCCTGAAATCCACGATCATCTCCTTGGTTTTGCAGACTTTGAGAGACAGGTTGTTGACTTGGCACCATTCTGCCAAGCCCCTTACCTCATCTCTATAGGCGGTCTCATCGTTGTTAGAGATGATACCCATCATGTGTTAGAGGAGGATGAATGTATGTGTAGTCATGTGTGTGTGTCTGTTTGTGTGTATGTGTGTGTGTGTAGGCTCAGCAGACGTTCCAGGAGTGTATCGGTGCACAGCAGCAGTGGAGACAGATCCACCACCTGTGCTACTGGGAGCTGATGTGGTGCCACTCATACCAGCAACAATGGGGCCAAGCACTCAAATACGCAGACCTGCTCTACAAGGAAAGCCGTTGGTCCAAGGTAATATCACACGGACAAACACAGTTTCTCTCTG
>NC_137924.1:40740589-40748089 GCF_963457725.1 Sprattus sprattus | reverse complement strand
GTAAGCATGTGTGTGTTTGAGATTCCCAGAGGAAGCTTTGTGTAACTCATTTGGCTTCCATCCAAAAAGACTTACAAGTGAGGTACGACCCAAAGCAAGCTCCAATACATTTTATGAGCCCCATTAACAGTGAGCAAGACCCATTGAAAGCAAGTGCAACAAAATATAACTCCAATCAGCTTGAATTAAGTACCATTGAAAGTGAAGATTAGGAGGATAATGTTGTAGGGTAGCCTTGATGGAAACGCAGGCGTGTTGACGAGATTCTCTCAGTTAAAGGTGATGTAGGAAAGTCATTTTTAAAAGAAGTCAAGAGGACTCTACAGGTCAGAGCTAGTGTACAAGTATGCAGAGTGACAAAAGGCCAGCATACAAAGCTTTCCTGTTGCGCAACACCTTTTTACTCAACACAGACACAGAGGTTGTGCTTCAAATCACAGAAATTGTGGTTAAGAAGTAGCCAATGAGGGCCATTGTAATGATCAAAGAAAGGACTTGTGAAAGGCAGATGTCCTTTGCCCCCTTCCCCATAGGCTGTCTGTGTGAGGCCACATAACCCTGAAACACAACAAACCATGACCAGTGAATCTGTCCAAACAGATCCTGTTCTCCAGACGCAATGTGTTGATTGGCTGGAGTTATTTATGGTTCAGTTCAAACAATTATATTTGTTTCCCATTTACAGAGCCAGGGTTGTGTACAAACACCATAGTTTTGTCTTGAGCACATACACAGAAGGACTCGAGAACCATGAAGAGCAGTGTGCTGAATTTGACAAAAAGTGTATTGGAATGAGTGAATTGTGGCCTGTGCCTTTAAATACAATTAACACTAATTAACCCTACACATTAGAATATGTGAGTGGACAGTACCCTATACATTAGAATATGTTACTGTGCCTTTAAATACAATTATCAGTACCCTACACATGACAATATGGGAGTCTGTCTTTAAATACAATTAACAGTACCCTATACATTAGAACATGTGAGAGGACAGTTAAAGGCAAAGAGCAGTATGTGCATTTTTTCAAAAAACATTTTTTTGCAGAAATTGAAAGTGCAGGGTCAGCTCTTCAATCTGTGAAAATTTTATGTTGATCAATAAACTGTTTCATGTAAATATTTGCAATTTAAATTTGCAGTGTGTATAGAAAAGTAGAAGTAGAGTAAAACCAAGCCAATTGCAGTATATGTCTTTACTGCAGTTTGCCCTGCTTCTACATGCAATACCTTAATGTATGCGTGTGTAATTTTAAGCAGTAATACAAAGGC
The DNA here is from genome assembly GCF_963457725.1 of Sprattus sprattus. NCBI lineage: Eukaryota > Metazoa > Chordata > Actinopteri > Clupeiformes > Clupeidae > Sprattus > Sprattus sprattus. The sequence goes on along the minus strand of NC_137924.1, from coordinate 40,746,815 downwards.
AAAACGCAGTATAGCCTATAAAATTACCAGATTTTGCAAAAATGTAAAAAAAACTTAAAGGGTGGTGTTCACCTCACTTTAATCTATCTAATTATACATTTTGTTGTTAAATATAATTTAAAACTTTTACTTGGTGTAAAAAAAATCACAAAAAGCTGTTTTTCTCAGTTTGGGGTTTTTGCACTTACTGCTCTTTGGCTTTGTAGGGCAGAGTATTGGGAGGGACAAATTGTACAATGTGTACTAAGGATATGAATGTACAAGATAATGATGGGTTGGCGTATTTGTGAATATTAACATAATAATGTATGTGTGTGTGTGTGTGTGTGTGTGTGTGTGTGTGTGTGTGTGTGTGTGTGTGTGTGCGCGTCTAGGTTGAACTACAAAGATTACTCCATGGAATCCCGACTTCATTTCAGAATCCACGCAGCACTGGGCAGCCTGAAGAGCTCTCCAGTTAGCACACCGTAATAGACAGAGACACTAACACACACACACACACACAAACACACATACACACACACAGATAAAATTCCAGCCATTTTAGTCAGCATCTCATTGCCTTGCTTTGCCAACATGGCTTTTGGATGGTAAAGCTGTGTGCGACGATCAAGACATTTTCACCAAAGAAAGGCCAATGCTTGAAATCATCACATATGTGTGCGTGCACACACACACACACACACACACACACACATATGTGCATGCGCACGCTCACACACATACACTCAAGACAATGAACCTCAAATCATGTACTCTGTCACACATATACGGTACATGTTTACCTTCAAACCCTGTAAGCACACTCTTTATCTTTCTCTCTCACACACACACACAAACACAGAAACAGAACAGTTGTGTGTTCGCTGCTAGATGCAAACTCACAACACTTGGATTCATGAATGGGACTTTGATCAGGGTTTCACTGAACGAATGTAATTATTTAAAACCGAGACCAAATATGTTTGTGTGTGTGTGTGTGTGTGTCTGTTTCAGTTTCACTCTCATGGGTGCAATAATTAACATTTTGACGGCCATTATTAATATCGGTCCTTTGTCGCTGTTTTTAATATAGGTGTCTTATTATTTATGTCTTAAATGTTCACTCAGCTCTGATCTGAGCTGCCTTGGACTTTGACACATCATAGCACTCTGAAGGAGACAGGGTGGACATGGTTTTATAAAGCAATAACATATTTTACAATTATTCACAATATCAATAACCTTAATCATTCAGACCGTTAAAGTCAATTCATTAATAACTTTGTAATTAACACATGCATTCTCTATCAGTCTGTTGCATACTAACACACAGAAAAACTTGCAGACATACAGTATATGTGTGTGTGTGCGTGTGTATTGTACTGATGGAAACACACACCAACAAACTGATATGTGTGTGTGTTTGTGTATATATATATGTGTGTGTGTGTTTATGTAGCCTAGAGATTTTGTCCTTAAAGCCATAACCTGCTATAGCTCAGACATTTATTAGTGTGAGTGTGAGTGTGAGTGTGAGTGTGCGTGTGCATGTGCGTGCGTGCGTGCGTGCGTGCGTGTTTGTGTGTGAAAGAGAGAGACAGAGAGAGAGAGAGAGAAACAGATAGTTTGTCAGACTTATATAAGATAGCACAAATTTGGAATGTGTGTCTTCCCAACACACATGCATATTCATATTTAATCAGGTCTGTATATTTTTCTGTTTTGGGTCACATCTTTATTTTGTGTATGTCCGTGTGTTTGTGTGTGCGTGTGCGTGTGCGTGTGCGTGTGTGTGTGTGCGTTTGTGTGTGTGTGTGTGTGTGTGTTTGGGGTGATGTGTTACTGTATTTGAAGTTTTTAGTGCCTAAATAGTGTCGAATCACATGTATGTTTGATTAGCTAGTATTCACCAATGCTGTACGATGACCAATAAACAAGTACACTCCATACATTTAAAAGAGTCCTCATTATTTTGTATTTTTTCTGTTTCATGTGTTGTTGGATGTTTTGTCTGTCTGTGTGTATATGTATAAGTGCGTGTGCGTGTGTTTGTGTGTAATATGTTTGTCCTGATTTTACCATTGTATTCTGTGCTACAAAATGTCCATTCAAAGTTATAGTAACAAAAACAGGAAAGGGACACACTTAAACACTTTGTAAATGTACACACACACACTTAAATTCTTTGTAAATGTAATCATACACCCACACTTACACACTCACCACACACACACAAACACACACATTGTTGTCAATGGATGCTTATACAGCTGGTCCCCTCTAAAGCCCCATTTATAGTCGTCCGTTTAAGCGACACGCTGAGCCCCCTCTGTCGTTGAAAACCCTCTCCGAGCTCCCAAATTTTGTAACTATCCGTCGAAATGACGGAGAGCCCACGGAGACCCCAGGGCAGTGATTCGTCCAACCCATGCTGTTTACCGTGTGGGTAGTAGCATGCTTAGATTATATAGCTGGCTCAGACACTTCACAAATCCCCTCAGACGTTTTTTTCAGTTACAATAACGGGGTGTTTACATTCCACAGTCTACTTCTCGGTAACTTTTTAAAAATCTAAGCAAAAAAAGTCAAACAAATAACTTTTATGTACAAATAAGACCATCTACAGAGTTTGGTTCGCCATCTTTTTTTTTGATTGCTTTGCAACACCCACCAACTGACGGAGAACTATAAAGGGTCAAGAGTGCGTAGAAGCAACTGCGTGGGCAATTGTAGAACGCAGTCGTAGAAGCATATTTTGTCCTTCAGCCCAAGCTGTGGCTCTAACATACTCTAATATTTACTCATGATATGTCTGTCTGAACAGTGCCGAGTGGACGGGCTACGATAAGTGTGTGTGTGTGTGTGTGAGACAGATATTCTTTATAGAGAGATGCAGTCCATAAAGTACAGACAGACCCTGACCCTAACTTCATTGACAGGCAACTTCATTTAGGCGTAAACATGGGTGGGTCAGCACAATATTCTCACACAGCACACAATAGCTTTAGTTCATGCGCAACAGACTTTGCCCATTGCTTTTCCCATTGTCAATGAAATTAGGGCCCAAGATGTCTTATGAGGGAGTGAAGGACAGAGGAAGAGGGATGAAATAGTTTTCTGTTTGTAAAGCTGCCCTAGTGTGTGTAACCAGCTGACTGCGTGTGTGTGTGTATGTGTGTGGGTAAAAAAGCTGAATCTGCGTGTGTGGGTGTGTGTAAACAGCTGAGATGAGAGTTGCATAAAAAGAAAAATTCCAGGTCTGTTTGTGTGTGTGTGTGTGTGTGTGTGTGTGTGTTTATATGTGGTTGAATCACAGCTGCTTGTCAAAGAGCACCAAGGAAAAGAGAACTAAATGTAGCGCTGAGAAGCACTGAAAACACACAGCGACAGTGGGTGTTTGTTCTGCCTTTAATCATTTATCGTCCATTGCCTTCTACAAGCTGAAAGACACACACGCACACACACGCACACACACACACACACACACACAAACAAACACGTAGTTCAGCAGATACAGTATCTTTGCAAGTCCACGCACTTCCAGTAAGGGCATTTTCCCTCTGTGAACTCACGACCTTTTCAGGCTTGAACACACCAACACCAACCACCACTCAGACTGTCCTTCCACATGCATACACATCTCACACAGACACACAAACACACACACATCTCACACACACTCACAAACACACACACACACACACACACACACACACATCTCACACACACTCACAAACACACACACACCTCACACGCATACACACACACACACACACACACACACACAAACACACACACATAAACACACACACCTCACACGCATACACACACACACACACACACACACACACACACACACTAAATAAGGTATGAAGATTGGGAGGTGAAATGTGATTTTTGGTTTGCACACACAGACACACACATACAAATGTAAAAAAAAGTGTTTTGTATGTCATTCTTTTTTTTGTACACCCCCTCCCCTTCTCTTATATGAACAACCCCCCCCCATTCATTCCCCCTCAGTCACTCTTGCGCAGTGCTGTTTCTTCACAGGCGATGACAATCATTAATCAGACAGAGAGTTTGTTGTCTCTGTCCAGTAAAGCCAGTACCTGATAATGTGCCTCTATCGGGGAGTTTGTCTCAGGATGTCTGTTTCAAGTGTGTGTGTCTGAGTGTTTGCTTGTTTGTTTCTCGTACCTTTTCTCACTCTCACAGCGGGAGTGTGTAAGTGACTGGTTTCTCCTCTAGCGTCCATGCCTGTGTGTTGGTGTGTTATGGACATAAACACAAAAATGAAACTTCAGATGGGAACTACACTGCTGGTGCTCGTACTCACCCAAAACACACACTTGGTAAGTACATGTGCACGTGCACATGCACACACACACACAGACACACACACACACACACACACACACACACACACACACACACGCACACACTGAAATTGTATATTAGTAATTGTGTTGCTAGTCTTTGCGGGCTATTTTGCCGTTCAATCAGCAGTCGCCTCATGAGGAGCAGAGAGTGTGGGTCATTGCAGGGGCAAACATGTGAGACTCTCCTTGAAACGGTTTGACTTGACTTGATGAGATTCAGGTGAATTCCACTGTGTTTGACCACAGGTTACCTGTCACACTTTTCTAACATTCCACAGACATACAGTGTTAAGGTAAACAAGAAAAAGTTACCAGTGGTTGTCTATGGCTGAAGAACTTTAGGTTCATAAGTCTAACATGCTTAGATCTGCAGGAATACTGTGTGTGTGTGTGTGTGTGTGTGTGTGTGTGTGTGTGAGAGAGAGAGAGAGAGAGAGAGAGAGCGAGAAAGAGAAAGAGGAATCTGAAGTCTCATCCTTCCCAACAGCTCCCCTCAGATGGCTCTGAAGTGCGGGAGGCGAGGACCAGCCCAGCAGACCATCCCTCACCTGGTTCACACCTGGACAAGGAGTGTAGGGGAAAGGGTTACACACACATGTCGTGCAGTAAGGTCTCCTGTCCCGAGGGACTTCGCTGTATTCCGAATAAGCCAGAGTGCGAGTGTAAAAAGGGAAATATGTGCAAGCTGAGCCAAGCGGTGTGCAGCCATGATGGGCAGAAGTACCGTAACCGATGCCAGGCCGTGGCAGCCACCTGCAGGGACGATTCGAAAACCCATGTCTTCTCTCACCTGGGAAACAATTGCAGTTGAGACGCAAACACATACACACACACACACCAACATTTTATCCTTTTTAGATTGAATTTACTTGTGATGAGCATGCACACACACACACAAACACACAGTCAAATGGTTAATGCATGCGTATGATAGACATAAAGTGCATTCAACGTATGATATTCTATTATTTCACAATATATCACTGCTTAATGCGAGTGATGATGAGCTGCCTGATTACTTATTTACGTACCTTTGTTCTTTACGTGTGTGTGTATGTGTGTATATGTTTGTGTGTGTGCATGTGCGTGTGCGTGTGCGTGAGTGTGTGTGTTTGTGCGTGTGCGTGTGTGTGTGTGTGTGTGTGTGTGTGTGTGAATGTGTGTGTGTGTATGTGTGTGTGTGTTTGTGTACGTGTGTGTGTGTGTGTGTGTTTGTGTGTGTGTGTAGCTGACAATCTCTTCGGGACATATCTAATGACAGACAAACAGGTGATTAAGGTGTGGCTGCCCAACAATTCTACAAGTGCACTCATATGTCACACGGAACAGAATATTGCTGCTGTCCATGTTCTATGTCGTCAAGGGAAAAGCAAGTATGTATCTCGTCATCAACCAAACAAATGACACTATACTTCATCACATATTTGCTTTCCATATTGTGCACCATCATCTAAGCCATCACAACCCAGCCTGGGAACATTAAAGCAGCAGTAGGTGGTTTTGGTCAAGCACAATGTAACTACTGAAAAGGTATGAAAAAACCTTACAAACTCCAACAACACTGATAAACGGCTTGCTAGCATTCTAGTTTAATATAGCACTGACATGCATTGAAAGGTTTTGTGAAACTGTGGACCATATAACATATGAAAATGTATTTAAAGATGATACCAGTATTATTAGGGTCAGTGATGTGCCATGAGGTTCATAGCTGGTGTGGCACAACTGTCATCTGACCACAACTGAAAAAAACGTTACGTTTTATTGTCTAATACGATTACTTTTAAACAATCGTTTTTTTATTATTATGATAAGTTATGCCAGTCAATACTCAACTGACTTTTTAAACTAACTTTTACGAG
>NC_137924.1:40688089-40730589 GCF_963457725.1 Sprattus sprattus | reverse complement strand
CTGACTGTCTATCTGAGGCCAACTTGAGGACACCTTGTTGCCCCATCCCCATCCTGTGTGCCATCTCTCTGGGTGCCACAGCCCCCCCACACACACATACAGGGGCGTAGCACCAGATTCTGGGCCCTATGCACAGTAGGTTCATAGGCCCCCACCCCCCCCAAAAAAAGAGTGCCACGCCCCCTCCCCCCTGACGGTGAAACTTTGCAAATTGAAGGTAGTTAGGAAATGGCTTCCCTTCCTTGTCTTTTGCTGTCATTTTATTTGTTTTTATGTTGCTTGCCAGTCTGTGAACAATTGTGTCTCTCTCTTCATTAGTTCATTTCTCTGTCCATAGTGCTGGATCTTCTGGCATACACTCCCTGGCGCTGCTCTGACTACTTTCTGACCTCTCTTCATCCCTTTCACTTTTCTCAGAATCTTCTCTGCTATCACTTCCTTCACTTGTGTCATCCTCTACCACATTTTCTCCATCTTCCTGGACAGAACCCTCTACAAGCATGAAGCATCTGATAGATATTACTGTAACAGGCAATTCCAATGTAGCCTAATTTGTGTGACTGAACATGTTTAAAGGTAGAGTATGGGATGTTTTCCTGGAACACTTTTTACTATATTGCTTAAAATCCCCTTCACACCCTGATTGCAACAAAAAAAAGTCACCTTTGGATGGAACAGCCTGTGTTGCTATTTGCTAAACACATTAAGCCTACAGTATAAATAGCTAAAATGATGTACTTTCATTTTAAACTGCTCACCTTGCCTCAAGACCATAGTGTCAGAGGATGAGGGGTCTGCATCACTAGCTGCTTCTGAAACTGAGTGCCATGTTTCACAAGTTAACTTTGCAAGCCAACTAATTAGACAGCCTAACATTATGAACTTATTGAGCCTAGACTAGCCCTACTTAATAAGGCTATTAGCCTAATTATGTTATGGCCTAACAAATATTAATTTAGCCAAATGTTCTAATTAGTATAGACCTACTATTGCAATGGTGTGGTAGGCTATGCATAAAAATGAAAGAATACCCGCACACTGTTGCTGCAGCTCCCGTGTATTTTATTGGCACAACGTTTCGACCATTGTTGGTCTTCGTCAGGTGTTCGTCAGGTGTCAGCAGCAACAGTGTGGGTATTCTTTCATTTTTACGGATCTCTTTTTACCCTGCACCTGGATTGGATGTGCGTGCAACACACTCTGCAACTGTGGAAGGCTATGCAAACAAACATGTATTTAGAGTTTACCTCAGATTACAGATAGGGCATGTTATTTCTAATTTTGTGTTATGCCGTTTTTAGCAATGACAATCGCGGTGGTATTGATTCGTTTTATTACCACATCATGAGTTAATTTAATGTAGGGTGTTTGCTTTCACATTCGGGCTCACCTTTCTTAGGAAAGAAGTCTGTTAGTAGTTGCTTTCCCTCGTCTCTTTTTCTCTCTCTTGCCTGCCTTTCTTTTCTTTTCTGAAACCCGGATTTAACGTTCTTGGACATCTTCAATGCGCACCGTTGCCTCAGTCGAATGAACGTTAACATTCGTCAAATGGTAAAATGGGTATAGGTAAAGGTATAGGTATAGGCCTATAGGTAAAAAGCACACTGAAGGCGGACTAAACCATTTTGTGCGTGAGCCGGGGGGGTGAGGGTCTCCAGACATTATATGTAGACTAGGACACACAATTCAATCCATCATTCAACCAATTTATTTACCCAAAACATTAAAATTATATTAGTTAGCAAGAAAATTTGGACCTTTAAATGATATTAATATTTAAAGGAAAAATAAAATTCCACACTCCTCAAGGACCCTCCCCCACAGAGGGCCCTGGTAACTCAGTCCCCTTTACCCCCCCCCCCTACGACGCCACTGCACACATACACACACACGCACACCAGTGTGCCATCTCACCCGTGTCTCCTCAGATCAAATCAAATGATTCTTAATCGGCATGAACCGAGCTGCAAGTGTGAATATAATTGAGTTTAGATGAACATAGCGAGCAAGCGACCTGAAATGCGTACAAAAACCTAGCAAGCACCTACAACAACCCAGCTGGTGCTGATAAATGGTGGCTAGTGGTAACCACACATGAGTTTTGTCTTTTCTTCGCATGACCATATATCATCTAAATGAATCTGAAGATGATGGCAATAAACTAGTTGCCTATAAAAAGCACACGTCAGAAGGTGGTAAATCATTGCACAGTTTTGTAATGTGTAACGTATAAATGTATATATTAGATCAATTAAAACGACCTACCTACCCGTGGGTGCCCAGGTGCTGTGGAGGGCAGAGGGTGACCTTATCTACCCCGTCAAGTCAGTCATGCGCCATGTGCCTCCTGTGACATCCCTAATTCGGGGCCGTGTTTGTCTCACCTGTGTTCTCTACCTGTGTGTGCCCAGGTGATGTGGACGGACATGTGGACTCCTGCCAGGGCGACTCCGGGGGCCCGCTGGTGTGTAAGGACCCCAGCGGTGTGTCGTATGTGTGGGGGGTGGTGAGCTGGGGGCAGGAATGTGGCAAGAAGGGTTTTCCTGGTGTTTATACCCAGGTGGCCCACTACTACAACTGGATCCACATGACCACCGAGAAATACATCAGCAAGTACAACCAATAAGCTAGGGTGGAGCGGCAGGCACACACACACACACACACACACACACACACACACACACACACACACACACACACACACACACACACACACACACACACACACACACACTCGCTCTCTTGCTCGTTTTTCTCTCTTTCTCTCTCTGTCTCACTCTCTTACACACACACACACACACACACTCACTCTCTCTGTGTTTCTCTCTCTCTCTCTCTCTCTCTCTGTCTCACTCTCTTACACACACACACACACTCAGACACACACACAACCACCGAACCTGGTGTGCTGTAACTGAAACCAAACCACACCCAGTGGAGCTGAAGCCAGACATACACTGTCTTCTCTTCTGAAGAATGAGCTAGTATCTCCCTTATGCCTCTTGAACGACTTTTAAATATGAATCCCATGTACACATTATAAACTCAACTAAAAGAACTAAACAAAAATAAACGTTTTATCATCAGATTATTATTTGTGTGATTCTTCTGATGCTTTGGTGTGAATGTGTTGGAAGTCAAGAGATAAATACAACAATAGTGTGAGTGTTAGTGTATATGTGAGTGTGTGTGTGTCCTGATATATGTAAGATTTACTCTTTGCATGCAACAGAAACACAAAAAGTGAGAAATATACAAAGTCTATTGGGTCAATGGGCTGGTTGCTTACATCTGCACACGGTGACTGAAGCAGACACACCCTTCCAGCATGACAATATCTCACTGAATGGTCTTCAATAAGATGGATTTCCCCCCTTTTGACGTTTACCTTATTTTAAACAGACAGACTGTAAGGTCATACTGTGTTATAAACAGAACACTATTTTAGCTCTGAAGGTAGTTGCGGCTGCAGGATTTTGTGAAGGAAAGACCTCAAATGCACACAACACGCTACAATGGACAGAGAGAAGGAGGGATGATTAGGAGATGTCGCCCACAGTGTAGAGTGCATCTGTTCTGTGTTGGCCTTGCATCCCTTAGTCTTTCAAAGATGTTGATGTTCCTTCAAACTCCTGCTCCGTTCTCTCAGCACACGTAGCGGTCGGTGTCTCCACACGGCCATTCAAAGCATGTTCAGATGGAAGAAGACAGAATACACAACCTTGTGACATGTGTCTTGGGGGTTGCTGGTTCTAAGGAAGGGGGCAGGAAGGGGAACAGTATGGGGTCTGCCTAGGTGTTAGGCCCCAACCTTTGGCGGGGCGAGCAACACTCCACCACTGACCTAAATTAACTACGGGAAACACTTTTAAAACTACCAAAACCATTTAATTTAATCATATAAAGACATACACAAAAACCCTACAAAACATATAAAAACACAATAACAACAAGACGACATAATCCCAGGCTGGTGCTGAAACCACACCCACTGGTGCTGAAACCACACCCACTGGTACTGAAACCACACCCACTGGTACTGAAACCACACCCACTTGTTTTGAAACCACACTCCCTGGTGATGAAACCACACCCACTGACAAGACCACACCCATTGCCCATGAGGCCACACCTATTGCTGATAAACCCAAACACAGACTGTTTTGGGGGAGGAGCTACAATGTCTGCTTTAGTTGTGTCACTCATATTGACCCAGCCTTCTCAGACCACACCTTGGAGTGGGCAGGAGAGGATATATATATGTGTGTGTGTGTGTGTATGTGTGTGTGTGTTTGCGTGTGTGTGTGTTTGCGTGTGCATGTGCATGTATGTGGACAGATGACTCACTGTGTAAATAGTCGATTCACAATCAATATGGTGATCCGAAACTTCCACCACAAAACAAATTGAAAGAGGCAGATATGTGTCAGAAGAGAACAGTACCAGAGAGTACACACACACACACACACACACACACACACACGCACACACACACGCACCCGCACCCGCACCCGCACACGCACACGCACACGCACAAACCCCCTCACTCTCATGGGGGGGTAATCATTAACCAATCAGGTTACATTCCCGTAAAGGTTGTTCCTGAATGTCTGGCTCACCACTGATGCTGATAGCCTCTGTTTGTTTATTGCACAGTGTGTGGTTCACAGCGCCTTCAGGGAAAAAGGTTTGTGTCAGAGTCTGTGACTAGTATATATGCATGTGTGTGTATCTGTCAGTCAGTGTGTTTCTTTCACAAAGACAATAATGAAGCTTCAGACGGGAGCTCTACTAGTGGTTCTACTAATCCAGAAGACACACTTGGTGAGTTACACACACACACACACACATGCATATATACAGTTTAGGGGTGTGTGTGTGTGTGTGTGTGTGTGTGTGTGTGTGTGTGTGTGTGTGTGTGTGTGTGTGTGTGTCTGTCTGTCTGTCTGTCTGTCTGTCTGTCTGTCTGTCTGTCTGTCTGTCTGTCTGTCTGTCTGTCTGTCTGTCTGTCTGTCTGTCTGTCTGTCTGTCTGTCTGTCTGTCTGTCTGTCTGTCTGTCTGTCTGTCAGTCATTTGTCATGCTTTTATGCCCTGAAGATTGAGCAAAAGCATTTTCTAGGGCATTGTGGATGGAGGTGGAGGTATCACAAAAATAATTTGGATCTGTTTTTTGCCTTTGCCTTTGTGTGTGTGTATGTGTATGTGAATGCGTATGTGTATGTGTATGTGTATGTGTATGTGTATGTGTATGTGTTTGTGTTTGTGTTTGAGTTTGAGTTTGAGTTTGAGTTTGTGCGTGTGTGTTTGTGCGTGTGTGTGTGTGTGTGTGTATGTGTTTGTGCGTGTGTGTGTGTGTGTGTGTGTGTGTGTGTGTGTGTGTGTGTGTGTGTGTCTGTGTGTGTGTGTGTGTGTTTGTTTACCCCCAGCTTGTCGACACTATGGTTCCCACTGCCAGTCCAATGTGTGTATCCCTTTTCATGCAGTTGGAGACGGAATCAGGGACTGTCTCGGAGGAGAAGATGACCTCATTAAAATGAACTTCCCCACAGGTCCCCCACTCCCCCTTTGGAGGCACACACTGTCATAATCATAAACATAAACCACAATCACATTCTTATGCTTTCATTCTCTCTCTCTCTTTCTCTCTCTCTCTTTTTCTCTCTCTTTCTCTCTCTCTCTCGTTCTTTCTCTGGCTCTTTCTCTTGTTCTTGCTCTTTCTCTTTCTTTTTATCTATCTATCTCTTTCTATACGGGCCATTCTACCGAATTCGTGTAATATGCAGTCCCTCAACAATAAAAACTATTTACAAAACAATTAGGTATTTAGGCATAGGTATTTAATTAGAAAATGTTATGGTCTATATAAACACAATGCATTACATGAGATAGTGATAAGCTAAATATATACAAAATCATCATTTATAGGGTACTTTCTATTGGGAAGTAGCTGTCCCCAACCCTGACAATTTCAATGCCTTTAAATAACACTTTTCAATTTTTTAGATTTTTTTCAATGATTTAATTTCAAAGGTCTTTATGATTGGGTTGAAACAGAACTTGGAATATTTAGATTTATTGTGGGTTTAATTTTTAAATCAATTTACTATACTCAAAAAATCATGTCCCTAGTTTTCATGTCACTACCGAAACACAAGAGTTTTAGTCCATTGGCTGAGCCTGTGTTTTAGCCACGACTCTGCATTTTTGACCATGCAGTGACACTGCATCTCTGTCCCTCATGGTTGAATGGTAAGTAGCTAAATCCCATAGTTTTTGTATAAATGTTATCCAAAGTCTGAAAATCGACGTGTAACCTTAAGAATTGTCACTACCGAAACGCATGTTTTCTTCAATTAAGTAAACCTTTTGGGGTTTCATGGAAAATCTTATGTTTGTATGTGTGTTCACCTCTTCAAAGATGTGTTTGAAAGCCGTGTGCTTGCTAGAATTCTTTATTTATGCTTAAAGTTAGCTAGAATTGTCACTACCGAAACAGTCACTACCGAAACATATGGTAGTGACCAGATGCTTTGGGTAGTGACAAAATTAAATGGTAAGTAGTTCAATCCCATAATTTTTAAATAAATGTGTTGTGTGGACTAAAGGGCGGCCCAGAGCACCTTTTGGATGATTTTGGGAGAGAAATGAATATCCATCCAACAGGGCAGTCACTACCGAAACAGTGCAGTCACTACCGAAACAGATAAATTGAACTTGAAAATTTGGTAAAAAATTCATTTCTATGGATTTCATTGTGAAAACCTTCAAGAAATATTTGTAAAAATACACTTCAGAGAAGGGAAGGAAACACAATCTGAACAGGTCAATAATAATACTTTTTTACTATAGTAAATGTGATGTTTCAGTAGTGACAATTTTTGGAAGAGGAAAAACATTCCGACACATTCTGAAAATACAATATAAAACTTGACTGTTCTTTTACTAGATATGTGTACTTTAGATATGGTACAATATACATACGGACAAAGTTTTGGGAATAAACCATAAAAAAATTCAAAATATATCCGACATGACTTTGCATCAATTCGGTAGAATGGCCCATACACATTATTCACCCTTAACCAACCAACCATTGTATAGGCACATTTATATGTTTAATGAGCCTATATATTTATGGTTGTGTCATCTCTACACCCAAGGAAGGTAAGGTTATGTGTGTGTGTGTGTGAAACACCGTCCAAAACATTTAAAACAAACCTCAGCTGGACCTAATGTGGCTTCACACACCTATAAACACACACACACACACACACACACACACACACACACACACACACACACACACACCTATACTGACACCTACACACACACACCTATACACATATCTAAACACAAATACACCTATACACACTGTGGTACCCCAAGCTGCTCTTGGGGTTCCACAAGGTTTAAAAGTTAGTGAATTCTTTGTTTGAGTTTGTTAGTGTAAGCCTTAATAAAAGACCTGCATTGCTGAAATTCTCTTGTCATGTCCTTCCGAACGCTGGGCGTTCACAACACATACACTGTTACACACACCAACACACATGTAGACCCCTTAGACTGTCTGACTGTTCTTGTATGTGCTCTTTATTGCCCATGAGGTCGAGTTATGCTTTCTTCTCTACAAAGAGTCAAATATCTGTGGGACTCTTATTGTGTTTTAGAGTTAGAGCTAACGGGTGCTAACCTACGGTATGCATCGTCCTCAGAGATCAAGGCACTTCGGGACTTTCTGGAAGTGTTGGAGTGTGGCGTCCCAAATCCTGCTGCTGGCAACAGCCAAGTGATGAAGAGGAGGAGGAAGAAGAGGATAGTGGGTGGAGTTCCAACAGAGACGGTAAGCTGTTGTGACAAAAAAACAAGAAGTGCTATGTCAACCCATGATGAGTCGGGCTTCATCAAGATATAAGCCTTATCAGTATAAAGGCCTCATCGACATATAGGCCTCAACAGTACATAGGCCTCATCAGTATATAGGCCTCATCAGTACATAGGCCTCATCGGTATATAGGCGTCTTCTACACATATGCCTCATCCATGTATAAATGACACAATGACAACACAGAACACATGCTGGGCTCATCGATCCTGGCTGATATTCATCTGCTGTCACACAGGTATCGGCCACAACCACAACCACCTTCTATTCTCTTGCTTCAAGAGCACCATCTAGTGGTGGTAGTTAATTACACATCTTTGATGGGCACACATGAAAGTGCACCACTGATCTCAAAAAGAAACTGGATAGCGCATCACATGGTTTCTGACAGTTTCAAAGTGAGGCCACACGAAAAATCGTGGCGGCCATTTTACTGGGACCACTTTCCTGATTGAGACCAATGATTATGACGGGCGATGAATATTATATATAAGATATTTTATGAATTTGCATATTAAGCCTTATAGTAATTGGCCAGGTTCTTATCATCAACACTAATAAAATACGATAGACGAAAAAGTTTCAATATTTGAAAATATTTATATATATCAAGCAAACACAAGCTATATAACAAGGTTTATGAAAACTTGACATTACTATAAGGCTTAATATGCAAATTCATTAAATATCTTATATCTAATATTCATCGCCCGTCATAGTCATTGGTATCAAGCAGGAAAGTGGTCCCCGTAAAATGGCCGCCACGATGCCTCACTTTGATACCATGGAATGCGCTATCCAGTTTCTTTTTGAGATCAGTGAAGTGCACACATATGCAGTGAATCTGAGTTTGACGCAGAGATGTGAATTTGTAATGCATAATTGGCTAATGTTAGTTTTGATTGCGATGATGTTTTTTTTCCCCCGCATAAAAATGAGTAAATGGAAGAGGGAAACTGTAACTATTGACTTTAGAACTGAACTTTAACAGAGGGATTGTGTAATGTGTTTGTGTATGTGTGTGTGTGTGTGTGTGTGTGTGTGTGTGTGTGTGTGTGTGTGTGTGTGTGTGTGTGTGTGTGTATCCATTGGTCTGTTGCTTACCTCTCTTGTGACCTTTGACACCTCCAGACACAGATCCAGTGGCAGGTGGCCAGTCAGGAGAAAGGGCAGATCCAGTGTGGGGGGGCGTACCTGGGGGGCTGCTGGGTGCTGACCGCTGCCAACTGTATCAGGTGCCTCCCCCACCAAACTGACTTTAGCACCTTCAACTGCTGTTATGTCTACTCAAATTCACCCAAGGCTTATGTCCATTTCATGACCCAAACTACTCATTTAACCAAGCATATATCATATATTGTATTGTATCTCATCGCATCGCATTATATCACATTGTCTCATATCATATCGCATTGTATTGTACACCATTAATGACTCTGGTTGACTGAAATGTGTGTGTGTGTGTGTGTGTGTGTGTGTGTGTGTGTGTGTGCGTGTGCGTGTGCGTGTGCGTGGTTTGCTCTTCTCTCTCCAGCCGTGCCGAACCGGAGGGGTACGTCCTGAAGTTCTCCCAGTGGCACCGTCGCAACGCACAGCCCACCACAGACGTTGTCGCGCTGGAGCAGGTGTTCATCCACCCAGGCTACAATCCCTCCACCCACAGCAATGACATCGCCTTGCTCAGACTGAAGAAGCTGTGGGGCAGGACCGAATGCTTGTCCCCCAGGAACCCTGCTGTCCGGCCCGTGTGCGTGCCCTGGTCCACCCATCAGTTCCAGCCGGGTCACGTCTGCAGCATCTCCGGATGGGGCCGCAGAGAAGGTTACTACGCCAGTATATGTTAATGTCTGTCTTTACTCAGGAGAATGGATTTGTGCCCAGTTTGGGATTTGTGTTTAAAAAGGGCTCTGAAAAAGATTTCAAACAAACAAACACATTTTGAAACAAACTTGTTCATACACACAAAGGATTAAAAAATCGCAAAGATACACACCTTCCAATACAGTTGATATCAGTTGTCTTTTATCACTAACTAAACTACCACTGAACCATTTAGAGTTCCGTTTAGAAATCTGGAACTGTGGCCTGAATTCCATGGGCGTTTGTGGTTGTTTCAATACTTCCCTGGTATGTTATCTGCCAAACCCTTTGGGTGTGGAATGAGGCAGGGATTAATCATTGTAATGTCACCATAGTATATCGATACCGACAGACGGCAGGTTTTCGGATGTGCTGCACTGGGCGAACGTGACGCTGCTCGATAACTGCCAGCCCTCCCATACATAGGTGATGTGTGCAGGTGAGTGGGGGGAGATGGTGAGTAGAGACCACACTCTACAATGGACACCAATAAGACTGGACGCCACCAATAAGACTGGAGAGGCAGATAAAAGAGATAGAGATGGAAAACGTTTAAAGGAACGAGTGAAAATAAGATAACATAACAAAATGGTGTTATATGAGACATAAGTGAAGGTGTTTCCCAGACTTAGCACTCATCATTTTAAATGATCTATTAAAAACATTAAAACATTTCTGGAATGAAAAGGAGATGTTGAAATTCACAAGCATATTCTGAAACAAGCTCAGATCATTTGAAATATAATACATACTTAGTACATAAAAGTACATATCTAAAAAGGAACACAAACACTTTTACTGCCACCCAAATATTTTATTTGCAGCAAAATTATCATGTTTATATCTAATCAAATATTTTTGGGAGTCACGATGCACCTTCTCTTCCAGTTTGTCTTTCCTTTCATCCAGCGGCTGGGTCCAACCTGGGTCAGATTTGTCCTCTAATGTGCCTAACCTCTCAACCATGTAGCTTCTAGTGTGTTCAATCTGTCAGTCCTGTGCCTCTCCTAATGAGGGGGGCCATGTTTGTCTCACCTGTGTTCTCTACCTGTGTGTGCCCAGGTGATGTGGACGGACATGTGGACTCCTGCCAGGGCGACTCCGGGGGCCCGCTGGTGTGTAAGGACCCCAGCGGCGTGTCGTACGTGTGGGGTGTGGTCGGTCACCGTAACCGGTGTGGGGAGAGGGGCTCCCCAGGTGTGTACACCCAGGTGGCGCACTACTACGACTGGATCCGAACAATCACCAAGAACGCCGTTGCCAAGTACAACCAGTGAACCGGGAGTGGTGTTACTGAGGCCACACATAGGACTGCAGCCAATTAGGGTGCAGCCCATGATTCTGGAGGAAGCTTGTTGAAATGTGCACTCAACAGCATATCAAATTACACCCCTCCTGTCCGTGCTCCTGATACAACATGTTGATTGGCTGGAATTGTTTATGCCTCGGTCCGAGCCACTATATTCGTTTCCCATTTACAGTGGACTGTGAACATTGGAGTTTTTCATAGCCCTCACGCTGAACAGACAACTAGCGGACTCTGAGGAGAGATTAGCTGCATTTGACAAAAAGTGTATTACATTAGAAACTACTCCTTTAACATAACTTCAGAAACCTCAGTAGAAGGAGAAGGAGCTTTGGAAGACTTTGGAAGACTTTATGTGACATGTCATGTAAATACTCCCATAAAAAAATCCCATATTGGTAAACCAACACGCCTGCATCTGTGTGTATATGTTTAAAGTGTGTATACAGCAAAATGTGTGTGTGTGTCTGTGTGTGTGAGTGTTTGTGTGTGTGTGTGTGTGTGTGTGCGCGTATTTTGTCACCGTTGCGTATGACATAGCATAAGCAAGAAAATACCTTTTTATTTCCACATAATTATTAGAATTTAGTATTAGTATAAAGTTTTTCCACTAATAGACAGCATCCAAATCAAAGCATGTAGTAAAAATAGTTCCAGTACATAAACATCACAATAAAAGCCCAGGGAAGTACTCTTAAGAATCTAAAGCCATCTCAGGCAGTGTCTCATGGGATATGATGTTTAGTTCCTGAGTTTTGGTTTCACATCATGATAGCTCTTAAGGCCATTTGCCATCTGGATGTGCAGCTCAACTTCACAGGTCGGCGGTCCTGTAAGACCCTGCCGTCAGTCTCAGCGCCGGACTTGCTCCACGGGTAACTGCAACTTGAGGGGATTCCTCAGGCGACGCAAGTCACTCTCCACCTGATCAGCACAAGCACACACAGCAAGGAAAGGCCAGGTTTATTTATACTGTATAGGACTGTTCATACACATTGGGTATTCAAAATGCTTTACAAATAAGCAGATAAAGAATCAAAGGAAATGTTAAAAAAAAAAAATCTACAAGAAAAGATACAAAGGTCACACTTTCTTTGGATGTTCCGTTAAAATTCTTTGGGCATACAAATAAGCAGATAAAGGACAAAAAAAAATTCTTTGGATGGTTCCTTTTACATGATCTGCAGGTGCTGAGATTCCAAACAAACTATCTGCCGGAACTCTGTTAACTATAATTCATGGTTACGGTTAAGGTTAGGGGTTCAGGGTTGTTCAGTGAAACAAATTGAAAGACTGAACTTGAATTTCAAGAACCCATCTGTAAAGTCTCTTTAGCCGGACTATCCAAATAACGTGGCACCGATACAAAGGAAACACATATATATATATAAAAATGTGAGCACACACACATAGTGTGTGTGTTGATGTGTGTGTTACCTTGGCAACCTCCTCCTTGAGCTTGTTGTACTGTGTGATGTTAAATCCTTCTCTTGCTGCAACTTGGTGGAGGCTGGTCAGGAAGTGGCGATCTTTGGCATCGGCATACATGAACTCCTGACCGGCTACTGAGACAGGGGTCTGTGCAGAGCTGTATCCCTGCGAGTGTGTGTGTGTGTGTGTGTGTGTGTGTGGGTGAGTGTGTGTTATTAAGTCATAAACTCACACATTCAAAAAAATACATCAACATGCCTTATGTAAATACTGAAAACATACTAACATTGACCAATGTGGTGTTAAACTCCCTAAATGTCCGTAATACATGTGTTTACAAAAATAATGTGATGTCACATTTAATGTATGCATGCACGTATGAATATGTACTGTATGTGTGTGTACGAACATGTGTTTGTCTCTGTGTGCGTGTGTATGTATAATTGTGTATATACTTGTGTGTTGGTTTGTTTGTCTGTATTTCTGTGTGTGTACTGCACGGGTGTACTGTGAATGTGAATGTGAATGTGTGTGTGTGTGTGTGTGTGTGTGTGTGTGTGTGTGTGTGTAACTGTATACCTGCTGAGTGAGTATGAAGTATGCCATGAGGCCCATGCTCCAGGTGTAGGTGATGAAGTATGTGATGGGCTCCATGACGTCCCAGGAGAACACGTTCCAGGTGAGGAAGCCCATGAAGCCCCCCTGCAGTGCCATGTAGGCCAGCCCCCCCCACACGTACCGCATGGACTCAGCCTCCGCACGGGCCTCCAGACCAGCCCGATCCTATCACACACACATACCACACACACACACACACACACACACACACACACACACACACACACACACACACACACACACGCACACACACACACGCTTTTAAACACATACAAACATGAACACACACGCCCCCACAAAAAAAACATGCATACACTAAAAACCAACATTGCATAAACACACTCTTCTTTGGAAAGTATGCATCCATTAACCCAATCTCTAACTCTCTCTCTCTCGCTCTCTCTCTCTCTCTACCACACACACACACACACTCTCTCTTACTCACTCACACACACACACACACACACACACCTTCTCCAGGGGCTGCAGCTGCAGTCTAAGGCCATCCAGTCTCTCCAGGAGTTGTTTCTCTGTGAGGCGCTGGTGATCCGTCAGGTGGAGGGCCGAGTACAGCATGTGCACCACCATCTTCACATCCTCCAGCCCAGTCAGGTGCTCATGACTCAGATCAACTCATTACACACACACACACACACACACACGCACAGAGAGAGAGAGAGAGAGAGAGAGAGAGAACCACAAAGACAAATAAACACACACCCACATAAATTAATGAAATACACACATGCACACAACCCTGTGTCAATGCCGCAACAAAAGTGGAAGGCGAGAGGTTAATTTGGACCTCTGAAAAAAATGATGTTATTAAATAAATGAAATACAAAAGAGTGTGAAATGGGTTCAGGTCAGTCATCAGTAATGCAAGAATGCTGTTAGAGGTGAAATGTGGTGGATGTGTGTGCGTGTGTGTTTGTGGTATGTGTGTTTGTGTATGTGTGTGTAAGATTACCATGGGAAGCTGAGATAACGCTGTAGGTCATGTCATTGACGACTAGCTGGAAGTTTTTACTTAGAACTGAGTCCAGCAGAGTAGTGGTGGACATCTTTTCTCCATCTGACACATTCACACACACACACACACACACACACACACACACACACACACACACACACACACACACACACACACACACACACACACACACACACACACACACACACACACACACACACACACACACACACACACACACACACACACACACACACACATTTTATTTAGACAAATTCATTAAGACATACAACTTCATTAAGACAAAATAGAAAAGTGTCTTGAATGGAAAGGGCATTTTAATAAGGTTAGAAACGTGTGCCTGTTACCTGTGGTGAGTATGGCAGCTGTGGTCACCCCAGGGTCCTCCTTCTGGATGTCGGACAGGAAGTCTGCCACGTTCATCGTCATGGGCCTGAGGGGGAAGCGGCACGCCTCACCGCGAGACGGCAGCAGCAGCTGCAGGACAGGGCGGCCATGACTGTACTGGACCTTTAACACTAAACACACACACACACACACAAACACACAAAATGTACTCAAAACATATTCAGTGATATTCTAAACAAGCATACCCAGTACGCCCCCTTAAACATCTATATTTGTTTTTATATTTTTCAATGATGAATTTTACAAGTAATTAAAGATGACGAAATTGAAATACATACTGTAACATGTATTCAGAAATGTTTATTTAATAACAACATAGAAAGATATGCTATAAATAACTGTGAAAGCCGTAAATTAGGCAACTTGGCTTAGATCAAGGGTTGCTAAAATGAGTACACCCTTGATTTGCAACAAACTTTAACTACGTTGCCCCCATTACTGTAGATTCAGGCAAGCAAATCACATTGTAAAACGTGACACCTCTTTCAGCACTCTATACCCTTATCATCTAGTGAGCAGAAGTAAACTATTTTGACAACTTTCAAGAGCAAAAAAACAAGATCATAAATTGTGCTCACAACATTATACATTGTGCACACTAGATAGAGAACACACTCTTTTGGGGACTTCATAACACATTGTGCACACTAGATAGAGAACACACTCTTTTGGGGACTTCATAACACATTGTGCACACTAGATAGAGAACACACTCTTTTGGGGACTTCATAACACATTGTGCACACTAGATAGAGAACACACTCTTTTGGGGACTTCATAACACATTGTGCACACTAGATAGAGAACACACTCTTTTGGGGACTTCATAACACATTGTGCACACTAGATAGAGAACACTATCTTTTGGGGACTTCATAACACATTGTTGAAAATGCTTAACTATTCAAATGTAGTGGCAATGTTAAAGAAATGGCAAAAGCTGACAGACATCTGTGTTTTCGTTAAAGGTTTAACTGTTAGTTGTTCAAATGTATAAACAATGTTTAAGAAAAGATATGCAGCAGTTGATGAGTATCTGTTAAATTAAAAACATGTGCAGGCTATGTGAGTCATTGTCATAGTGGGGCCTGCCCTGTGATTTAGTAGCTGAAGACCCAAATTAATAGTCAATCAGTTAAAGGTCTACTAGTGTCAGTGCAGTGTGAGACCTGCCTACTGCTAACTGCCCTTTTCTCTTTTTAATCTTTTTTTATGACAAAATCTTATTTTCGTGTTAAGCACTTACATGTGTACGTGGTAGATGATAAACCAGTGTTGGAATGGAACATTACATCACATAGAAACTCCAGATGTGTCATATTTGTAAAGACTGAGACATTGCTTAATTTGTCAGAACTCAGAGGGGATGTAGCCTACTCATTTATGAAGCAAATTGTACATGGTCACACACACAATCATAAACAAAAACAGTGCAGATAACCAAATATATCCAACTGTTTACACAGTCAAACTGACATCCATTTGATATACATCACAGTCACAGATCCATCAGCCCCCACTAGAATGTTTTGATGCTGACCTGGGGGAGGAGGCAGAGAGCTGCACAACACCCTGGAGACAATAACAGGTGTCGTTATCCTCCCCTGAGGATACACACACACACACACACACACACACACACCCAGACATAACATTATATGTAACAAACACACACGTTATAAAATTAAAAACTTGCAGCATAACTTTCCATCTTATCACCCGCTTTTCTCCCCTCTTATCAACTTTAACGAGAGTGTCTTGTCTTCCAAACAACATTTATGAGAAGACAATGGAAAAAATATGGCGGAGAAGTTGGATTTTATGTCTTTACAGTTCTGTGTGCAGGATGTCATTTATGTTTTGTCCGTGGACTATGTGAATCAGAGCGTTTTAAGGATTAGAATGCAAACATCCGGTAGTACTTTTCCAGAGAAGAAGAGGATTTGGCAAGCATCCTGCCGACCTGTCTGGACAAATACCACGGAACATTCCATAACTCTTACTTGATGTGGGTGGGTCTGCGTATGTCTGTTTGCGCGCGTGTGTGTGTGTGTATGTGTAAAAAGAAGGAAATAAACTTTATAATCTTACAAATATTTAACATTCGATCTACTTCCCGAAAACACACTGCCCTGCAACACTTCCACATAATGTATTTGCTGAACCACAAAGTTTTGCAATGAGGTGCAACGCTGAGGCGCACAAACCGACATGCAAGCCTATTGTACTGAGGTCCAAGATTATCTAGTCTTCCTGCCTACTTACGAAATATAGCGGGTGAATGGTCCGAACGCCGTTGATACCACCGAACCGAAGAGTGAGGAGGCGCCCCAGTGAACCCATTGCCGCGTGTCAACGACAGCGAGCGGAACCGCCTGAAACACAAAAGCTGACAAAGAAAGAGTTTTGCGAAACTTGAGCCGGTTTGTTGACATCCACTGTATTCCGCCCATACCCTGCGGCGGTAGCGATCTTATTGGAGGAGAGTGCCGTCACTTCCAAACTTGCGAAAAAGCAGATTGAATTTTAGCTGAACTGGGTGTATACAACAGCGTGTCTGCCTGATTTGCTTATTAATACGAGTCGCTGATCACAAGACACAGTAGCCTGGATAAGTTTACACAACAAGCGTCAACTGCTTCCATCCCTCATAAATACACACTTGCATACAATGATACATTCTCAGCTATCAGTTTCCGTGTATTGGAAATTATTAAATATCGCATTTGTATATAGAGTTTCAATATAGCTTGAGTTTAGAGAACTTGTGAAAGCATATGATATCAGACAGGGAGAGTTGGAGTTAAAAGAAAGGATAATCAGAACCATCACTGCTAACCTCAAGATGGCAACCACCACAATCAGAAAAATCAGCACTTTCTAATCAGCTCCAGTAGACTCTCAGCATCACCATCACTGCAAAGTCATGTGCTCTTCATTACCATTCTCAAACATCAGGATTAGATTCATTAATCACAAACTGTTTGACCTTAGATTTAAGAATTTGGCTTTGGGCTTGTGGCAACCCCACCTGATCCTCAGAGTGCATAGTTATGCAAGGGAACTGATTATCCTTGACATTAAAGGACAACCCCAAATCCCTGCATCTTAGCTTCTCCACCCAGGTTAAATAAGTATATGATTATGTTTTTTATCTATTAGTCACAAAGATAAACAGAATACAGAGTTATTTGATTGTACTACAAACAACAGACAAACGGGTCAAGTATACTATGGACCAGAAATGTGATCGTCAGTGTCAGCCCAAGATGTTAACTCAAATTGAATGTTTTAAAACAGTACCAAAAGTTGCAAATGAGGCAGGAATGTTGCCAGCAAATAACTATCTTATTACTGGATGTATTAACTTTTAGCCTGTGCTATATTTGCACTGCATTTTTGCCAGACCTTTGGTCTGCAACATTCCAGTCTCCTTACCAGTCTTGTACACTTGCATCTCTACATTCAGCTGCATCTGCAAATCTTAAATTGGTGATCCAAAATAATATCCTTTGCATACAAAACATTTCCAGCAGTGTAGACCACCTCTAAATTATTGGATAACCAACACTGTTGATACATCACAGGATGTACATGACTGTATAAAAAAATAGTACTTTTAATTAAGGCAAAAGTGAAACAATAATAACATCTTTTTAAACTTAACTGTAACATTATACACAAACAGTAAAATAAAACAGCCATAGACATCAACAACACACGCATCCTTCATTCAGTAAAACGGATCCATCCAGTTCGAAGCACGTACGTAGCACACATGAACGAGAAACACTTGGCCACCATTCAGACGTCATCTTCGGTTGACGTGTACCAGCGTGAAAGGCCCCGCCCCACATCATGAGGTCATCACTGCTTTGCCCAGCAGCGGACTGGGTGTGGCACGAACTCCTTACATTGCCATGGTAACAGTAACTCCTTACATTCCCATGGCTTCAGTTTCAGATGAGGTGGCGATGCCTTGCAGTGCCAAACTGAAGTCATAGCAGCCTGTGTGTGTGTGTGTTGGCATAAAAGCATGTGTGTATTGATATAAAAGTGTGTGTGTGTGTGTATGTATGTGTGTGTGTAAGCAGGCAGAAAAAAGGCATGTTCTAGCATGAGCCATGACATCTAAAACAATAACGGTGTGTATTTCTATGGCAGGTTGTACAAGCTCAGTCATTCTTTTAAGAGATTAAAAACCGTTGTCAGATTTCTTAAATAGTTCCTGTCTCAGTCTTTCCACACTTGCATCTTCAGCCCAACATTTTCTTTTGGCTTCCAAACCAAAAAGCTCAAGTCCGTAAAGAATAATGGCCAAAAAGGAGCAAAAAGTGTGTGTGGAGGAACACATTAATCTGTGTGTTCGTGAGTGTGTTTGAGCAGTCGTCACTGTTCCCGTGTACTCTGTACAATGGAGTACCTCCGGCATGGGTTCTTTAACCAGGAAGTGGGAATGGGGATGGGCCAGGCAAACGTGCAGGGAACAGTGGTGCACACGTTTCGCTCCAGGAAGTTGAAGATGGGGTTCCACCATGTCCAGCTCAGGTAGTTATGAGGCGACCCTCGCATGGCCTGCAGGCGAAAGAATGAGGAAATCAAATATTAACCTGTGGTTGAAGAGCTGTTTCAACAGCAGCATTATCTGATGGTGAGGCACAATGAAGGTTGCCTACTAAGA
This sequence comes from Sprattus sprattus, assembly GCF_963457725.1. NCBI lineage: Eukaryota > Metazoa > Chordata > Actinopteri > Clupeiformes > Clupeidae > Sprattus > Sprattus sprattus. The sequence continues at coordinate 40,711,409 of NC_137924.1, read as the reverse complement.
AAACAATATTATGACCAACTCATTTTTATTCAAATATTTGGTATGACCCGACATGAGCTATTGAAATATTTGCTATGTTTGTTTCTGCCCGTGTATGCGCCAGGGCGTGTCTGTGGACTTGCTTGGTGACGTGCTGCCAGTTAGAGTCTGGTGGTGATTAAGTTCGTCACAACTACACAACTATGTGTGACCAACAAAAATAGGCTGGGTAAGACTGTCAAGATATGTCAGAAAATAATTGGCACTGACCTCAACAGCATTGGGCATGTGTATGAGGCCAGAGCCACAAAGAGGGCAATGGACATTTTGGCTAACATCACTCACCCACTACACTCTGAGTTTTGCCTCCTACCATCAGGGAGGAGGTTTACCTACCGAAAAGATACTAGGTCTTACAGATACCTGCAATCTTTCATACCATCAGCTATTGGGCTTCTCAACAAGCGATAGGTCATCTTATATCCCTGCCCATGTTACAGCACATATCTTTTTAAGTTCAGGGTACTGTAGCATGGTGGTTCTATATGTGTATTTATGTTCTTAACTATTTATTCCTTCATGTTTTATGTGTCCTCTTATATGTGCTGGCTATGTGTTGTAGATCAAATTGCCCCTTGGGGACATTAAAGACTTTCAATTCAATTCAATGTGTGTGTGTGTGTGTGTGTGTGTGTGTGCGTCTGTTAGCATGCACGCTAAGTAAGCAATAACTACACGACTGTGTGTGTCTGTTAGCATGCATGTATATAAATGTGTGTGTGTGTGTGTGTGTGTGTTAGCCTGCATGTATATGTATGTGTGTGTGTGTGTGTGTGTGTGTGTGTATGTGTGTTTGTTTGTTAGCATGCATGTATATGTGTGTGTGTGTGTGTGTGTGTGTGTATGTGTGCACACATACCGGGTTGTTGGCCATGGTGTGATACCAGTAGAAGATTCTGCTGGTGATGAAGTAAGCCACCACCACGTCTATGCTATAGTGGTCATGTGCCAACAGGATGCAAACCCCTCCAACAACGCCTAGCAACCCGCAGATCACGTGGTACCACCACATGGAGCGTGGGGAATCTGTAAACAACGACATCAGCACAAACAGGCATGACATTACAAATAGCCAGGAACCTCAAACAGGTTGTCTAAACTCATCCAATCTAATTACATGGCTTCCTTCCGTGCTCATGGTGACTGGCTGAAATTGTGCATCTTGGCACATGCGTGGGGCGAATGCGCAAAATGGACAAGCTAGAGGCACGAGTCTGTGAGCCGGCCCGTCTCTACAGGCATCTCGTTCAATGGGGGAGCATAGGAGGAATAACAGATGGCACAGAACTTGTGGAAGGAGATTGCTACAACAATTGGAAAAGATGAGACGTGTGTAGTTTACTAACGGTACAGTGTTGCCCAACGAAGACCTGGGTGTCAAAACTTTACGTTTCGGGCTGTGCTCACACATAACGTCTTTTTGTGATGAGAATTGCAAAAAAAAACTAAAAACAGGCTCTTTTAGCTAGTGACAAGCAATAAACACAAACACTAACCAGAAACATTTGGGAACCTTCCAGTTTAATCCACAAATGAATATCGGTGATACAGTTTAACTGCACATTAACGTTACCTCTTCTATTTGCTGGTTCCAGCAGTTAATCCATGAATGAATACTAGTGATAACAGTTAAACGCCATGTATATTTCCCTTTGCTCCAATTCAGCACATTACTTCCAGTGGTTTAGATCAGTGGTCCCCAACCACCGGGCCGCGGCCCGGTACCGGTCCGCGAGGGATTTGTTACCGGGCCGCACAGAAAGAATAAATAATTCATATAATTTCCGCTGTATTAATTATTGGAGTCTGAAAGGTGTTTTATTTTGAAAAACTACCGGATTTTCCCGGACGTAACATTCGCCTGTGCCTCTAGTCACGTCAAGACGCTTGTCTCGTTCACGTGATATGTCACTCAAAAAAAAAGCCCCCAAACTAGCGAAAATTAGTAATAAAACAAACATCTTTGGGGAGCTTCTTTGCAAAGGTGAAAAGGTCAACTAAGGAGTCAGAAGAGGAGCCTACGACCTCAAAAAAAGAAAGCTTCTTTTAACAGACAATACCAGGAGTCATAGGCTACTTAAAATACGGGTTTATCGTAACAGGTGATTCTCACGCACCAAGTCCGCTCTGTTTAATATGTGGCGACAAGCTAACAAACGAGCCAATGAAGCCTTCAAAACTGCTTCGGCACATGGAGACCAAGCACTGATTCAGAGTTATGGTGAGTTGTATTTTTCATGCACTTAACGTTCGTAATACAATGGTGTTGGTCAACCTAACGTTAATGTTAGCTTTTGTGTATATGAGCATACCGGGCTTCATTGTATCGAACTCGCGCTTGCCTCACATCAATATGAATGGATGACGTGACTAATAAGTGGTGTAAAATGACACCTTGAAGCCGGTCCGTGAAAAAAAATTCCCTACATTAAACCGGTCTGTGGTGCAAAAAAGGTTGGGGACCCCTGGTTTAGATGATATTTTACGTACATCGTGAGGACAATAGTGCAGCAAGTGAAACATGCCTCTAGCGAAAGCATAACAGGTTATGGTGCTGTGTGTCGTAGTTTGCATGTGCAACACCCAAAACGTCAAGCATTCCGGGCCTTGACAGTATGACTTATGAGAGAGAGAGAGAGAGAGAGTGTGTGTATGTGTGTGTGTGTGTGTGACAAACTATACTCACATTCCTTGATGAAGAGGAAGGTCAGGGTGAGCATGACCGTGTGACCGCTGTACAGGTAGTCTCCACACATGATGTGGGAGCCGGTGATTGACAGGCCGCCTCCAGACATCATCTTCAGCATGCGGTAGACCTTTGCCTGGGCATCGCTATTCAACTGAGGGGAGAGAGGCAGCCTTTCATGAATATGTTAACTATTGTCAAAGTGACAATTGAGACAAAACCAGATAAAAGCAGTGAAGACAGACAGACAGACAGACATAGAAATAAAGAGAGACAGAGAGAGACCGAGACAGAGAAAAAGAAAGAGACAGAGACACACACACACACACACAGACAGACAGAGAAAAAGAGACAGAGACAGACAGACAGACAGACAGAGAAATAGAGAGACAGACAGACAGACAAATAGAGAGACAGACAGACAGACAGACAGACAGACAAATAGAGAGACAGACAGACAGACTCGCAGGGCAATGATGAAGGATGAGGAAAGAAAGAACTAGAACTACAGAGCTGCACACAATACAAGTGTAATAAAAGCTTAAACATTAACACCGTAAGTGCATATCCAGATGCAACAGAACCATGAACAATTGGGGTTCAGAGAAGCGACGTTTAACCAGAACAGCTATTGTTTTCAAATCGAACACACACATAATGTTTGTATTAAAAGCAGAGGCAGCAGCGTGCATACATCAATGTAAAGCAAATGCTACTTCAGGGAACAGGAAGTGCAACATTTAAATATGGCTGCCATGCAAACAAATGGGGCACTATGTATAACCTCAGCACAGCAATCCCCTGGATTCTAGAGATGGCATAAGTTGCCAGACTGAACTTCAAGACTGAACAATTTTCAATCATTTTCCAATCAAATCTGCGCTCCGACGACGTCTTTCTGGCATGCGGCAAGTCGGAGAGGAAGTGATGGTGCCTAGAGGTCATGGTAGATCCTGCTCAACTAATACAGCTGGTGACGCAGTTGCTAAGCGACATGCTTTGTTTTCTGTTGTTTTTTCATTGTTGTCAGAGGTCAATGTGTAAAAGGTGGAGATGGTAGCACCTACCTTGGGGGCACAGCTCATGTGGGTGCCAGGCACGGGGAGGATGGTGAGGTACATGGTGAGGCAGCGGTACAGATACAGTGTACCCTGCAGGAAGAAGAAACGCCGGAATATAATAGCCCTACACACACACAGACAGACAGACAGACAGACACACACACACACACACACACACACATATCATAAGCCTTGCACAAGATATAATACATGCTAAACACAAACAACAATACTGAAGAAAATATAAATGCATTATGGAACAATCTTAAATAATGTACTGAGCTGCAGTTCATACAGGAAATCAGTCACTTGCAGTGACGTATAGATATTGCTTGGCTGTGGCTACAGATGACTCAGTACTGCTCAGTACTTCACTAGTTCAATAAAACATACACTATCTACATTGCATCTATTAGTCTAGTTGTATCTCTGCCAGCAGGACCTCCATTCGAACTCACTATCAATATTTCACTTGCTTGCTTACACTGTTAATATTATACTGGTTTGCCTTTTTCGCTACTTCGTGCATTTCTGCTCCGTTTACCTTTCTAGCTCTGTGCTTGTTTTAATTCTGTCAAATGTTCCCTTCTGTGAAGCTTTGAGACAATGATCTTTGTGCAAAGTGCTGTACAAATAAAGATGTACTGTGCCAAAACCATGACTGGAAATATTTTCCCTCAGGCCAGCCTTGAACACACCTTGAACCAACCTTGTGTGTGTGAGCATGTAAGTGTGTTTGTGTGTGATATAATAGCATGTAAATGGGTGTGTGTGTGTGTGTGTGTGTGTGTGTGTGTGTGTGTGTCCCTACCTGTGTTTGAGAAAGAGCAACTGCAGGAAGAAGAGGCCAACCAGCAGCATGCCGTTGATCTCGGTGACGGTGAAGGCTGCAGGCACATGGGGGAACAGATCGAAGAACCTGTCTGGCAGCGGGGGTGTCTGGCTGGGCACACGCTCGTGCACCATGGTGATCACGCCGGTGGTGAGCACCAGGCAGGCAGACGCGTACACAAACGCCACACCGGTCTTCCACCACTCCTGCGGCAGGGGATTGGCTGACGGCCGGTTCCCCCTGCGCTGGATCTTGATGCGCACATAGTCCTGGTTCTTACGCAGCAGGCCGGCGCGAAGGGCTCGAGCCAGGCGTGTGCTTTTGCCGTGGTTACGGCCACCATCAAGGGTGTCCTCAGGCGACGGTTGTCTGGAGGGCGAGTCCGTCTCCGGGGCAGGACAGGAAATTGTTTCTATGGTAACTTCGACATGGTCCCCACACTGGCTGCTCTGGCTGCTGTTGCTGCTGGTCTCCCCCTCCTGTTCCACCAAAGGATCAGCCGCTGCCATGTATATGTGTATATACACACACACAGAAACGATCCCACCGGTTTGTATCTTCTCACACAAAGACTCTGCAAGTAGATCTGGTGACACTGGCTCCTTTTGTCTTCCTTTGATCTGTGAACACAAACCATTTTAGCTACTTTTAATACTTACTATGGAAAAAAAAATCAAAGTCAAGTAAGTCAACATTGCAAAGAACATTACAACCAACTGTGTTGCTGGATAACTTCATACATCCCTGATAAGAGTTCCAATATTTCAAGCCTTGTAAACCTTGTATCTAGATTGTTACAGCCAGACTATATCTATATATTTTGGATTATTGTATGAAAATACTCAATACAATAGAACGTTTTAGACCAGATGTTTTGGAAAGCCAATTAGCCAACTGTAGGGAATGGTTCAGGCTCTGACAAAAGACAAGATTTCACATTTTCATTTGAAATCCAACTTTGACACAACCACTGTCAATGGCAACATTTGGATCCATTTGATGGCATGCTGTGTGGATGAGTCATGCAAAACTCCTTCTTTTGAGGAAGTGGATGATACTCATACAAAAAGTTGAATGTACTGCGCCCATTTACCCTTGTGCCACTCTGAGTTTACAGTTCGTGACATGAACCATAATGTTATCCAATAACTGTCAATAAACGGATCAGCACGCTCCCTCTCTATACCTTAAGCCTCATTTAAATGAAGTGGAATCTTTCCAATCCCCATTGCATCCAGTGAATGTCAGCTGGCAGTGGGATGCTCCCATATAGTGTACAGAATCCTTACCATCAAGTATTATCCAGCCCATAGTGAACATGAACATGTCTTATTCTGGTTATTCTATCCACCATCATCCAAATGTGCTTCTCTCTCTCTCTCCAACCAATTTTTGGTCCTTAGAATTTAGAAATGAGCTGAAACGGTCAGCTTTAGTGATATAAAAAAAACACAGTAAGAACTTGAAAACATAGTTTGTTTGGTCAAGTTGTAGTTTTGATATGAATTGATATGGCTGAGCATTTATCTAGGACCTAGGTTACACTAGGACTCAGTATTCACACCCAGGAAGTTAAACTGTTTGTGTTTGTGTGTGTGTAACCTACACATGCCATATATAGATCACTCACTCCCATTTCCTTGAATTAATCTCACCCACTCGGAGTTCACATTCTAAGCAGTGTTTTTTGCCCGAAAGTACACTCAGGTGTGGCCACACCTTCAAACCTGTCTTGTCAAACACATTCTTGTTCTTCTGGCTTATTAGACACACACACACACACACAAGCGCGCGCACGCACACACACACACACACACACACACACACACACACACACACACTCCCACACCCACCCACTGAGGTATTCCTTCCAAACACCTCAACCACTCGCAAAATGTAGCCTATGCCAAATCTACGGTCTTCTGCCATTTATAGACTACTTCTTCATCACCTGCTACGGTATTCTAAAGTGTTCGTGATTGTTTACAGGTCTCTTGCCTGTCAACAACCTTCGGTCCCACGTATCTACCACTCCTGATTATATTTAAATCAAAGGCCATGTGCGTCAATAGGCTTAACTGCAACCCGACACCGCAGACAAGGCCATTGATTAGACAAAGATTTTCTCTATTTTAAAACCAACGGCTAAGAAAATATCATGAGGTTACGGTGATCAATAGATGCCTGAAAGAAAAAACCTTTTATACGTGCTCAAAATAAAGTTTAAAACGAAATTCCACCTCTCCTCTTTCCAGTAAGGTAACACATTCAACTAATTGAAATGCGGAGACACAACACCTGTTCACTTGTATACTTCCGGCCAACTTCGAATAATACAAAGGCTAGTAACGTTAACTGAAAACACGCCAATACTTTACTATAACATAGTAAGAGCATTTGAGTACGTTACACAATGAAAATGTTGTCAACAGAGACCATGTGGGCCACAAACACTCTTTCCACATGTATGTAAGTGTTTACATTTAAATGGAAAGACTAACTTGGCAGGATAAATTATGGAAATAAATCCAGCTTCACCCGACTCCAGGGAAGACATTTCACGTTTCGTTTGATTAGTAGACCTTATATCCTACCAGAAATGCTAGCTGAAGTTTTGGGGCTACCTGGAGGTTCTCGTAGGACTACCATGCATCTCTCGCGACAGCTTAAACACTCAAATCGATATGGACCCTACCAGCAAACTTTATTGGGACATATAATATACATTACTTCACCTACCTCTAACATTCCCAGAGATTAGCCTATTAAAGGCTATGATTCAGAACTAATATATATCGCGTAGGAAAGAATAATTGGCCTGTGACATACCTACAGCGACCTTTTCTTCTTTGCAGGTAAACTTCACACCTCCACACGCTTGCTCCGTAGTTTGCAGGCGACAGGACACAGGATATCTCAGTAACCCTTTCACATGTACCCCTCTCAATCGCCTTCGTTTTCAGTCTTGCCAGTCTCTTCAATCTTGAGCTTTTCTACGACAGCGTAAAAGGCGCCTCTGACTAATCAGCCCAACCTACTTACGTCGAGCACCTGTCTTCAAGCGAAACTTCAGCGCTCTTGTCCGCTTCCGGTAAATCGACAACACCACATTGCAGTTAGTCATCGTCTTGTCATTGGTTAATTTGATTTCTGTGAGCCTGTTATGCCACCACAACAACAACACACAGTATCCAAATTTTTTCGCATTCTAAAAATCTTTTAAAGTCTGAAGTCTTTTTTGGCAGCAATGAACTTTTTAAATGAGCTAAATCACAGTTCTTTCGTGGTTTTTTGGTTGCTAGCTAACCAGTCTCCTTCAAGTGAGAACGCTTCGGGTGTGCTATCTCTCATTCCTTGGAAGATCCTGCTGACTGCGATCTTGAAAAACGCCATTAGCTGTTTCCATCATACCCAGTCGCATCTTTCATGCGTATTTCTTAAAATTCGGCTAAAAATATGAATCGTAGCGCGTTTACATCAGCTGTGTTATGCGAATTACAAATGGGCACTACTAATCAAGGGATGGAATGTCAGCGCATTTAAACAGTAACAGCTGATACATTGCAACAAATGCGAATAAACCTGTTTCCAACTTTAGACGCGTTATACCCTGTACGAATAGCGACCCCCTCTAGCGAATCAAATTTGCATTTGCAATAGCAGATGTTATGCGAATTTCTAGCGTTTCCAGTTAGGATTTCTTATTATAGGAATGAATAAGAAATTAATTCTCTAGAATGGTCAAAATGCGCATTGAAAAGTTGAACGGAAACACCGCACAACACGTCTCGTTTTGTGGGATTCTTCGTTTGAAATGGTCAACTGAGCAGGGTGGGTTGAACAGGCTAACATCATAAGCCCATAAACGCTTCAATTCGAAAACAGTTGCGAAATGAATTGACTTAGACCCCACTACCGCATTTTTCTCCTTTCACTTGATCTTTTCCAAGTGGACCGGTGGTTTACATCATTGTAGAGGGTCCGTTAACTAGCGATATCGAATTCATTTCTTGCGTCCAATACACTATTCGTTGATGAAATCATTCGTAGGCTACATTAGAGCTTCTGGAGGCTTCCCTAGTCATGTGTTTGCTTAAGGCCGGCGAATGCATGCGTCATGAACTTATTTTTACCATATGAATAAGTGTTAGTGCCTGACACGTCCTTATAATAGTGTAGGTCTGTTTTGTAAGACTGTCTGTCTTGTTTGTTCTCTCTGTAGCTTTTGCGACATGAATATAAATGTATGATAGAATGACATACATGTCATAGGGAGACAGATGTGGCACTGTCCAAATGGTTTGCTCCTAAAGAAAGCACTATAGCCACACACTATTTCTGTATGTAGCCTAATACCTGTGTATTATATGGTAAATCAGTTCTGTGTTGGTGTGTTTGTTGCTGAGTCATTGTAGTTCCCTTAACCCCCACTGGAGGGAGATGTTGTAGTAGTGCAGAAGAAACAGATACAGTTGTTGCAATTGTTTGTGATTTTGTGTGAGGAGAGGGGTGATTTGTAATTATTTGATCATACATCAGATCTACAGACACACATACACAGCCCAGCTTAGTCTCTCCATTTCAAAACATAAACACTTGTAGATATTTCCTCAAACTCTTGACCAATCCACTTAATATATAAAAAGATGGGAAGATAATGTCTACTCTGTACTAAACAAACAACCTTTTACCTTATACCTACTGCAATTGTATTTTCTGTTTAATTTAAATGAAAGTGTGATGCATTTAGAATAACTTCTTTATTCTAAATTTATAAATAAATAAATAAATGTATCAAAATGTCCATATTGTTAGTAGGCTGACTGAGTCAAGCCCGTTATCAGCTAGATCAGTGTAGTCTGTGACTGTTCCACTGCATTCGAATTTGCATAGCGCTTTTATCCAAATGATATTGAAAGTGACTGGATCATCTAGCTACTCATATTATGAGCGCTGAGACCGAGGCACGTACTTGGGATAGTCCCCCCAGGACTACCTGCGTCTGCTTGATTTGATTACTCAGAGTAATGCCATTGTTTTTCCTCATACTCACGTTGACTGAAAAAACGTCAGGTATTCTTCCAGGTATTATTTTTGGTCCAAATGCAAATGGCATTGACATTTTCACTGTTGATTTTTTTTTAATGACGATAGTTCATGTTTATTTTGCGGGGACAAACTCCTTCAGTATTTTTGGCAAGATACATTCTATTTGTCTGTTACAGTTGTCCCGCATGCACGCAGACACACACGCACACACACACACACAGACTGTTCGGCAGATTGAGTCTGCTCTTTATCTAACAGACAGATGATCTGTCCTGTCTTTATCTAGGAAAGGTTTTAGAAGGGCTCAATCACTTCCAGGTGGAGTGAATGTGACTACACACACACACACACACACACACACACACACACACACACACACACACACACACACACACACACACACACACACACACACACACGTACACACACACACACACACACACACACACACACACACACACACACACACACACACACACACACACACACACACATTCCTGATCAGTTCCAACTCTCTTCTCCAACAACATGGCAGCCAGAGGCTAACAAACTCAGATTTGTAGCCCTCTCTCTCTCTCTATCTCCCTCTCTCTCTCCCCCCCCTCTCTCTCCCTCTTTCTCATTCTCTCTTGCTCTCACAGTCACACACACACACATACACACACACAAGCACACACTTCACAGAGAGAATAAGAGAGAGAGAGAGATTATTTTCATTCACTTAATCTATTTGTCAAAAGGTGAAACACCTTGAAGGGGCGATACTGTCCAAATTCATACACCCCCCCCCCCCCCCCCCCCCCACACACACACACACACACATACACACACAAACACACCACCACCACTTTCACACACACACACACACACACACACACACACACACACACACACACACCACCACCACCACTTTCACACATACACACACACAAACACAAACACACACACCACCACTTTCACACACACACACACAAACACAAACACACCACCACTTTCACACACACACGCACACAAACAAATACACAAACACAAACACAAACACAGACACACACACACACACACCACCACTTTGTGTGTGTGTGTGGGTGTGTGTTTACCAGTGTTGGGAGTAACGCGTTACTCTAATTCCACTACTTTTAGCGCTAACAAGCATATAACGAAGTATTATTTTAAATCAAGTAACGCAGTTACAATTCCTGAAATTTAAATTAGTTTCATTTACCCGTGTAACTCTCTTTTGTGGAAAAATGAACACTTGCAGACAAGAACACATGATAGGCCTACTTAAGCTGCTTCTGATCAGACGTCGCAGGACCTTGGTGGCGCAACGAATGAGCATTTAACCCAGAGGTTCCGCTAGAAAAAAATGTTGCCGGTCAAATATCTATTACAGCTTTTAAATAAGCTTTTGCTTCGATAATTGCTATGTCCCCTTCATTGTTGATCTTAATATTTTGGCTACATCCTTCCACTGCATTTTGCAGTCCCTTTTGCCTTGATCTATTCTAGAGGATTTCGCGGAGCTATTACTCCAAAAAGAATCACTGACAGATAAAGTGCATGTTTGTCAAACCATTTTGTTAACCTTTTGTTAAATCATATATTCAACTAGAAAATGCATTTCCTGAAGGAAATACCAGTGCATGAAATGCAAAAGTTAGGAAAGGAAGAAGAAAAGAAAGAAGAGTGAAAGAAGGAAAGAAGAAAGGAAAGAAGAGTGGAAGAAGGAAAGAAGAGTGAAGAAAGGAGAGAAGAGAGGAAGAAGGAAAGAAGAGTGAAAGAAGGAAAGAAGAAAAGAAAGAAGAGTGAGGAAAGGAAAGAAGAGTGGAAGAAGAAAAGAAAGAAGAGTGAAAGAAGGAAATCATAGTTGAAGAAGGAAAGAAGAAAGGAAAGAAGAGTGAAAGAAGGAAAGAAGAAAGGAGAGTGAAGAAAGGAAAGAAAAGTGAAAGAAGGAAAGAAGAGTGGAAGAAGGAAAGAAGAGTGAACAAGAGTGAAAGAGAAAAAGAGAGTGAAAATATTGAAAAAAGGAGATAAAAATGGAGTGAAGAAGAGAGATTGAGTGTGAGAGAAAGTAGACTGAGAGGGATAGAGAGAAAGATAGAAAGATGGAGAGATGGAGAGAAAAAAAGTAGAGAATGGAAGGTGTCTTAATGTTCCTAGTTACAGTTAAATTGAGAGGGACAGAGAAGAGGTTCCTTTGATTTGGCGCAGCTGTCAGTGAAGCACAGATGCAAGCCAGTTTAAAGACCCTATTATGATGTCATAATGGCCCAATCTGAGTCAATGGGAACATTTTGATTCGTTTTTATTTAATATCTTAAAAAGTATAAAGTTTAGAAAAGTGAAAAATACATAGCATAAGTGTCCTTCACAAGACCTACGCGACAAAGTTTGAATGAAGTTTCTACGTTAAGCGGTTCGGGCTGAATTAATCGCAGAAAAAGGTAACAAGAAGAAGAAGAAGAAGAAGCCTAGGAATAACAATACAGGGCATTTCATGCACTGTAATTAAATGCTGCACCTCAAGGCACCTTTGTTTTCTCTTTTAATTAGTGTTAATACTGTAGGCCAATCACTTTTACTTCATTGGGCCTAATTTAGAAAAAAATATTTAATACAAAAAAAAACACTGTTAAATGGCTGAGACAGTTATTTTGTATTAAGTTAATTGTTAAAAGGGACTTTTGTACTACTGCTTGATTTTAAGGCCTGTTGCCTTGTTGTTTTAAATAAAAAGGTCAAAAAAATATGTTTATTGTGTTTGACTGTTCAGTACTGTTCATATTCATTACATTTAAAACGCAGACATAAAAGTAACTTAAAAGTTACTTTCCCTAGTAACTAATTACAGTGAATGAAATGCCCTGTATTGTTATTCCTAGGCTGCTTCTTCTTATTCTTCTCACCTTTTTCTGCGATTAATTCAGCTCGAACCGCTTAACTTAGAAACTTCGTTCAAACTTTGTCGTGTAGGTCTTGTAAAGGACACTTATGTTATGTATTTTTCACTTTTCTAAACTTTATACTTTTTAAGATATTAAATAAAAACGAATCTAAATTTTCCCATTGACTTACATTGGGCCATTATGACATCATAATAGGGTCTTTAAACTGGCTTGCACCTGTGCTTCACTGACACCTGCGCTAAATCCAAGGAACCTCTTCTCTGTCCCTCTCAATTTAACTGTAACTAGGAACATTAAGACACCTTCCATTCTCTACTTTTATTTTCTCCATCTCTCCATCTTTCTCTCTATCCCTCTCAGTCTACTTTCTCTCACACTCAATCTCTCTTCTTCACTCCATTTTTATCTCCTTTTTTCAATATTTTCACTCTCTTTATCCAGAGCCAGCCACTCTTGTTCACTCTTCTTTCCTTCTTCCACTCTTCTTTCCTTTCTTCACTCTCCTTTCTTCTTTCCTGCTTTCACTCTTCTTTCCTTCTTTCACGCTTCTTTCTTTTCTTCTTTCCTTATTCAACTATTCTTTCCTTCTTTCACTCGTCTTTCCTTTCTTCACTCTTCTTTCTTTTCTTCTTCCACTCTTCTTTCCTTTCTTCACTCTTCCACTCTTCTTTTTCTTTCTTTTCTTCTTTCACTCTTCTTTCCTTCTTCCTCTCTTCTCTCCTTTCTTCACCCTTCTTTCCTTTCTTCTTTCCTTCTTCCACTCTTCTTTCCTTTCTTCTTTCTTTTCTTCTTCCTTTCTTAACTTTTGTATTTCATGCACTGGTATTTCCTTCAGGAAATGCATTTTCTAGTTACTTTTGATATACAGTAACTGGTGAAGTACTTCAATTACCTTTTAAAGAAGTAACTAGTAACTGTAACTAAGTACTAATTTTCAGTAACTTGCCTAACACTGGTGTTTACAGACATGTTGATAAGGACATTCAGAAATGTTTGTGCCTTTCAAATTATTTAGACTTGTTTAATGTTTAAGCTTTTGTAAAATGTATTTCTAATTCTCCATTTTCTTGTTCTTCTGCCTTCTTACATCATTGCCTTGCTTCACCTGCTCCCTTCCTCTCTCCCTCTCTCTCTCTCTCTCTCTCTCTCTCTCTCTCTCTCTCTCTCTCTCTCTCTCACAAACACACACACACAACCACACACAGACTTCAAAGCTAATGTAAAAAAACTCAGATTTTCTTTTACTCTTCGTTTAAAATCTGCTCAGAGGTAAATCTTCCTGCGGACTCGTCTCCAAAGGCCCGTTTTATTGCACGGCTTAAGTATTACCACAGATAGACCCTTCTGAAGTTTCCAAGCAAGCATCAGTCATTACCCAGCACGCTCCATCACAAGCACCGACGACCCTCCGTTATGTCAGTCAAAGTCGGCGAGGAAGGTGACCGCCTGGGCAGAACAAGAGAAAGGAACGGGAGGCAGAGCAAGAACGTTTGTTTTTAAAATCTCTTTGCTGTATTTATTAACAGGTCAATTAAAAACAGACTGGGTTACAGGTGCTACCCGCTGCCAAAGCAGTTTGTTTTGGTTGACGTTCAAATATTTTAAAATATACCCCAAATTCATCATTCCCAATAACAGTGTTTCAGTGTATCAGCCTCGAAGGAGAAAGCAGAGAGTTGGATGTTTAAAGTGTGTGAGAAAGTTAGAGATGAAAAGACAGAGAAGACAAGACAGGCATATGGATTTAGGTTTTTCCTTCTACCTTTTGACAGCACTTAGTAGATTGGCCAAGTAGTTGTAAAAGTGTGTGTCTGTGTGTGTATTTGGATGTACATACCTCTCCACACAGATATGCACATTCTCTTTTTGCTCACACACACACAAACACACACACTATCTCTCTCTCACACACACACACACACACACACACACACACACACTTATCTCATTTTATGAATTAAAAACTAAAGTTTTGTGAAAGCCACACTGTAACCATGTTAACCCACGTCTCACTGAATCTTTACTATGAGGTGGAAAGTCACAACCGCCACAAGCTGGGAGTCCTGGGTTATATCTCTCTGTGTGTGTGTGTGTGTGTGTGTGTGTGTGTGTGTGTGTGTGTGTGTGTGTGTGTGTGTGTGTGTGTGTGTGTGTGTGTGTGTGTGTGTGTGTGTGTGTAGTGTTAGAGTGAGTTTATAAGTGTGTATCTGTGTGTGAGTGCATTTGAGAGGGCTAGAATGAAAGAAAAAATGTCTGTTCTGTCTCCGTTCATATGGTCCTGTTTTGTCTCTAAGGCATTCCATCTGAATCTGAAATCCATCCCTCTCTTTCTTTTCCCAGCAACCATCCCTGTCTTTTATTCCACTATCACCTTTCACCGTGCCGCTACGGCTCAAAGAAAAGCAGTTTGTGAAAAGCATCCGATGTGCTACTTTCATTTAGTTTTCTAAGAGCTCAGAAACACCTTTAGGTTATAAAAAAGGAAGGGGGAGAAGGAAAGTGGGTGGTAGAGAGAGGAAAGAATGTATGTTTTTGTATGGGATACAGTGATGTGTAGTGAGGAGAAGGAGAGTGTGTGTGTGTGTGTGTGTGTGTGTGTGTGTGTGAGAGAGAGAGAGAGAGAGAGAGTGAGTGTGGCTGGGTGTGTGTGCTCATCTGTGCGAGTGAGAGAGTTCCCTCTCAATCAACTATGATTTATAGAGCGTTTAGCCAAAGATCTGACAGGGAGAGAACACTATATCTGTCCGACTTTCCAATGTAGACAAATGCCTACACACATGTACAGTCTCTCTCTCTCTCTCTCTCTCTCTCTCTCTCTCTCTCTCTCTCTCTCTATATATATATATATATATATCTCTCTTACACACACACACACACACACACACACACACACAAAGATCATTCATCATTTTCTAAAATGTGATAGTTGTGATGCCAGCTAACTGATGAAGCCTTTGTTTGAAGGAGTTGTGGCACCACGATGATGCTGACGTGGAGAGGGACTCGGTTGAACATCGATCAACTTGAAGATCGAGCATGATTTTTGTGTCTGTGTATGTACGTGTGTGTACGGACATGTGAGAGTCTGTGCGCTCATATGTGGGCATACTTAAGTAGGCCTACTTGTGTTTGTGTGCGTGTGCGTGTGCGTGTGCGTGTGTGTGTGAGGGAGAAAGAGGGTGTGTGTGTCCGTCCTGATTCTCTATATAAGAGAGCACCCCGTCGACAGGTATACCACTGATATTTCAGAGGGATGAAGATAATGAATCGGTGTACCTTTAAAAGTCAATAGAAACAGATATTTTAAACTTCAAGTTCTCACGCCCTTCACATCGCCACGGAAAAATGCGCAGGTGCGCATGTCTTTTGCCGCTTCTGCTGGCAGCCTTTCGCACCGGCAACTTCGCTGGTTTCGTGCGCACGGAAACGCCTGTGTCACTAGAGAAACAATCAAAACACACGGGGATAGAGAAACTGCAAAGCAACCGAGAGCAGGTAAATAGCTGGAATCAGCTGGGAGCTGGTATGAAAGTGATAATGTTTTTTCTGCGCTGTATTGCAACTTGCATTCTTCCTCGTATTTTATCATCAGCAGTTGTACCCTCGCGTAAGGGACTGCTGTATGGGCATCTGGTTGATTTCATTCTGTATATATATTTTGAGCTAGACGTATTTTGTTGGTGCTAAACAATATATAACGTAGGTGAGTGTCGAGTTGTTTTATGTGTTGATTACATTAATGCTTATGTGTGCTCAATTTTAAACTATATTGATTGTTATCTTTTGCATGTGCGCATATTTCTATACCACTCAGCCTGCTTGCACGTATACATGTTTGTGTTGTTGTGTCTGTGTGTGTATGTGGCACAGGTGTTTTGCGGTAGCGACAGGGATTGTCCAAAAAGAAATTTCTGCCCAGCCCATGACTTAATGCATGACAACAGCCTTGGGTCCTCTCTATCTCACTGTGTGCCGTGCAACAAGAGAGGGAAACGCTGCCATAGAAATAAAATGTGCTGCCCCCGTAACCAGTGTCACAACTGTGAGTAAAGTATATTTTTTTTTAGGGCTGTGTGTGTTTTTGCCCATCAGCATGGTTCCTTGTTGCATTTTGAGACCTTCCCCTGACACACACACTCTCTCTCTCCCTCTTTCCCTCTCTCTCTCTCTCTCCTCCTTAGATGTCTGCCTGCCAGTAGTATACAGGCACAGTGTGTTGTACTCCCGCCTTCCATATGCACGCAGTTTCTCTCCCACTATGAAAAAGGACAAATCAACAACACACAGCAGACCACCTCGGTTCAAAGGTGAGCTTACACTGCTCAGTTTTCACTGTTTTCTTTTTTTCACTTTCTATAACCTGCTGACCTGGGGGGTATTATAATGTCATGGTTTAAGGGCAAAGCTGGGTAAGTTAACTCAGAGAAAGTGGTAAACCATTATGGCTTAATTTTCTTTCAAAAACGAAGCCGTAGGGCTCTTCTATTAGGAGGTTTAACACTTACTCAGAGTTAACTAACCCATGTTTAACGATTACTCAGAGTTAACTCACCCATGTTTAACAATTACTCAGAGTTCACTAACCCAGTTTTTTCACTAAACCACATACTTGGAATAAAAAAGTGGATCATCTGGATCATCTGTAGATGAACAAATAGACTGGATCATCTGTAGATGAGCAAATAGACTGGATCATCTGTAGATGAACAAATAGACTGGATCATCTGTAGATGAACAAATAGACTGGATCATCTGTAGATGAGCAAATAGAGCTAATCTGGGTAGCAGTGCATAGCAGTAATTATCCATTCCGAATCCACTCACTTGCTGTTATCGTTTATGTTTATGCAGGTGTTGTTGTTATTGCTGTTGAAAAACTTGTTGCTGTCTTGGTGGTGTGTGTGTGTGTGTGTGTGTGTGTGTGTGTGTGTGTGTGTGTGTGTGTGTGTGTGTGTGTGTGTGTGTGTGCAGGTCTGTGTGTGCGCTCGTCCGACTGCAGGCCGGGTGATTGTTGTGCGCGCCAGCTCTGGGTGCGCGTGTGTAAGCCGCGTCCGAAGGTCGGAGAGGTGTGTGTGAGCGACGCCCGGAAGAAAGAGATGCAGCGACTGGAGCTGTACCAGCGTTGTCCCTGTGAGACGGGACTCACCTGCTCTCCCCACACACACTCTATCACACACACACACGCTCAGGCTCACACACACTCTCAATCTCACACACGAACCCAGCCTCGCAAGCTTGCTCACAGACTACATACATGCCAGATGGCAAAGCCCAGTTAACGTAGAGACTACACCCACCCACACACACACACACACACACACACACACACACACACACACAAAGTCATATCAAATGGGTGATATATGTCTGTTTTGGATAAAGTGGGATATAGCGAGGGCCAGCAAGTGTGTGTGTGTATGTGTGTGTCTGTGTGTGTGGCGGTGTCCTCTTATAATCAGCTATGATATAAAGAGCACTTAGCCAACAATCTGACAGCAGGAGAATAAAGATGTTTAACGGTCCAACATTCCAAATTAGACACACATGAACACACATACATATACACACACACACATACAGATGTGAACACACACATGAACACACATACATATACACACACACATACAGATGTGAACACACACATGAACACACATACATATACACACACACACATACAGATGTGAACACACACATGAACACACATACATATACACACACACACATACAGATGTGAACACACATACATATACACACACACACATACAGATCCTAGCTGAAAGCTCAGTTCTTCACTTGGTTGATTTGCATGAGTATTACATTCATTATTTATAATACTAGGCCATCATTGTGTGTTGCTGTGTGTGTTTATCTGTGAATGTATGTGTGTGTGCCACTATGAACAATAAATAAACTGCAGAATGAAATAAAAAAAATAAAAAAACAGATAAACAGATACAACTTTATTGGCTTGTTGGCAGAGATGTAGTGGTGCACCATAACCGTGGCGACAGTCTCCACTGCACTATTTAATTGATCCGTTGCAGATGCTGGGAGCTCGGCACAAGCCTTTTCCCTTCACCTCGAAGGCCTCACCCTGATAACAGGCCACACCCCGTGGGTCAGTACACAGATCTGGCTGCAGACGGGCAAATACACGAGGGCTCAGTTCACGATCTGGTTCACCTGAACACACACACACATACACATTGAACAAACACACACACACACACACACACACAGTAAAATCGATACGTTAGGAAAAAGCGAAGCAATTTTACCATGGGGTGTCTGTTGTTGGGGGTTAATTTGTGTGTATCCTGAATGTCTCAGTATGCGGACTAGTCTGTAAGGTTCAATGATTTCTAGTGTGTGAAGGCTTACCTGCTTGTTAATTCTGGCTAACAGCTGTTGCTACTGGCTGATATATTTAAATGTCAAGGCATACAAAAACTATATTATAGAGCCTCTCCTGCTATGCCTCCTGGTGGCCATATAGTACAAATGAAAGTTTACAATCCCACAATGAACCAGCACAGGCTCTGTGAGTGTAGTATTATTACCTCCAGCAAGGAGGTTATGCGATCGGGTCCTTTAATTTATTTGACCGTCTGTCTGTCTGTTTGTCTGTCTGTGGACAATATTTCTCAGAAACTACTGGGCGGATCTGTCTGAAATTTTCACCAGAGGTGGATCTTGGTCCTGGGACACCCCCAAAATTTCAGGCTGATCCGGATCTGGATCCGGATTCTGGATCCGGATTTGTATACCTCCTTGCTGGAGGTCAGAAATCTCGGATTGCTCTTGTTGTGTATGAGTTCAGGCGATATGCCACTGTCTTACCATGTGTCATAACTACACAACTGTATGACTATTTACATGTGTGTGTGTGTGTGTGTGTGTATGTGGTGTGTGTGTGTATGCAATTGTGTATTTGTGTGTGACTGCATATATTTGTGTGCATGAGTGTGTGTTTGTGTGTATTTCTGTGTGAGTGCATGCATGTGTGTATAATCTGTGTTACCTGGGTAGTTGTTGAAGGTGACTCTGTCTCCGGGCTGGGCGGAGCTAGGCGGTGTCAGCATCTCTAGGTGGGCGGAGTCAGTGGCACAGAGAACGTGCACCTTGGACAACACGCCCCTAACTCGTACCGCACGGCCGTTACACACACACACACAAAGGCTCTCACTCATCTACCACACACACACACACAAACACACACACACACACACAAACACATACACACACACAAACACACAAACACACACACACACACACACACACACACACACACACAGATGCACATACACAAATTAACACACACACACACACAAACCTGATTAAATGATGAGTATGTTACTTTTTCATATGAACATCACAAGCAAAGACACAAACAAACAGAGCTGTAATCATAATAATGATAGATAAGACTAAATACTTTGATAGCAGTGCCATATGTATGAAAAGTATGTGATGTGGTGTAACAAGTTGGAAAGTATGTGTGTGTGTGTGTTTGTGTGTGCGCACGTGTGTGTGTGTGTTTATACCTGCTCTGTGGGTGTGTTTGTGAGGATTCTGCTGACTGCGGTTCTGGGCTGTCCCTCTCCCAAATCCACTTCCTGTACGCACAGAGACTCTGCCTCGGGATGTTGCCGTGCTGACAGAATGCGTCCGACTCGCAGTTCCAGCTGCCGAATCCCAAGCTCAGAGCCCTGCGCCCCAGAGTTCCTGCATGCCCCTGTCAAACACACAAACACAAATATATGGAAGGAGACGTGGGCAAAAACCTTTTTAACATTTGCACATATATCATGTCTTTTCCTCACTACAGAAGAGAATCTTAATGTAAAAAACAGAAGAATGATAAGCATGTGATTTCCAGCTTAAGCTGTCCACTGTTTCCTCTCGTGATTAAAATCGTTGCTCAGCTGTACAGAAAGATGCATTGATACACTGCAGGTACAGTATATTGCAATCGGATACACTTAGCCAGACAAGAAGTATCACACCCACCCACACACACACACACACACACACACACACACAATGTCTGGACAAAGGCCACAAGACCCAGGAATCAGTGTGGAGTCATGAATCACAATTTTATACAGAAAAACAACTCGAGAGAGTCTGAGAATGCAGGAAATAAGACATAGCTTCCTCTGGAAGAAGACAAAACAGCACACTGTACTGTAGCTAAACCTCTGGGCAGATCAATGGTCACGATTCAATCAGTCAGTTTTTTATTCAGCAAAGCTGTAATAAAATCTACACATGTTGAATGAAAGAAACAGCCATGTTTGTGTGTGTGTGTGTGTGTGTGCGTGTGTGTGTGTGTGTGTGTGTGTGTGTGTGTGTGTGTGTGAGAGAGAGAGAGAGAAGGGCTGTGTGTGTTTCAAGAAAGCACCCTGTAGGGACCCAAGGAAGTAGCGCAGGGGGAATACTTATGTGGTCTAAAGCTGAATATACAAATTCTATTGAACTTTTTCGAGAAGGTGAAAATTATATATGGCTTAAGTTAAAAAAGACCTGACCTCCAAAACTCAAAACATCTTCCTATGTGCACGATCTATATCCCTCCAGCTGAATCTCCCTACTTTAAGGATCAAACCTTTACTGATCTAGAAGGAGACATCAGCGTCTTCCAAACTCAGGGAATTATCTTAATTGTAGGCGATTTGAATGCACTCACAGCTGAAGAATCAGACACTACTGGCACAAAGGGAGACAAATACACAAATAACAAAACTAACGTCTCACTTCCCTCAAGGAGTAATTATGAAAAAATAACAGACAGACATGGGAAATAATACTGCAGCTCTGCAAGGTCCTCAGCCTGTGCATAGTCAATGGTCTGTTAAGAGGGGACTCCTTTAGCCGCTACACCTGCAGCTCCTCTCTTGGCAGTAGCACAGTTGATTACCCATGAACCAATTTGGACCCTTTCTCTCTCAGAGTAGTTAGAGTCAAGCAACAAAACCCTTTTTTCAGACCATAACCAGATCAGGATATACCTAAAAAGAACGACTCACTACAGATCGGTTCGAAACAGATTATCTGAATATCCAAGCGCATTAATCTTCTTTCCTGGCCCATTCGTATCCTCACAGAACAGAAAGACTCCACATAGCCACAAAGCACATCAACAATATATTTGACCATGTGGAACAACAATCAAACTTACCCTTCCTGAAACTAAACCCAAAAAAGGGAAAACAGGAAAAAGATTTGACTCAGAATTCAAAAACATTAGGAAAAGACCAAATACCACTAAATACTGAACTATCAATCACAACCTGGCTCAAAATAGTTAAATAAATCATCAAAACCACTTAATTATATGGCATCGAAGTGTGGGGTACCCAAACTCAACAAGACTGGACAAAATGGGACAAATTGAAATCCTGCGAGTTCTGCAGAAGAATCCTCCAGGTGCAGAGAAACACTCCCAACTCTGCATGTAGAGTGGAAATAATAATACTCTCATATTATTATTTTTTTTTTACATTTCTGAAATCATATTAAAACAAGTGACCCAGTATCCTTTTCCTACCAAGTCAGGAGTTGAGCATATAAAGGAGACCCCTCTGCCTATGTGTCCAGAAGGTGGCCAAACCATAAACCACTCAGGTCATTACACCACAACCACTTAGCCTCAAGACTCAAGAAAACTAACAAAATCCCAGCAGAAAATGGAAACATTTCTATCTGTAAACAGACAGTACGGTACACTGCATCAACTGACTTGAGCTCAGTGTCTGATACATAACTGAGGAGAACACTGACTAAACAACCTGGCAGTAGAAGTAGCCAGGACAGACAGTCCTGGTTGTCCAGAGAGGAGAGGTTGTGTTTGTACAATAGCAAAGTCTAAGAGACTGATATTTTCCCAGAGTTCCTTTATCTAAGTGACCTGGAGAGACTCTGGGAGGGAGGGAGGACTGCTGAAGGCTGGCAGAAAGGTGTGTATATGTGTGAGAGATAGGGAGAAAGAGAGAGTGAGCATGTGTAGATTTGTGTGGTATCTGTGAGAGTGTGTATATGGGTATGTGTTTGTGTTTTTTTTATATGCATAAGTTTAGTAAAAAAGTAAAAGTGCTGTACACTGGCAGAAAGGTGTGTGCGTGTGTGTGTGTGTTTGAGAGAGAGATAGAGAGAGAGGGAGAGAGGGAGGACTGCTGTAGACTGGCAGAAAGATATGCAGCAGCCTGCCATTAGTTCCACAGCTCTGTGTGCCCCCCATCCCACATGGCTAAGTATAAATGTTTACCAATTATATGATTCAACTTACTTACTTACCTTCCTTCCATAGCCCCACAAAGAAAAAGTGTGTGTGTGTGAGAGAGAGAGAGAGAGAGAGAGAGAGAGAGAAGGTGTGTGCAGATGTGTGTGTGTGTGTGTGTGTATGTGTGTGTGTGTGTGTGTGTGTGTGTGTGTGTGTGTGTGTGTGTGTGTGTGTGTGTGTGTGTGTGTGTGTATGTTTGCGTATGTGTGTGTGTGTATGTGTGTAGTATGTGTGTGTGTGTGTGTGTGTATGTCTGCGTGTGTCTGAGTGTTGGTGTGTTTGTTACCTTTCCTCTTCCTTCTCTCGCTCTCTCTCTGAGTCTTGGGCTTGCGTGGAGCAGCTTTAGAAGCAGGCGTGGCAGATGGTGTCAGTGTGGCGCCCCCTGTAGGCTCTGGAGTGGCAGGACTGGCCGCCTGGGCCTCAGCTAAAGCCTTCTGCTTAACTACAACATGAACAACATGAAAT
>NC_137924.1:40668089-40678089 GCF_963457725.1 Sprattus sprattus | reverse complement strand
ACCTATTCAAAACACACACGCACACACCGTTGAGGGGAGAGGAATGTGTGTGGCACCTGTATGAGCATGTACATGTTACATTGCATGTATGAGCATGTACATGTGTGTTTGTGTGAGAGAGAGACAGATAAACATATGTACATACATACATACATACATACATACATACATACATACATACATACATACATACATACATACATACATACATACATACATACATACATACATACAGTACAGTACATACTACGTACATACATACATACAGACAGACAAACACAAGTACACACACACATAAATATAATACTTACATACCTACATTCACACACACAAACAGACAATTATATGTACATACATACATAGATACATACATACATACATACTTACATACATACAGACAGAGATGTAAACGGGTCATGACACTGTGGGTGTATAGTCATGTTTGGGTCTTACTTGCTTGATCCTTGGCATAATCTCCAGTGAGTCCGAGTTCAATGTCAAAATCCAGATCAAACACGTTATTCTGGTTATCTTTGCGAGGGACTGAGAGACACACACACACACACACACACACACACACACACACACACACACACAAAACTTTAGTTAATTAAATGCAATTGATGTCAAGGCATTAGCAATTGCATGCAATTACAACCTGTCTGGACTAAAGCCCAAACCCAACATCTCAACGGTACAATATGTGGAACTAACTGTATATATTTTACACAGTTTGCTCTGTGATTCACTCATTAGTTACAGACTCTTATGGGTTTTCGATTTACAAACAGACTTTGAGATGCTTGGAGACATGTTACTGGATGCAAATACTCAAAAACAATTATTTTGAATATAACATTGTAAAGAGTAATTTTGATCTCTCTAAAAGAGATGTTATGTTGTGTGTGTGTGTGTGTGTGTGTGAGAGAGAAACAGAGAGAGAGAATGAGAGAGAGTGAAAGAGACAGAGAGAGAACGAGAGAGAGTGAAAGAGAGAGAGATTGAAAGAGAGTGAAAGTCTGTGCATGTGTCTGTGTATGAACTGTATGTATATATTTGTGTGTGTGTGTGTGTGTGTGTGTGTGTGTGTGTGTGTGTGTGTGTGTATGTGTGTGTGTGTTAGTGCATATGTGCACTTACTATGTACATCTCCTCTGGGTTTAGGCGTGTCCACAATGTTATTGTTGAATGTTGTGGTATCCATGGGGACAGTAGTCGTAACTACTACTGCAGTGGTAGTTGGGGCTGTAGTTGGCTTTTTTGAAACTCTGACAGGGGTTGGGCCCACAGTTGTCGTTGTTTCTGCTGGCCGGGTCGTCAGTGCTACAGTTGTTATAAATTCTGTTGTGGTTGGGGCTTCAGTTGTCATGCTTGTAGTTGTTAAAGGATCTGTTGTTATAGCAATAGCATCCGTGGTAACAGCCCTTGTAGGTGTTGTGGTGTCCATTGTGGTCACTTCAGTTGTAGTTGGAACTGCTGTTGTTGTTGCCACAGTTGTAGTTGTTGGTTTCCTTGTAGTAGTTATCGTTGGTTTTCTAGTAGTTGTAGTTGATTTTCTAGTAGTTGTTGTTGGTTTTCTAGTTGTTGTTGTTGGTTTGCTAGTGGTTGTTAGTTTCTTTGTTGGTCTCTTAATTACTTTTCTTGTTGTACTCTTGGATGTTGTGGCGAAATCAGGTATTGGCGGGGCAATAGTTATTCGTTCCGGTCTGGGTGGTTGTATGGTTACCTTGAGTAAAGCTGCAACCGACAACAACCATCAGTACAACACACACTTAACTGTGGACAGTCTCACAAATCTAATACACACACATTAGCACGCACACACACAGCTGATACACCCCTTAACACATGTTATGCTTCAAACTACAGTCTCATAGTCTCTTTAATCTCTGTTTAATTTTTTTCTGCAGACAGATCAACTTGTGGCGTTTAAGTCCTATACAAGTCAAAGATAATTTTGCTAGATATGTGTTTTTTCTATTATTTACTCAGTTTCAAGTTTGTTGGCGGTATACAACAGAAAAAAATTATAGCTCTATGCATAAGTCACCATTCCTCACAGTCCCTTGCCATTCGCACAATCCTTATTATGTTCACTGAGGTCTGGAAGCTTTTCATAGTGACACATTTGGGTTAAGAGGCATCACCAATGGATGTAGACTGAATAATGTTACGCTCACCGTGTAAAAGCTCACCATTTCAAAAGCCCACAGTGATCACTTAGCTTGCCAAACTAAGCAGCCCTGCCAAATCAGCCTTCTGCTAAATCCAGCTGTCGGATATGACGATATCCTTTCCCATGCGACTCAGATTTTTTTTTTAATTATCCACGCAACTTCTATTACAAATTAATCCAACCGTAGCGTCGACAGCTACACCATATTTTTTTGGCTGGATATTAAAGTTGGTGCTTCCTTGTGAAACTACTCTTCACACCTTGTTGATTCTGGAAAAGTCTACTAAATCTACTGGGCCATCTAAACTTGGACAGATGGTTTTCAGACAGGAAATAGAGGACTGAGCTCATGAAATGCAGATTTGTCATGAAGGAGACTGCATTAGTCTTTGCAGTATGGTGTGTAATGGGAGGGAATAGTTACGTCTGCAGAAGAGGCCTCTCCCATGAGGGCTCTCTTTACATTTGCACTTCCTGGATCCTGGGGTGTCGAAACAGAGGGAGCGGTCACCTGTGAAAACACACAAAAGCACACACATGAATATTTTACTTACAAACACACACACACACAGAGACACACACAAACAACAGAAAAGCATACATATACAGACAAAAACACACACACACCCCATAAACACATACCAAATGACACACATTATAATGATAACTGTCCCCATAGGTGCAGTGTGTAGTATTTGAGGGATCTATTAGCAGAAATGTAATATAGTGTTCATTATTATGTTTTCATTAGTGTTTAAATCACCTGTAACTACGAATTATTGTCTTTTTGTAAAGTTAATGAGCCCTTCATCTCTACACAGGGAGTGGGTCATCTTCCACGGAGACCGCCATGTTGCGCCAACATGTTTCAGCAGTAGCCCAGAATGGACCAATCAAAACCCTGCTCTAGGGCCTTTTGTGATTTTATGCTGAAATGGCAGCTTAAACTTGGAAGACAGAAGAGGAATCAGTGCTGATGCTGGCTAACCATTTTGTGTTGTGAGAAGTGTGAGAACCAGTGGCGGTGCGTCAATACAAGGCGCTGGGGCGCCGCCCACGCTACAATTTTGAGATGAAAAAAAAAATAAAAATAAATAAATGAAATGTCAAAAAACATTATATATCAAATAATTTAATAAGACATGTACCGTTTTAAAGCGTTAAATGTGTGCCGGAGACCGTAAGCCCCTGTCAAAAAACACTTAAATGTGACCAAATATAATATATTGCCATTCGTTATCATTGAGAGAGAAGCCACTCCTCCCTGTGGGCGCCGGCCAAGTGGAAGTCTATGGAAGCCAAAAAAAGGGGCAGGAACATTTGAGCAAGGACAGCTTCTCATTGGCGGATGACAGTTCGAGCCCGGGGCGCACATCACTTGCACTCCCAGCCAATGACAGGGCTTCTTATATATCATCCTGACAGGACTGTCCAATCAGAGACCGTTTGTTATTCCCTCACATCTCATTTAAATATCACATATCTACCGGAGCACCATAGCTAGCAGAGAATTGGAATCTGAGAGTATGGCGACTGAAAACTCCTTAGTATCTATTCATGGAACACCTTTTAATCGACGATCAGATGTCGATAAGAAGAGACTAAAAGACATGGGACCAGAATGTATGGATTTAAGCACTGACCGCGGGAGGACGTACCTCGACCGGGCTGGTTAGCGGGCTGTTCAGTGAGTAATGCTTGTAGCGACGCTTCTAGCTTAACTACATTTGACAGTAGTTTGGCAGTAACGTTGCTATTTACAAAACCAAGTAACTTTTCAGTAGCTAAGCTCTTTTATTGATCAAGTAGCGCAGTAGTGTCCTCGAAAGAATGTATCCTGGACCTTTCTAATGTTCATACATTCCCTGTATCCATCAAACAGACAAATTAAGCAGTACGTCACTTTAGTGGAGACTAGTGAAAAGCTAGGTATCGTAATTTCAAGTACAACAGACGCTGCTCATAAATTTTGAATTAATTAATTTTAAATGGGTAGTTTGCATGCACATTCTAGACAACCGGATAACTAGAATGCTGTGGATATTCAGATACAGCTAGAGATGATGAAAGTTAAAATAAAATAAAGTACAAATAAAGGAAGTCCGTGCTGTCTGCTCAGGGAGTCGAATTGCGAAAATACCAAAGAAAAAGTTCGTACGTACAGGTGATTGAATTTCATTTACCGTTTTTATCTGACTGACAGTTGTGTTGATCACTACAATTGCATTGACTTGGCATGCACTTTGTTTAACTGAAAGTAGCTACTAAGTTATCAAACTACTTTTGACAGGTTTTTGTAACTTAGCTTGCTACTTCTTTATGAGGCGTAGCTTCTGCGTAGTGAAGCTGAATGTATTGTAGAGTAGCTGATAGCTTCGCTCACTACAAATATCAAGAAGCTTGCCCATCACTGCAAATATTCTACTCAAAACCTGTTTTCTTCTCACTGTGGAGAGCTATTTAAACCGCGCCGCCAAACTGCGCCCCCCCCCCTCAAAAAAATGTCACCAGCCGCCACTGGTGACAAATGGAATTATGACAAATGGAGGATCAAACTTATGACTTCGGGACATACGACTCCAGAAAATAAGGATAAACATTAGTGCCACGAAGTCGCCTGTTTTCTGCTGGAAGGGTAATTTAGCCTACCAATCGAAATTCAACAAAAGTGGAACATTAGCAATAAAATGCTACCACAGTGCGGAACAAGAAACAACAATATTCGCTATCTTGCATGAAAGCTATGAGTTACATTTTTACAGACTAAAAAACTGAAGGCAATTTCTAAATATCTAGTTAAAGTAACTTCATCACTTGACATATTCTGGCTATTCGCTGCGGTCGAAGACAACTACATCTTTTGAGAGGTAGCTAATGGCATGTGACGGCCACCCTAGGTTTCTTCCCACGCTTGGAGGGGGAGGGTTGAGGGAAAAGTATTAGATTGGTTGCAATCTGCAACCTCACCACTAGATGCCACTAAATCCTACACACTGCACCTTTAAACCCTGTAGCTGTGTGTCCTGTTTGCTTACTGATACACTGGTATCTGCCGTTGGCATAGCGGAGCTGGAACCCTGGGTGGCAGGTGCACAGGTAGCTCCCGAACGTGTTCACACACCGCCTGGACCGTGGACACACTGCCAGGCCGGTCGCACACTCATCAACATCTGCAACACACACAATTCATAATGAGCACAAATTCAGATTAACATATTTCACTGCTAATATATTACCATGTACCCAAAACTGCATTATGAAATGAAGATACTTTCTATGATACCAATACTTGGAAACATACAATATTTACAAAATATTCAGTTGTGCAATATACTCGTAACTTGTGAGTTTGAGTGTGTGTGTATTCAGTTTTGTTGATTAGTAAACGTAAAAGTGAAGGACTTGAATGACATTTTTGAAGGACATTTTCATCCGCCCTCAAGGGAATGCTTATGGTGTCAGCAGTGGCAGGGCAATTTCTCTATGTCGATGACTGTACTATACGCAGACCAATGAGCTTTGGTCTAGTAATTAGAGACACAAACAGAGGCAAAAAGTGCTCAAACATCCACAGTTTGTGTCTTTATCCTCCCAATAGTGTGTTCCCAAACTCATAAAACACAACTTAAAAAAAAAATGATCTGTGTGATTGCGAGCTAATAAGGGATTGACATAAGGGTTGAAACATCAAGTTTTGAAATCACACAAAAAAATCCATTTGTAAAAGTAAAAGTAAATGTGCCATTCAAAAGTGAATGTCATAAATGCCGGTAGTGTGTTATGTCTGGCTGGTCTTATCTCTAGACCATAGATTGCTGGATGTTTCATGGTGCAGAGTATATTATATATACATATACATATACTTTGGACGGAGACAAGGACATGGGGGCGATTGGAGAAATGACTGAAACAGGAATTCAGGCCTGAAACTCATTACTTGTGTATGGTAATGTGTTTATTTGTGTAACTGAGTGTTTCTGTATGCCTGTCTCTGACAGTGTGTAGGCTTAACTCTAGGGGGAGATAAACTACAAAACAGCCATAATTCTGTTATTGTGGGTGTATGTGTACTAGTGTTTGTAGCTGTCTGTGTCTGTGCTCGAACGTGTGTGTTTGTTTGAGCATGGCTGCATGTTTGTGTGTGTGTGTGTGTGTGTGTGTGTGTGTGTGTGTGTGTTTGTGTGAAGCACCTACCTACACAAGTCCTCTGGTCAGGTCCAAGCCGTAACCCTGGTGATGGACACAGGCACCTAACCTCTCCTTTCTTCATCTCACAGCCATATTGACAGTTAGCTAGAGCGCATGTACGACCTGAAAGAAAGAAAGAGAGGAAGAGAGAGAGAAGGAGACAGAGAGAGAGGGAAAATAAAAGTTTAAAGCTCCCTTTGTAAATTAGGCTGTTGTGACAAATGAAATGGTGTTACCACATAAAAACACACTGGTGCACACACACACACACACACTCACACACACACACACACAAACAAACACACACTGACTTCGGCAAGTGTTGTCGGGCATCATCATGTATCCGTTGAGGCAGTAGCACTTGTAGCTGCCGAGAGTGTTTACACATCTGTGCTTACAGGGCCTGGGCTTTATCCCACACTCATTCACATCTACAGAGAGAGAGAGAGAGAGAGAGAGCGAGAGAGAGAGAGAGAAAGAGAGAGAGGGAGGGAGGGAGAGAGAGAGAGAGAGAGGGAGGAAGGGAAGGAGGGAGAGAGAGAGAGAGTTTGAGTCTCCACAGTCCTTTATTAAACCTAAACTATCAAAACACATATAACATTTGAATTCTTGGCTACAAGCCTTACAACCAGAGAGGCAAACACAAGAAAGACAGCAGGAACTCCTCTGCCCTCTGCCTCACACTCTGAAACCATATCCCAGTAATCTCTAACTTCACTGGGAGACGGAGAGGGAGAGGGAGAGGGAGAGGGAAAGACAGAGAGAAAGAGATAGTTAGAGAGAGGGGGGTGAAAGACAGAGTGGCTAAGGGAGAGGGAGTGAGGGAGCGAGGAGGCGACATCGTCAGAGGAGAACAGCGCGAGGGAGGGGGAGAGCAAGGGGGAAACAGAAAGAGGAGACGAAAGACATGGGAAGATAAAGAGACGGGGAGAGGAAGGAGGGGCGGAGAGAAAAAAAATATGGGGGTGAGGAAAATATGAGGAGGAGGATAAAGAATGAAAGAAAGAGGAGGGGGAAGGAAGAAAAAGCGATAGAATGTGTGAAAGAGGGAAATAGAGGGGGAGAGAGAGGGAGGGGATGAGGGAGGTAACATGTCATCCAGGGCTAAAAGTGTCACAGGTTAAATACTGCCCCTGTTTCCACTGAGCCCAACAGAGGTCAATCCCTTTCCTCTGAGAGTGTGTGTGTCTGTGTGTGTGCGAGCTTGTAAATGTGTGTCAGTGTGTGTATGTGTATGATAATATAAACACACATACATAGAGAAGTATGGATGGAATGTTTTCTCGCGCCTCCCTCCATTACTCTCTCTCTCTCTCCCTCCCTCTTTCTCGATCTCTTTCCCTCCCTCCCTCCCTCTTTCTCTCCCTCTCCCTTCCTCTTTCTCTCTCTCCCTACCTCTTTCTCTCTACATCCATTGTTTATGAGAGGAAGGTCAGTGTCCTCAGCACTGAATGCTGGCGAACTTCTCAACTGTTTGTTGACACTGTAACCTGCATGGGACTATTTATTTATGTGCAGATATGTGATTTGAAAAAAGGCTTTAAATAAGAGAGAGGATGTGTGTGTATCTACTCGCTGTGTGAAGAAGGGAAATGTTTTATGTTTTTTGAACACACTAAAATGCCTGTCCTTAGCTTCAGTTCATGGCAAATGTATGTGTAACTATGTATTTATGTGAGTGTGTGAATTGTGTGCTTGGTTGCAGGTTTTGCCAGCGTATCGTGGATGTGACTGTCTATGTGTGTGTGTGTGTGTGTGTGTGTGTGTGTTTACCTTGGTTGCAGGTTTTGCCAGTGTATCCTGGATGACATTTACACTTGTCTGGACCGATACAGTCACCATTTTTACAGCCCGAGTCACATACAGCTGCAGAGACAGAGAAGCAGTCAGCATTTTCTGTGTCTGTGTGTTTGTGTGTGTGAGGGTATGTGTAAGCATGTTTATGACAAGCTGACGTTCTGTGCGGGTGTAATTATGCAAGCACACTTGTGTGTCTCTCTCATAAATATACTGCATGTGTGTTTGTTTCATGTACTTGAGAGTGTGTGTGTGTGTGTGTGTGTGTGTGTGTGTGTTACGTTGGCATTCTCCCCAGTTGACTCGTCTCCAGCCCCAACAGCAGTCCACTTTGGAGCCGAACCAGCATAGTCCATTAGTCAGTTCCAGTGGCTTCGGTAACCTGTAAAAATGCAGGTCCGACACGAATCAAGACGTGGTCTCACAAAGATACAAACAGGTGGACCAATTAGAAGAGACAAATCAAAGCTGCCATCACAGTCGGCCAGTAAACCATGTTTACAGACATAAGAAGACAGCTCCACATTAAAAAAAAGCAGCGCGATAACATCCTATTCGGAATAACTTCTAAGGAGTTTGACGTTATCATATGTGTAAATGCGCGTAGGCCCCATTGTTGGCTGACTGGATGCGTGTGTTTGCCATCATCAGACCATAGCCAACTTGTCTGAAGTCACAAACATCCACAGGCACCAATTTGTGAAACGTGCTTCAGCAAATGTCTGCGCGCGTGTGGTCCTGTGGTGTTTCTGAGATAAAATATTCACACCATCATGTTCTCACAGTCACGCGCTCACTTTAAGTCGCCAGAGGCTCGATGATTCCACGCGCAGCGCATATTTCGGCCCTTGCCACTCGTGTTCGGACTTGAATTACCGGAGCTGCACTGAGCGCGGTCCCGCATGCCCGTTCTGCCTCACTTAGAAAAAATGTATCCCCAACCCCCTAACACAACCACGCATAGAGACTAACACTAAAACACGTAGACATGAACATGCACACACAAAGACGTAGGTTATGCACCACAGAAAGAAAGCACCCATACAAACTCTCACACAGATCTTAATCCGCTTACTTTCTATTCACCATTAAAGGCGGCTTTTTTCTTTCTAACTTGTGTTGGCGATCTTACCCACTGAATGTACGAATAGTCTAAAAGTCGGTGCAAAGTCTTCAGAGTGTTGTGTACTGTTGCACATTTTTCGCGTTCTGTCTGTTTAAGAAATGTGTCACGCAAACATATATAAAAAGTTAAACGAATACAATTTGAAACTTACCTATTGTCAAAATCAACACCTCCTACGAGACCGGCAGTGCAACAGAGCGCGAGCTTCAGCCAAAACTCCATTCTCGCGCTCTGGGTCCGCTGTCACACAGTACTTGAGAACTGTAAGCCGACCCTGCTGCGCTCTCTTTCTCTTTGCGAGCGTGCGTGTGTGTGTGTGTGTGTCTGAGCGAGTATGCTACGAGAGAGACTGAGGGAGGGGAGGGGTTGTGGGGGACAGGTATTCCTAGATCTGACCACAAATGAAATGGGTGACGGATATCAGTGTTCGTGCTGTCGGTTTTGGCGCCAGGCTCTGTCTCGTTCTGAGAGTGTGTGTGTGTGTGTGTGTGTCTGTTTGTGTGACAGAGGGAGTGTTTGTGAGGCACCTCAGCTATTTTCCTTACCTAGAGGGAAACACTTGAAAACATGATGAAGGCACTCAGGGTTTTCCGTTGCCTAGACTACGATATGCGCCACGTGCAGGGCAACTTCTTTGCCAAGTTAAACCAAAGTTCACCTCAGCCCCTCTCACATCAGTGTATCTGTGCGTGGGCAGACGCTTTGATAATAAA
>NC_137924.1:40485589-40660589 GCF_963457725.1 Sprattus sprattus | reverse complement strand
TGACATGCCACGTTCCTCCACGCCTGACACACCACAGCCGCATTCAGAAGCGTGTGTGTGTCCAGATACGCGAACACACTTCTCAGCACCATACACACACACTCCTGAGACTGGCTCTGCTTAGCACAGAAAGGACAGATGGCCTGGGAGATGTCTAGAAGAAATGACAGAGCCAGGAGACAAAGAGAGGACAAGAGAAGAAGAGAGAGAAGGAAAGAGGGCTGTGAGTGTGTGGTCAAATTTATCAAAGAAATCTAAATCTAAATCCCTTTGAACATTTCCAATTTCTGTGTGTGTGTCAGAAGAGAGTAATGTCTGCGTGTGTGTGTGTGTGTGCTTGTGTGTGTGTGTGTGTGTGTGTCTGTGTGTGTGTGTCTGTGTGAGTGTGTGCGCCTGAGCAATTACCTCTACTCGGTGTGTGTGGCCACAAGCTTAGCTCTGAGGTGTCAGCTGACCAGGTGTCCTCCCCCTCATCTGAACTCACACACACACATCCTCTTTCACACAAACACCATCTCCTCCCGCACACACACCCTCGCTCACAAACACACGAGCCCAGCGATAGTGTCCGCTTCACACCCCGTGGCCACCTGAGGACACAATTACTGTTGGAACATGCTATGTAGACAAACACACACACACACACACACACACACACTCAGACCCACACACACACACAAACACACACACACACATACAGACACAAAAAATATGCTAACAGACATATACTACATATAATACACAAAATCATATAATATGTTACACTGTTACATCAAACCACATACACCTACAACGGCTCAAAACTCCCATACATATAACTATACAGTACATGCCCACTCTTACACACAAACCCATAAGCATGCCCCCACTCATACATACATGCACACACACACACACACACACACACACAAATAAACCCTTACACACACAAAGACAGTTTACCTCTTATCAGGAGACATGTGTTGCTGATATGTGTGTCTCGAAACAACTGAGACACTCTGACTCCTCTATAGGAGACAGAGACAGAGAGAGGAAAAGAGAACAAAGAAAGAAAGAAAGAAAGACAGAAAGATAAAAAGAAGGAAAGAAATAGAGTTTCAGAGAGTAATGTGTAATATGTTTAACAAGAGCAATCAGAGATTTCTGACCTCCAGCAAGGCGGTACACAGATCCGGATCATCCTGAAATTTTAATGGGGCTGTCCCAGGACCGATATGCACCTCTTGTGAAAATTTCAGAAAGATCCGCCCAGTAGTTTCTGAGAAATCTTGTCCACAGACAGACAAACGGACAAACAAACAAACAAACAAACAAACAAACAAACAAACAAACAAACAAATAAATAAATAAATAAATAAATAAATAAATAAATAAATAAATAAAATATAGCTGCAAGCAGCGATGGCGGTTTCCTCCTCCAAACCTTGCGAACTAGGGAAAAATGTAATTTTGTGACAATTTGTCACTGTATAGAAAAATCCATGCTGCAGACTTGCCAATGGGATATTACATTTCAAATCCAACCTTTACAATGCTTATGCCCTGAAGTTAAGACTGAGTGGAGGTTGTGTGTGTGCGCTTACCCTGTGTGTCTGTGAGAATGTATGTGTGTGACACCAAGCTGTATGTCTGTGAGAATGTGTGTGCGTAAAACAAAACCTGCGCATGTGTTAAGGGGAGACTGAGTGTGTGAGATTTAGGAGCCGCGCGGATGAGGAGACACAGAGACATTCTATAGAGAACCACCCTAGCAAGTAGTCAAGCATGCATGTTTCAAATATTCACCAAAAATCTACTTTTCATCTTACAGTCAACTTTTTTTCAGATTTGTGTACTAAACACTCTCAAGTGTCTTCATATGCACTTGTGATTGAATCAGAGTTTCACTTTTTGACCCGCAGATGTGTAAAGCATTATTTTAGCATTAACAATGTATCCAATTTGCTTTATATCAATCATTTTTCAAGATATGAAGTTGCCTTTGCACATGGGAACATGTTGTAGTGTCTTCCAAGTGACATACCAGTTTGGTGTTGATATCTCAAAGATTAGCTGAGATATGACTTCACTTCCTGTTTGGCTGCTTTTCTGCTGAATTTGAGTGGCTGTACCGGACAAACCATATGGTAACTTTTTGTGAAATTCGGCACAATTATTAAGGATAGACCCTTCTTTATTCATACGAGGTTTCATGTCTCTCATTATACCACTCTAGCGCCACCAACGGGTCAAAGTTGGACTTGTGTTAACACACGCAACTTTTGAACCGCATGACCGATTTTCAAAAATGAGGTGCCATTGGATTCCCTGGATCAAGACGAATTAAACACACCATGTGGCGTAAATTTCACTCAAACATTTGCTGACATATGACCTCACTTCCTGTTTGGCCGCTTTTCTGAATTTGAGTGGCTGTACCGGACAAACGGTTGTGAGGATCAAAATTCTATATCGTAACTTTTGTGAGGCTAGGTCTGAAGATCATCTCTGGTGATTTTGAAGAAGATTTGCCAAAAAATGTAGGAGGAGTAGGCTTTCAAAGGTTTTTGACAAAACCGGAAATGGCGGAAAATCTATATGACCGGAAATTGACGCCATGGGGTGGGATTAATTCGTCTTGATCCAGGGAATCCAATGGTGCCTCATTTTTGAAATTTGGTCACACGGTTCAAAAGTTGCGTGTGTTACAAAAGTCCAATTTTGACCTGTTGGTGGCGCTAGAGTGTTCTAATGAGAGCCATGAAACTTGGTGTGAATGAAGAAGGGACTGTCCTTAATGAGTGTGCCAAATTTCACAAAAAGTTACCATATGGTTCTAGGGGCTGCCATTGACTCCCATGGTACAAGAATAATAATAATACCTACGATAACAATAGGTTACCTCCTACCGGAGGAAACCTAATAAATTAACGGACCCGATCGCATAACCTCCTTGCTGGAGGTAACAAATGTTAAAGAATGTATGTGTGTATGATCACCCTAATCTGTGTTTGTTCCTGTTTGTGTGTGTGTGTGTGTGTGAGTGGGGGCATGTGTGTGTTTGTGTGTGTGTGTGTGTGTGTGTGTGTGTGTGTGTCTGTGTGTGTGTGTGTGAGTGGGGCATGTGTGTGTGTGTGTGTGTTTCTATCTGCAGATATGATTTGCACAGGGGGAAACACAGGAAACACAAAGAAAACAGAAATGGAATCGTCTGAGAGGACCTCAGCTAACCAACAGAGAGATAAAAAGGTATCACACAAATGCAGTGGAGATAACCCCCTACCACAGTGGTCCCCAACCACCGAGCCGCGGCCTGGTACCGGTCCGTGAGGCATTTGTTACCGGGCCGCACAGAAAGAATAAATAATTTATATCAATTCCGCTGTATTAATTATTAGCGTCTGAAAGGTGTTTTATTTTGAAAAACGACCGGATTTTCCCGGACGTCACATTCGCCTGTGCCTTTTGTCACGTCAAAGACGCTTGTCTCGTTCAAGTGATACGTCACTCAAAAAAAAAGCACACAAACTAGCGAAAATAAGTAAAAAAAACAAACATCTTTGGAGAGCTTCTTTGCAAAGGTGAAAAGGCCAACTAAGGAGCCAGAAGAGGAGCCTACGACCTCAAAAAAAGAAAGCTTCTTTTAACAGACAATACCAGGAGTCATACTTAAAATACGGATTTATAGCAACAGGTGAATCTCACGCACCAATTCCGCTCTGTTTAATATGTGGCGACAAGCTAGCAAACGAGCCAATGAAGCCTTTAAAACTGCTTCGGCACATGGAGACCAAGCACTGATTCAGAGTTTTGGTGAGTTGTATTTTTCATGCACTTAACGTTCGTGTAATACAATGGTGTTGACAGCAAATGAACTCCACCTAACGTTAATGTTAGCTTTTGTGTATGAGCAGACCGGGCTTCATTCTATCAAACTCGCCCTTGCCTCACGGGTGCAATTGAATGATTCACATCAATATGAATGGATGACGTGACTAATAAGAGGTGTAAAATGACACCTTGAAGCCGGTCCGTGAAAAAAATCCCTACATTAAACCGGTCCGTGGTGCAAAAAAGGTTGGGGACCCCTGCCCTACCACACAAACACACACACACACACGCACACGCACACACACACACACACACACACACACACACACACACACACACACACAGGCATTCAGACACACAGGCACAAAGTTGACCTACAGAGAGATTGACAGAGATTGACAAACTATCTGATTGGCTTACAAACAGACAAAAAGACAGATAAGAGCTATGCAGACCAACAGCATGCGTGTGTGTGTACCCTGGTAGGTAAGGGCATTAAACATACTCACCTGGTAAGTACCATTAAGCCCGGCCCCGGAGCTCCTGCAGTGTGGGCTGTGTGTGTAGCGTGAGTATGTTCCACCCTGGTGGAAGGGTGTGTAGCTTGTGTGTGAGTGTGTGCTCATGTGGCGGGTGTGTGCGTGTGTGTGTGTGTCCAGTAAGAGTGTCTCTGCGGTCTCCGCCCTCTCCAGCAGTTCCTCGATGAACTCCTGCAGACGCAGTTTGGCGTCGGCCTCCTTCAAGGCCGTGTCTCTCAGGAACACACTCAACTCACACACCTGTCTGCAACCCAAAACACACACACACACACACACACACACACACACACAGCCACAATACATATTGGCATCCCACACAATCACATACACAAATGAACCAGACCTCAACCACAGGAAGATAAATTAGATTCACATCTGTCTCAGAGAGAAAGAGAGAGGGGTGATCACGTAGAGAGTGAGTGGGGAAGTATTTGCTGTAGTGGTAGTAGGTTCATATTTGCTCAGTTCTGTATGTAGTGGCATAATACTGCCCTGTTTTGTCTTGGTTGTAATCTTCATTGCTTTGAGAATTTTAAAATAAGACTATATGTTGGACTAATCAAGCCTATTTTATTTGCCTGTGACATAAAGAGAAAGACACGGAGAAGGAGGAGGAGGAGGAGAAGGAGAAGGAGAAGGAGAAGGAGAAGGAGAAGGAGAAGGAGAAGGAGAAGGAGAAGGAGAATAGGAAAGAAAATCTGACGGGGAGAGAGAAAGAGACAGGGGGAGTATGACTATCCAGACTCTCATGCAATCCTGTCAGACTCCATTTCTCATCGGGCACCGTTTTGGCCGCCCGTGACCTCTCAATAGCACCCTCTAAGATGCCAAATAAGGAAGTGTTGCCGACAGCAACAGCGGTAACAATGTAGCCTGTGTTGTATGCAATAATCCTCCAGTCCTGTGAAATGTCAGGAATACACAAAGCAGCTTGTTCTAGATGCAGGGAATATTACGATTATGATTACGGTTATGACAGAATGGATTACTTCTGTCTCTGTAGACAAAATACTTATTATTGTTAAGTTAAAGGTTCAGAGCCTCAAATGGTTCTTATTCAAATATGTCAAATATGACAGTACACACTCTTTCCAGACTCTTACTCTCTTCTTGACCATGGACATAAGCCTACCTTGAAAAGTAAAATGTATATATGTATCCCAAACATTCGAAATCTTGAGCTAGCTATGACTCAGCTTGTTTAGTAAGACTGAGCTGAATAGAGGGGTGATGTTTTCCCCTTCCACAGCCACAGTCACTTTACAACCTTGTCTTCCATTTAAGACAATTAGGGTGGAATATAGCAAACTTTGGACACAAGGTTTATGGACACTCAGCATCATTTTTTGCTAAATTACAAGATCAGTCTCAGGATGCAGACTGTGAACCAGGATTTACAAGTCCTGTCCATAAACCTGTCAGAGAATTACTCTGGAAAGACAATCAATACCATCTTAAAATCGTGGTTTACAAGCAGTACACATAAACAAGACAGATAATTACTTTGGTCTTTAAGACCACATAACCTGACTGGCAGTGGTGGACAGAAACGAAGTAAATGTAATTCGTTCCTGTACTTAAGTAACATATCTATGTATCTGTACTTTACTCAAGTATTCATATTTGGTGAGACTTTATACTTTCACTTCGCTACATTTCAAAGTGAAAATTCATACTTTTTACTCCATTACATTTAGTAAAACCTCTCGTTCCTTTTTACCAAAGCGAATCAAATAATGAAAGGTCAAAGTGAGTTCACAATCACACCAATCAGAGATTAGCGCTATTTGCTCTGAAGTCCTTTCGGTTTTGTCAGTTTCGTCTGTTCGTTGAGCGCAAGCTACGTTGAATTCTGCAGCATTTTGAGGCTGTTTTATGCTCAAGCTTAGCCTACGTAACGCTACATAAATGATGGAAGAAACATACCCAATCAATGGTGTTTCTGCTCGGGCTCACATTTAAAAATGCTTGCCTTTTATCACGGCACACGATGTCGCAAACTTTTATCATGCAGTTCTTGACAAACTCCCTCGGTAAAGGTACATACTTCTTTACAGTCTTCATTGCAGACTGGTATGCTATGTCATTTTGTGCAATTTATGCAAAAACTAGATCATGTAATGACATTTTTTTTCTTCAAGTTTGATCTGAGGTCAAGTGTTTTGTTTTCGTACCTAGGGTTGTGTAGGGAATATCACTGCTATCACTAGTCTTCAGCACAAACTAGTATAACACCACATTCTCTGATTTTGTGGAACTAGTTCCTGTAATGGTATTTATCATACTTTGAAACATAAATCAGAATATATGAGTTTAAGGGTAACACAGACAGACAGATGTGATATAGTAAAGGAGCTTATGTTTAACAATTTTTTTATAATTAAATGTGCAACTAAGTTACAAATAAATGTAAAATTAAACCATAACCATTTTGTCTTACCTAATGGCAATAGATAGATTTCAATGTTTTGTGCTTATACACTTTTTAATAGACAAATGCAAGACACCATTTAAAGATTGGCATTAGTATTTTCACCTTATATCAGTTCATTGAGCCGGAGCTTTAATGTGAAAATGATAAAAGGCCATTAGAACCATAATTCATTAAGGTACTTTTACTTTTAGTACTTAAGTATATATGAAGGCAAATACTTTTATACTTCTACTTAAGTGGAAATTTAAAGTGCATACTTCCACTTTTACTGGAGTAATTTTTTACACCAGGTATCTATACTTTCACTTAAGTACGTAGTTAGTGTACTTCGTCCACCACTGCTGACTGGTAAATGTGTCTAGGTAACTATAAACACCAAAGGTCCAGAACCACTTCTGATTTACTACAAGCAGCACAGCCCCTAAGACAAATGCTTTCCAACTCCAAATCCCATAAACCCTCAGATACATGCTCCTGAAATGTACAGCAGGAAACCACATTTATGTTAAAAGCATCATGCACCCCAAATACAATATCCTCACACTCACACAAACACACACACACACATACACACGCACACACACTTGCACACACATACACAAACACTTGCACACACACACACTTGCACACACACACACACACACTTGCATCCACACACACAGCTGAGCAGTGCACTGACCGGTCCTTCGTAGTCAACTCCCTATGCTTCTCCATCACTTCCTGCCGAAGGCTGGCCATCATCTCTGCAGCAATGGTGAGCTGTCGTTTGAGTTGCGCATTCCTCTCCTCCAGCTCATCCCTCGCTCGTCGCAGCTTCTCTTTGTCTTTCTTCGCAGCTTGCACCTCTGCGTTCTTTCTGTCCAGCTCTCCCATCAGCAGGCCCTCCAGCAAAGCCAGACCTGATCTGGGCTGACCCTGCTGGGCATCGACATGCCCTAGGGCCCCCTCTCTCCCAACGGAGCTCCAGGCCGCCATCGTCTGACAGCGGGAAGAGGAGGAAGTGGGGAGAGAGAGGGAAGACAAGGGCACAAGAGCGGAGGGAGAGCGGAGGGAGAAGCGAGGGAGGGAGAGAAGGCGAGAGGAAGCGAGGACGGAGAGATGAGAGCGGGAGAAGAGAGGAGAGGAGGTGTGGATGGAGAGATGAGGTAGAGAGAAGAGAGGCATGGAGGTGACGTCTCCCGGAGAAAGACGTGTATGAGAGATAACGGGAGGCTCCAGGGCTCCGGGGTTGTAAGGGAGCGCTGGCCAGCGGAAGCCCAGGCCTGGGAGCTCGATCTGGGCATGGCTGTCAGCGAGACTCGGCCTCAGTGCCCGTGTGAGCATGGAGAGGGCACAGAGCCACTCTTGGGGATGCGTGTCCTGCAGGTGAGTGCACAGGGAACGCACACTCTCAAAGTCCAGGGGACACCATGGGCAGGAGAACGCCCGCTCGGCCATCTCAGACTCAAACACGCACAAACAGACACACACAATCACCTCCGCACACTGACACACGCATAATCACCTACACGCTCACTCAAACACAGTCATTCACTGCAGTGGACACCCCAATATCTTCAGTCCTGCAATAAACAAGCAGAAATATGACTCTCATATCTGTTTGTGAGTGTAGCATGCTTGCTCCCATCCTTAGTGGATGTGTGTGTGTGTATGGGCAGAGGGGGTATGGTATGACTGCTGTCACGCTCCAGTTAATTCTCTACTTTAATAAATGATGTTTGCCTGTCTGTGTGTGTCTGAGTCAGTGTGTGAGTATGTGGGTAAAATACATTATTTAACATAGCCAGGACACACCTTAACTATAATGACAGCAAGACTGGATGTGTTCTCACATCGGTGCAAGACTAGAAAAATGTATTGCCGCGTGTGTATGTGTGTGTGCAAGACAGAAAGGCAGACAGAGACACGGAGAGATGAAACGTCCTCTTTTGCCTGAGTGCACTGTTCATCTCACTCCCGCGAGCGCGCTTAAACACGAACGTATACCATGTTAATCACGCATGAGAGGCATGCAGACAAAGCCGTCTTTCCATGGCACATGCGTTACAGTTTCTGTAAGACATCGGGATGCCGGAACAGAAAGTCTCATGCTACTCTGTGAATTTCGAGTCGAATTTGTCGCGTGCATGAGAGCCTCGTCACCGCGTTTCCATCCCCCAGGACACGTCGACCTCCTGGCTAAAATAATGTTACAGTTTTTTCTTTCGATGTGTCTTGCATAAATGCTCACCGATCAGTGACCCACATAGTCCCACACACGCATAGCTTATAACAGTTGAATCAAGCAAGACTTTTTGTCTCTAAGTAATACTAGTACAATTAAATTGTCAACATCAACGACATACCATAGTCCAGAAATATCGTATTACGCCCCTACTTACCTTTCCGCTCTTACCATCTTTTACGAGGCATTCCGCGAGCTCTCTTTGCTCACGAGATGCGCTCCTTCGTGGTGCGCTCGTGACGTCATCAATGGAGCTAGCGCGACCCACTGTCGCCCAACTGTGGCTGTATGTATCTGACTGAGGAGACCTCTACAGACGGAAGGGCTAAATGACAGATGAGGTTTAGGATTTGACAAAATATTAGGTACAAAATATTACAAAGTATATATCTGACAGTGAAAGCAGGCTCTACTGCGTCATACATGTTGAAATCATAAACGTAATTGTAGTGTAGTTTGGACAAATGGTAGTACGTAGACGTATGGGAATCACCTTTTCCATGTCAAGCTGCACAATTGTTGTTTTGTTGTTGTTGTTCGCAAACAACACGTGCAAGCATATTATTAAAGCACAGTAGTCCAATGGCCTTGAAATTATTATTCTATACTATTGGGAGTGGAAATAGCACATAAGGATAACATATTTAGTTATTTCCATTGGTGACTAGGCGTGCGTGAACCAGAACCTCAGTACATGCTAAACTCTGTCCATGGAAACTCAGAATCTCAGAAACTGAATGCTTCAAGTGAGAGTACAGGCGAATCCTCAGTTACCTAGGTTACCTAACGTTATGTATGTTACGTTTAAAGCAAATTCAAGTAAACCTTACCCTTATGTAATACAAAAAAATATATATATTTATAAAAGATAGCTAAAGCCAATAGTGAGTTAGCGCTTCGCGCTAGCTTGGTTAGCATAGCAGCTAAGAACAGTGTAGACTAGAGCAGGGGTTTTCAACCGGGGGTCCGCGGCGCTCGTGACGTCATCAATGGAGCTAGCGCGACCCACTGTCGCCCAACTGTGGCTGTATGTATCTGACTGAGGAGACCTCTACAGACGGAAGGGCTAAATGACAGATGAGGTTTAGGATTTGACAAAATATTAGGTACAAAATATTACAAAGTATATATCTGACAGTGAAAGCAGGCTCTACTGCGTCATACATGTTGAAATCATAAACGTAATTGTAGTGTAGTTTGGACAAATGGTAGTACGTAGACGTATGGGAATCACCTTTTCCATGTCAAGCTGCACAATTGTTGTTTTGTTGTTGTTGTTCGCAAACAACACGTGCAAGCATATTATTAAAGCACAGTAGTCCAATGGCCTTGAAATTATTATTCTATACTATTGGGAGTGGAAATAGCACATAAGGATAACATATTTAGTTATTTCCATTGGTGACTAGGCGTGCGTGAACCAGAACCTCAGTACATGCTAAACTCTGTCCATGGAAACTCAGAATCTCAGAAACTGAATGCTTCAAGTGAGAGTACAGGCGAATCCTCAGTTACCTAGGTTACCTAACGTTATGTATGTTACGTTTAAAGCAAATTCAAGTAAACCTTACCCTTATGTAATACAAAAAAATATATATATTTATAAAAGATAGCTAAAGCCAATAGTGAGTTAGCGCTTCGCGCTAGCTTGGTTAGCATAGCAGCTAAGAACAGTGTAGACTAGAGCAGGGGTTTTCAACCGGGGGTCCGCGGCCCCCTGGTGGTCCGCGGCGGTATTGCAGGGGGTCCGCGATTTAAAAAAATAATAATAATAATTAATTATTTGCTTTGATATTTCAACACATTTCCAGATTACTCTTGAAAATGTCTGAAGCAAGAAAAATATGTCTAAAATAATATAAAGGTGATTCACGCTGACAGAATGTAGCCTTGCACCTATCCAGTCTATGGTAGCCTGTGCTTTGCTGATGTTAATGCATTGCGTTCATAACGTCACGCCATCCCGGATAATTCATAACGTACAGTCTGATGGTATTTAATTTACTACCATATATTGGAAGACTCAGTCATGGATTTTGTCAGTCATGTTTCAGGTTTATTCTTGAACGATGGTGGCCTACCATCGTGAGACAGAGGCTTGAAGTCACACACTCACTCACAGTGTTTTACCTTAGCTTATCTGCCTTTCTCTAGTGAGAAAGGCTCTTATATACATAATGTTTAAGGGGTGTTACCATTGATTCAAAATAGGCCATGGCTGCAGACACCTTTGTCCCAAACCTGGGGGAAGGGAGTTCTCACCTTTATCCCCAGGTCTGAACAAAGAGCCCTCACCAAGAAATGTTTAAATGCCAATAAAAGTAATATATTTATACTAGGTATAAATAAGTTGGAATTATTGCAACTAACCAGTCCCTTCATTCCCACTTTTTAAGACAGAATGTCTT
Organism: Sprattus sprattus; assembly: GCF_963457725.1. Taxonomy (NCBI): domain Eukaryota; kingdom Metazoa; phylum Chordata; class Actinopteri; order Clupeiformes; family Clupeidae; genus Sprattus; species Sprattus sprattus. Next base: position 40,649,174 of record NC_137924.1, on the reverse strand, counting down.
AAACATAACATTAGATATTAACTATATTTTCTTCTTTTCCTTGTGTGAGTGGCTTTGTTCAATCTCTGTCTCACAAATGTGGCATAGTATTCTCATGTACAGTACATTGTAGCCAGCAGGGAAATAAAATTAAAAAGTGAACCAAAAACTTAAGGAATCTAATCACATGTATCCTAAACTAAAATAAACTAACAAAACAAAAATGTTTAGGATTAAACAAAAGACAGAACATTTTAAAACATTTCCTTTCTGGTTACTAATTGGTACGTGCCATGTAGAATTTCTTTATTATAATGTGGATTGACGGTTAGTACACTTTAGTGTCCGTGTGTGTGTGTGTGTGTGTGTGTGAGTGTCCGTGTCCGTGTGTGTGTGAGTGTCCGTGTCCGTGTGTGTGTGTGTGTGTGTGTGTGTGCGAGTGTGTGTGTGTGTGTGTGTGTGTGTATGTGTATGTGTGTGTGTGTGCGTGTGTGTGTGTGTGTGTGTGTGTGTGTGTGTGTGTGTGTGTGTGTGAATGTGTTGTGTCTTGTGATTTTCTGTGTGTGTGTTTGTGTAAGTGTCTCCATTCTTTGCTCCATGTTGGGTTGTCCAGCCACTCTCCTCCAGGAGATGGCCCTTAAGTGGTTCTTTCAGGGTAAGAGGTGTGTGAGAGTCTGTGATGCTTCCTTCAAGTCAAGAGGTGTTGATCGTCTTGGCGTGATGTGGCTTCCTTCAGGTCGAGAAGTGTTGATCTTCCTTGATGGTTGAAGGTGTTGGCTGTCCCGTCTGATGGTCCAATGGGTGTGTTTGCTGTCCCGAATGCTTTGATCGAATGGTTCTGCTCATCCAGATGGGTTGATTTGGGTTCAAATGTCCCCCTTTTGACATATCCTTTCCTTGTTGTCATCGTGACGAGGCTGAATAAGGTGTTGGCTGTCCCGTCTGATGGTCCAATGGTTTTTTTCTCTTCCAGAGGGGTTGATCTGGGTTGAATGGTGCAGTTGTCCTTCATCCGCTAATCTCCATATCCTGTAACGAGATTTGGGGGGAGATAATACTGGACAACACTTACATGAGGCAGGAAGCCTCTTAGCATACTCCACACATCAGACAATAGACATTTGGTATTGGGTGTGAAAAGCTGTTGACGGTATGTCTGCGCCCAGATTCGCCATTGGATGTTAATGTATGTGGCGCCCTTGCGGTTTAATCTCAGACAAAAGCAGGTTTTCAGGAAGAAACAGTGTTAGCAAATGTCATTAAAAATTCACAGATATCCTTTAGAGCAAAACGTTGAATATTTGAAAGTTAATCAAACAATTTCACCTGAAAACAAAAGCAGTGGTCACATTTGGGGTTAACAGTTCTGTAACTTCATTCATTCTATGGCTGGCCAGCCCATTCACACATACACAGATTAATTTGCTTGCTCAGGAGACAATGTTTCCATTCCTAAAAGAAAATTAGTTATTTAGAGTTCCAGTTACAGTAGTTAAACATTTCGTTAAAGCATTATGTTATAAAAACCCTTAATTCATCCAGATTTCAGGGGCCAGTGAAATGCCAAACCATATAAGGCATTTCATTAATTCAACGCCCCTGGCGTCATTTTGTTAGGTCAGAATTCAGCAACTAAGACCTGCTTTAAAGACACAAAAAACAAAAAGATCATTACTCAGAAATATGCTTGCAATTGTTCGTAATTGTAACACTTCATATAATGATTTTAACTTGGTTAGATGTGCCCAGCTTTCCTAAGGACAGGAGGCCAAATATTCCGGTTTGCATATGAAAGCTGACCCTGAAAAGAGTTAGTGAGAAGTCATGGTAATTCACTCATACAGCCGGTCGGCAGACAGACACACACACACACATTATTTGCTTATTCCAGAGACATACTGTATGTTCACGCCTAGAGAAAGGAAAAAAGTAAGTTACAGTTTACAAGTTAGTTTCAAAGATGGTCTCATAAGATTCAGTTTTTTTTTTTTTTCATCATCCAGATTTCAGGGACCAGTGAAATGCCAAACCATCCAAGGCATTCAATTAAATCAATGTCCCTGGCATCCTTTTGATGAGGTCAGACATTCAGCAGCTTAAACCTGTTTAGATAAAATAAATTCTGCAGTTATCATCTTATTTATGATATGTATTACTTGTAGGATCTAAATCGCTCTGAAGCTAAGCCTCAGCTCCTCCCCCTTTTGATGTTACAGCACTTTTGTTGCTGTAAGATCATTACTCAGGGAATGAGTAGTTATCTTAAACACCTATATGCAGGATGAAGGCTGTTCCAAAAACAAATAACCAAAAATATCCTTATAATTGTTGGTAAAATGTTTTACACTTCATACAATGGGTTAAGAAAATAATGTGTAGGCATAAAAATAATTAGTCTTGCTATGTAGCTTGGGTCTGGTCACTTAAGCCTGATGGGCAATTCAGGGTCCCAGCCAAGGCTGGAACTGACGTGTGAATTAAGTGAAATGTGTGAAAGTTGTCTGTAACTTTCTGTGAGAAGTTACAGTCTAAAATCTAGCAGTCTTAAAATCTGACCTTCTCAAAAGCATTTTGAAATCTGGATTTAGAGAATCCTATGTCTTGAAACATGACTGGTCAAATCCAAGCACTGAGTTTCCACAATTTAATGTAACAATGTACAAATTATCTTAAATTTAAAATAATGCTGTGTCCTGTTTTCACAACACCCGTTTTTGAATCACAACACATTAAACCTCCTTTGGACATAATATCTGAGCCAGAAAACAAGTAATTTGTAGCATGTCAAACCATCAAACCCAGACAGCGGTTGACAATAACTACCCTTGGGCGTTACCGCACCCAAAACCTTCAGTGATACCGCACAGGCTACCTTGCTATCCTATTAGTCCAAAGGTTAGGTAAGTAAATTAATTAAAGTACTTATCAAAATGTTGTGTCAAAAACTCAGGGTGTTTGTAGGACTCTTACAGCAGAGCTGAAATCTCAGCGAAATCCAAGAATTTATCTCTCGGTCCGGAACCTCCATCTGATGGTATTTAATTTACTACCATATATTGGAAGACTCAGTCATGGATTTTGTCAGTCATGTTTCAGGTTTATTCTTGAACGATGGTGGCCTACCATCGTGAGACAGAGGCTTGAAGTCACACACTCACTCATAGTGTTTTACCTTAGCTTATCTGCCTTTCTCTAGTGAGAAAGGCTCTTATATACATAATGGGTATAGGGGTGTTACCATTGATTCAAAATAGGCCATGGCTGCAGACACCTTTGTCCCAAACCTGGGGGAAGGGAGTTCTCACCTTTATCCCCAGGTCTGAACAAAGAGCCCTCACCAAGAAATGTTTAAATGCCAATAAAAGTAATATATTTATACTAGGTATAAATAAGTTGGAATTATTGCAACTAACCAGTCCCTTCAAGTCTTGCGTGCGAAGTTGACAAGCATCTGCAGTTAAGCATAGCCTACGAGTACTTTGGAAGTTTAGTCGAAAAAGAAAAACTTTTGGTGAACGACTGAAGTTATCTACTGTCCTTAGCTAACATTTCGTTCTACCGTGGAGTTAGCTGGTCAGAAGCACCAATGGATCGGTGTTTAGTGAGGAGAGAGACAGGCTGCCACGACAAAGGTACACCTTCACAGGATACAGGGAAACAAAGTCAACAAAGAAAAAGAAAAAACAATGAGGAATACATCAAATACGGATTTACAGTGATGATAGCCAGAGCAGGAGAGGAGGTAGCAGGTTTCGTATGTTCAACATTACTGTCAACTGAAGCTATGAAGCCGTCGAAACTATTGCGGCATATGGAGACGCATTACGTTTTCTTGAATGCCAAGCTTATTGAGTACATGCAACAGATGTTGCGTGATTTTCATATGAATTAAGTTATGGATAAGTTGCCAGACCAAATTTCCAGAGCATGCTGCAAAAGCAATGAGGTGTATTTTGCAAACTTTCAAACTACCTGTGCGAGAGCATTTTTTTTTGCGTACTTGAAGAATAAGTACAGGGCAATAGAATGATATGAGACTGTCGCTGTCTACCATTTCGCCACGAATAGACAGGCTGTGTGGACTTCACCATGCCCAGATATTACACTGACAGGTCTCCCCTCTCCCCACACATGCACGAACGAACGCACACACGCACGTGCGCAGTGGGCCGCGGATTACTTTCTAGTCACAATGGTGGTCCCTGGGACAAAACCAGTTGAAAACCCCTGCACTAGAGCATTAGTGACTTATTCTTTTGCAATTTTAGCCATTCAGAACCTTAATGGTTATAATACATCTGTAATGTGTTTGAACTGATTTGATTTTCTGTAAATATGTATTTTGAATGTCAGTGTCTATAAAAAGGGATATATTAAATATGTTAATAGAGAGTTAAGTCATTTGTTGCTAAGGCTACTGTTGATGGAATAGTGTCAATTCATCTCATTATAATCTTAGTGCATCCTTAGTTATTGGTTATTATACTGTATACATTAGATTTAAATTTACATTAACTAAAGAAGTGAATAAGGTCTCATATTTGAAACTCTAAGAATAAAATACTTATTAGTCTCTATCTGTGTAGTTTGGCTTTCTTGAACTACTAGAGTCTGGAAGAGTTTGTGATGGCAAGCTTAGCCCAGTGAGATTGTGGACGGTCGTGGAAGCAGTGTGACAGGATCTGTTTAGAGAAGACGTTCAACACCAAATAAGAACCAATGCACAAGGTTTTCCCTACCCGGTTTAGTGCCTCTACTAGTGACCCTGGTTAACTACACTTATCTTTAAATGTCACTTTTTAGGTTGTACGTCGATGTAAAGATGAAGGTTAATTAAACTTTTCTTGTAATGTCCGTATTATCTATTTCCTTCAAGTAGCTATTCAGATATGGCTATTTGAATGTTGATTGTTAAATATAAATTAAAGTCACCAGTTTTATGATTTTTATTCATTCTCTCCTATTATTCTGTTTTTTTACTTAAGTAGTGGTGATCAAACCAATTTCAAATGTTGATCGCAAACCCCTTAAACATAAAACTACAATTATGACCCTTAGTTGATAAATGTCCAAGTTAAGCCACCTGATAAATAAAATGTGTGTTCTTGCACATGTATTAATGGCATAAATAAAAATGAAATAAAAGTTAAATGCCCAAGTAAGAGTGCTGGTTTGCCGGACAGTTTTGCCCTGTGTTGAAATGGCAGACTAACCAAAGGTCTGTTGTGCGGCTGTAAGGCATTAAGCAGTCAGGCTAGAACTGATAGGGAAATATAAAACTGACTATAATGAAGTATGCATGTGTGGTTATCATATGCCTATGTTTGCTGAAACATTACTCAACATGATTCTGTTTCTGTATATCTTTATTTCTTTAGTGCTGACGGTTCTAATTCTGTGTATGTGCTTAAAAGTGTCCATCTGTGTGTGTGTGTGTGTAAGCAAGGGATGATAGGAAGAACTAGTAGACCTTGTTTTCTGCATTGCTTGTTGCAAAACGTTGCAAAAAGCATAGTAAGATGACCTCGGATGTCAGAGACCCACCACAAGGTTATCCTTGCTAAAAGTGTTTTGGTGTCAAAGAACGCTAATTTCTTTCTATATAAACCTTGTATGATATGTATAATGTTGCTTCTCTCTCGTCTGCTGCAGTCTGGGGGTGGGCCTGTGCCTCTCTGGCCTGAGGATGTGGGTGAGCCCAACAAGCTTGTTATACTTAAATATACTTATATGCAACTCCGGAGTCCTGAGGTAACTTTAGTGAATTTTCACCTAACAAGAACGTTTTCCACATTGTGAGAAATCAATGGGTGGTGAGAACCGGGCAAGTTGTCATAAAGACTTGGTAAAACCAAGATAGTTATAGATAAGAATAGCCTAGAATGATGTCAGGGGAAAAACACATTTGTGTATACTAGTGCTGTCAAACGATTAAAATATTGTATCGCGATTAATCACATTTTTGTCATAGTCAACTCAAAATTTGTATCTATTCTAAATGGCCTCGTTTCCCGAACGCGAAAAAGGACTTGAAATCGGTCGTAAGAGGCATCCTACGTTGCAGAGCGGTTTCCCGACGCCGCACTTAGCTTAAGTTTATCTTTCGTTGAGAAGAATTCTACGTGTGGTCAGGACCAGTAGTAACTTCACACTTAGCGATGCAATCCACCAGGGGCGTCGTTCGGCCTATTATAGAAGAAATCCAAACGATGTTTCTGTGTATAGCACATCATGAGAATGTCATTGTTTCACCTGCCTATTCTCATCAAAATAGAAATAAAGAATATTGAGTATTTGAAAATAAAGATTATACAAAATAATATGTTATTGAACTAAGGAGATGGCTTTTCTGACTGTGTAGTTAGGCTGCAATATTAGGAAATTGACATGTCATTGAGCCGGGCTGGATATCAATCAAGAGGGTGGCACCCGCTAGCCTACGTATATATATTTATTGAGGTATTGTTCTTATGTCGACACTTGTTATATTGGAACTTCATTCATGAGCCTAAACATGGGTTTCTTGTACACTGTAAAAAAACAACCTAATTTTACAGTTAATAACTCTACATTTTTACAGTGGTTTTCTGTTTTTTGAAATTGTATACAAAACTACATATAATAATGGAGGTTAACTATAAATTAAAAACACGACTCCTATTTTAAGGATAATGCCAATAATGACAAATTACATGGATTTCAATTTTTTTTACAGAAAATAACTGTATTATTTATACATACATTTTCCATTTTTCTGAAATACATGCAAATGTAAATAAAATTACACTGATAATCTGTAATTTAATATGTAGCTCATTATATTATGGTTTATGTACATACTAACAATTTAGCATGATTCTATGTAAATTTACAGTGAATTCTTCACTAACTCAGCATAAACATTTTTGCAAACCCATTTTCATTTAACCTGTTAGAACCTTGATGTTTTTTCCTAAATGACCTAAAAATTCCATGCCCAAATGTAAAGGCTTACTTTTGAGTTTTAGGCACAGTATGGTGGAAAATTTCAATTTGATGTTACAGAGTACCCGTCAAGCTATGAGTACCATATATGATATCTGAAATTTTAGAAAGATGTCGATAACCTTCCCAAAATGTAGGCGCTCCCTATTTTTTTTCATTTACATCTAGATTACTGTGGATGTAAGTAGGAAAATGAATAGAAATGCCCAGTTTTGTCATATCATTGTGTGCCCCCAAGGGTATGCCATCACTTGAACAAATTTGGAACTGATATCTCATCCCAATCAAAAGTTAGAATATAAATAATCGGTGAGCCCTCCATACACTTCCGTGACTTTTGCTGCTTTTTGATTATACCAGACTCTATTTCAATCTTCTCGTCATCCAACCGTTGAAGCTCTTCCAATACTACTGTTACCCCATAAAAACAATCTTTTTGGGGGCTGGCTCTCTGTTTTATTTTTAGAAGCCATGATGATGTAGAATAAATGTGTTTTGTTGTGCACCTGCATTTCGTTATAGAACTGTCAAAACTTGCGTGGCTAAACGGCAAAACAAATGCACGTGAATTACTGATTACATCCCACCTTCTCTGTTGTGCACTCGGATATCTTTGCATCTCATTGGTCTACAGTCATGATTGACACATGTGTGGACCAGTCAAGGAAAGTATTAGTTTATGTTTTTCACGCACAGACTTAGCAGAGTTTACCATAGCAACCATGGACATATGATAGCAACAAAATAGTCTTGGGTGCGCGCATTGTGTCAGACTGACAGGTCAGTCAACCTATGATATTAGTTACAGGTTCCCGTATCTTGCTGGCTGATTGGGTTATCCTGATAAGATAAGACTCTGTAAAAGGTCGGGATAGCCTTCACGCTTAGAGCAAGATGTTACTCATAAGAGGACTCAGGAGGTTGAAGATGTTAGAAAGATGGGTATTTTTATTAACCCAAATAAGGCACAAAGGCAGTTAAAACACTGACAATACTAAATCAATATAAAAAATACAGTTTTCACTAAGGACAAATGCATGAAGCCACCAACAAATAAGCAATTCACATAAGACCACATGTATAAAAAGGACCATTAACTGGTCAGTGAGAGTCCTTATTAAACACGATCACTCTCACTACGAAACAAAACAAAAGCAAATAAAAGGACCAAGGTAACTAGCCCATCGTGAGAGCTCCAAGGACTTACGTCCTATTAAACTGGCAACTTTCCTGAACAAAGAACAAAGGTAAGTTTAAGTAGCCTTGACAAGCACCTTGAATTGGCTCATACCAATCATTGATTTCAGGTGTGTCAATCAGCAAGGCACCAACACCTGTGGCTCACAGCAGCCATACCTAAACAATCAAACTCCCAATCAACTAGGAAACACAGACTACACATGGTAGCAATTAGGCTTGGTGCCGGCATAGCCGACACATAATAAAGCAGCCAAATCTCATTAAACATAAACTCCATATATCGCGCCATCTTCACAACACAAACTTAGACACTAAACACCGGTTGACAAACGGTATGAAATATGACAATATGATTATTGTTAAACTAAATAAACAGAAAATTTCAGAGACAAGACATTGAATGTGTGCTGATTTTAACTGAACAAAGACATGAACATCAAACATGTAACACACACACACACCAAAACACCTTCACCCAGTCCACAAAAGCAGCAGCCTACAGGCTGCAGTGGTGGGTCACACAGGTGCCCCGTCACAGACTCACTTTGTTCATTCGGTTAAAATCAAGCCACCCCTGAACTAAACACCACTATACATATTTGGGACCCATTCTAACGGCATCGGCAAGCCTGGTCTAGTCACACAAGAGCATTGTCCAAATTCCCTAATGCTGAATGGGCACTAAATCCAACAAACCCACTCCAAAATCTTGTGGAAAGACTTCCTATAAGAGAGGCAACTGTTATAGAGTAGTTTTGGAATGAGATGTGCGTGAAACTCATATATGTGTGATGATCAGGTGTCCCAATACTTTTGACCTGACCTAACCTTGGATCTGGCTGGCCCAGAGCAATGCAGAACAATAAAGACGAGACAAGGGGGAAATTACTTTGCAATGGACTGACTCACTCCATGTAGTTTAATATGAGTCTGAAGTCAAATGTTTTAACTTTTGTGGGTAGAGGCTATTGTGATGTTCCTGCTGAGCTCCGCTCCGGCCACGCCCCCTTCAATCACACAAGCACATACACCTGTTTCACTCTCACTCATGCTCTCAGCTGCATGTCATCAGTATCATTCACCATCCCAGCTGCACTGCATTCAGGTCCCAAATCACATGATCACACACACCTGATTCACTCCTATATATAACCTGCACTCCCCTCACTCCGTGTTTGGTTTCGTCGCTACAAGGGTGAAACCTTTGCCCAAGTCTTCTAAATCTGTGGCCCACTCTACGTCCCTGGGATTCCGCCTTCCGGCCACCGGCAACTACAACCCCATTGTCAGCTGGCTTCCAGCCCAGCAAGCTCTCTGTCCGTGGGCGTCCAGCCCCGCAAGCTCCCTGTCTGCTGGCTTCCGAGTCAGCCATTTCGGTTCCGGCAGACTTTTAGGACTGCATTATCCAGAGTGCCGTGCATACGGCACCGGGAGTAATGTGACTGTCTTGTCCGGCCTGTAGCCATGTACCTCTGTTCTTTGCCCTTGCGCACAGTAGCCAGAGTGAGACTCTGTGCGATCTTTAGTTCATGTTCCTAGATCTTTGTGTTAGAACTCTGTCTGTTAACCCTTTCGTTGATTTGTATACTCTGTTTGTGTCCTGTTCCCCGTCTGTACTCCATCAATAAACTCTGCATCACCTTTGATTTGTTATTTTATTTTTCCTGGCAAACGGATGCTTCCTCCTAGGTATACTGAACATCTTACCAACTCTGTTAGAGCAGTTCACCACACAACAACTCCCTGTCATGTTGCCTTCCTCAACAGCTTTCTCATCCACTTCAACGTTATCTTGCTTCTTTCTGCCGCGAGATTGCGCACGCAACCAGTGATGACGTAGCCGAGAAACCCATGTATACACAAGAGAGAAAATCGACTCGTCTTACATCGATGAACAGGCGACCTCCACCCTAAGAGATACTTAAGAACTTGTGCACGTTGCGCACGTGCACCTGACTTTAAGATGATGTTCGGGAAACGCTCGTAAATAGAAAGTGTTACTGAGTCTACTATGTCGCCAAAATCCACGTAGAACGTTCAAATACGTCGTTATTGGGAAACGAGGCCAATGTCCCTTCAATTCTTTTTTTCCATACTTTTTAATGCTCTTATCATGGAAAAGTGGATTGGCTTGCTTTATGCAATGTTTTATTTTATTGAAAAACAACATTCATTATTATTAAATAGTATTACATTTAATTATAAAGTGACAATTTCAGATAAACAAGGACTCAGCCTATAGTGCAGTTAAACCATGGCTTAATATTTTCTTTTTTCAGGTTTGCTGTGAACATAGAAGTCAGGCCTCTTATTTCAAAAACAATGAACCGTAACAGTTAGGTTACCAATAAAAGGTAAGCCTACTACTTCTGTGCTTTCAGCCAGCTGCCTGTTGACATTTTCAGACAACAGTGAAGCTCGTTCTTTTGCACAACACAACTTTTAAAGGTAAACTTTCTATTCAGAAGCTTTTTATCATCCATTTCGCCGTATCGTGCTCACCATTCACTCAAACCGTAACGTTAGCCTACTACACAGTTTGCGAGGAAAAAAAGAACGTTAATCAAAAAAAAAAATCGATAAAAAATAAAATTAAATAAGTTTGCGTTAACGACGTTAATAACGCATTACACTGACAGCACTAGTGTATACATATATAAGTTATACTGTTGATTCACACACCATATGTATAAACTGCTCTGAAACTATTCTCCTATATGAAGAAAGAGTACCCTTAGATTCTGCAATGAAAATTTTATGTAGGCAATAGTGGGGAGGGGTGGGGGAGGGAACGTGCTTAGGTGTTCTTTGTTTTCTTTTTTGAAAGGGCGAGCAGGCACTTTATGGTGTCATCCATCAAGTGGTTAAAAACAGCAGTGGCATACTTGGTTTTCGTTTCGTAGACCTCTCTGTCCTGGTCCTGCCACCGGTGTTCCTCCACAGGCATATCTTTCATCTGAAGTTCACATGAAGACCATTAGTGTTGTGTACACTTATGTTATTACACGTTAGTGTTGTCTGCCCTTATCTTATTACACGTTCAAGGAACGGAACCTCTTTTATGACTTGGTCAAGGTAAAGTGGAAATTGGGAACATTTGTGAATTACATTTACAGACATACACTGGGTGTATTATGTTATGTGTGGATTCTACCAGATGCTTGGAAAAAGCGCATCAAATGGAAAATAGAATTGGGCTTGTGATTGAATTTAATCTCCTAACAGTGGCAGTGTATAATATTCATGATGGGTCAGCCCATATTAGTGCAGCGTTTCTTATTGTCACGATATTCCAAAATTCATCTCACCAAGATGCGATCAAATGTACTCATGTTGAGGCTTTTGAAATTGTTGGCAAAAACCTTCCCGTATGCCTCAGCCTTTGTGTCTTGGTGAAGACCACATAGCTTCAAAACCTCTTTGGTGATGTATTCCTGGATAAAGACAGGAGATTCGATTAACTCCCCAGAAGATGTTTTTAGTTGAAAATGACTCAGGGGATCCTGCAGAGGTTCTTAATTGAATGAACTGGGCAGGCAGATGCTGCCTATTCAAATGCGATGCAACCTTTTACCTTAACTTGTGAGACGTCGTCCAAGGATTTCAGCTTGCTGACATAGTTGTGCTGTTTGGGCTGAGGGGTTCTCCAAATGGGCTGTGTGGTTGGATCTCTGGCACAGAGGTCCTGAAGGATCTCCCAGGACAAGTCAAAGATGTGCTTCACATGGACCAAAGGTGTGAACAAACAGTCAGTGAAGGGTGGGGCACTGTAATCTTTTGTACAGCAAGATGCAGCGTTTATTATTTTCACCTTTACAACGAGCAGAAAATAGATACATTATGAAATTAGTAGAAGTACAAAGCACTAAACAATAAAAACAAACAAAAACTAAAAACACATTCAAGAACATCCCAGATCCCATGATGGCAGGCTCTATGTAGTTCAGATACGGTTCCCAAATATTACAGAACCGGTCTGTTTTTTGATGTAATATACAGTACATGAAAGCTTCTCTCAAACAGCGCACTCTGCCTTTAACAGTTGGTACTTTGTCATTAATTCACTGGAAGAAAGTGTTCTGCACTCCAGCAATTCCTTTTTAAATTAACATCCATGGCACGGACGTGCGGGCAGGGAGGCAGAATAACTAGCCAAACTAAGAATGATGAAATAAAATAAATATGAATGCTTTTCTACTGATCTGTGCTATAAATTTAATGTCTGCATGATTCCAATACAATGCATAGCCTACATAGGAAGGTCTATCAAGTCTAGCGTTAACATTGAGCTTTCCACAGGCCTTCAAAGATGCTGCAACAGAAAGCTCACCGGTCAAATTGTCTGGTTGGAATTTCTTAAACATCCCGTCTCGCAAACACAATCTGGATTTGACAACAATCCAAATATTTAGGCCTATAAAGCAAACGTGCACTGCCCTTATTATGTTTTAAAGGAACAGGCTAATCTGCCGTTAGAAAGTTATTTAACAACACGCATATGTTGCATTGTACTGTCTATGCCCGTACGTGAGCACGCCGGAGCCGCCAGAGCTCGCACTCGCAGCATATTGAAAATTGGAGCTGTTAACTTAGTTAAAATTTTTGAATTATGAACAATGAACTGAATTCATGTAGAAATTGAACTTTCCAAAAACTGAATACCTGAAGCCCTAGATGTTCGAACAGCTTCACCAGAGAAAAGTCTGAAATGTCGGGCGTTTATGTCGTTATGGAGTGACAAGTTCTAAGGTGCGAGGATATTGATAGTCACAGTAAAATGTTCTGTTAGCACTGTGAAAAGGCTACGCAAAGGATTCACAAGAGGGTCGAATAATTTTAGAATCTCTGCTCTCATTGAACAGAGCAATGACCATGTTGCGGCGCTCATTTTAACGCCACAGCAGGTTGCGATTAAAGGCCACTTATTGACGCGCATCAGACATTAATGTTTTTGTTTCCCATTGTAAACTTAGGAAAATAAACATGTTGCATTCTAAACTACCTGATTATGTTATTATTTAAGCTATGCAGGCCGTCAGTTTTCTTCAATAGGCTAATTTAGAAGCAGAAATAGATATTTGGCCGGCTTATCATTAAAATGTCTCGCAAATGAAAAACATTTTTCTCTAGCGGAACCTCTGGTTCAGAGAGGACCATCAGAGGATGTCAAGGGGACGTTTTAGAAGGACCGAATGCGAACGTCCCGCAGAGGACCACAGGTAAAGGTTACGGGGACGTTTTTAAAGGATGTCCTGGGGACGTATGCTGAGAGACCAAATAAGAACGTTCCCTAATAGTCCGTTTTAAGGCTCATGCGAACGTCACGCAGAGGACCTGCAGGTAAAGGTAACAGGGACGTTTTTAAAGAACGTCCTGGGGACGTGTGCTGACCAAATTATAAGGTTCCCTAATAGTCCGTTTTAAGGCTCATGCGAACGTCAGCAGAGGACCTGCAGGTAAAGGTAACGGGGACGTTTTTAAAGGATGTCCTGGGGACGTATGCTGAGAGACCAAATAAGAACGTTCCCTAATAGTCCGTTTTAAGGCTCATGCGAACGTCACGCAGAGGACCTGCAGGATAAGGTAACAGGGACGTTTTTAAAGGATGTCCTGGGGACGTATGCTGAGAGACCAAATAAGAACGTTCCCTAATAGTACGTTTTAAGGCTCATGCGAACGTCACGCAGAGGACCTGCAGGATAAGGTAACAGGGACGTTTTTGAAGGACGTCCTGGGGACGTGTGCTGAGAGACCAAATTATAATGTTTCCTTAAAGTCCGATTTAAGACTCATGCGAACGTCACAGAAGGACCAAACGTAGACTTGCTACGAACGTCAAAAACGTTCTGGTAACGTCCTTTAGCGAACGTTGTGCCGGGGACCAATTGGGGACGATTGGGGACCTTGCGAATGTCCTGTTAACGTCCTGGGGACGTTCCCTGTTTGCGGGGTTTTGTCTGTTCCCCAAAAACCCTTTCCTCAACCATTGCTGTTAGCAGGTCCTCCTCCAGAGCAGCTGGATCCCTGTCAGCCCTAGGACAAAACTGGAGGGACTTAAGGTGCATGCATTCAAAATTCTGGAGACCACTACGGGCTGCAAAGTCCAAATTTGAGGCACATTCATCGGACTCGCACATGAATGCAGGTTGGGGTCCGGATCTCTTCTGGACATGCACCACTGAGCAAGATCTCCTGAATGACTTTTCCACAGCATATATACCATTCACTGGATCTATACACTGGGATGGCAGGTGGTGAGAGCCAGTGACCTCAGTGACCTTTGCAGAGTGGTCCTCTGAATGTGCAGACGAATTTTTTTTTTGTTGAGTGTGAGTCCACAGTGTGTGCACCGCACTGTTTTCTGCACACGGGACAGGTTGGACAATTGGGTTTCGGGAAGTGGTGGGACGTAGACATTGATGGGGGCAGTAGGAGAAATTGACACGTGTTTGCAGGCCTCCAAGTGTTTAACTATTTGCACCCTTCTTATCACTGTTGTGTTACAGTAAACACAATGAAAGTGAGCCTGGTCTCTGCACTGTAAATTGCATTTCACAATCCGATAGTCTGAAAAAGAATACGTAAAGGGGTAACATAACTGCATCGTACAAGTAAGGGATAATGTATAGAACGCAGGTCATTGTCGGGAAAATAAGCCCCGACAGGGCGAACAGCACCCCGACGCGAAAGCGGAGGGGTGTTGCTTCACCCTGAAGGGGCTTATTTTCCCGACAATGACCGGCGTTCTATACATTATCCCGCTTATTATACGGTTACAACTAAAACAAACAAATTACTTAACACCGTGTGTCTTTTTACAATGCATTTGTTACTATACGTAGTGTTTAAAAGGAGAGAAATAGTTCGCCAAAGACGTTGAACTTCAAAGCCAGTTGAACATTCTTTAGAACACAGCTGCTCAACCGTCCGCTGAAACTCCATTGATAAGTTACCGTACTACTTGCGGAGTGCTACGAAAGACGTGAATTAGAGGCAAAAAGGCCACTTTCCTTGACAGCGGTCATTAACTGCATAGCAACGGTCAGTTATCGGAAAATAGTTGACCGCAGAACGTTGGGAAGCCCCATTCAAGTGAATGGAGCATTCTACAGCATTAAGAAGAGCCGTGTAATAACAGTGGTTAAACCATGCTGTGTGCTTCTGCTGAGGTAGTAATAGACGGCCTTACTGTCGTGTTTCAGTGCAGATGCGATATGGTTGTGGACGTGGTGGTCCACAACATGTCGGTCCTTTACAGGTCGGAACACAGATTCCTTACAAAAAGGACAGTGATAGCCTGTGCAGCATTTCTGACATTTCTGCAAGTCAACTTGCCCTTCTTTAAGGATGGTTATGTGCATCTACAGACAACATAAAAAAATGCCCACACAGAAAGAACACTCAGTATAAGAGATGTGAGTGTGTGTGTGTGAACGTGTTATCTGAGCATGGATTATTTTACGAGTATAAAATTAAATCCAGTTTGCGTTAGTAAAAGGGCACCTACCTTTTTCTCAGCAACTCAGCTCACGCAGCTCACTGATAAAGAAGTTACCTCAGACTGACAAAACTGACAGCTCAAACCACAGAAAGTTACTGAGAATTGCAGACGACATCAATAAAACCCAATTACCATCAAGATGTGTAGGTTACTGGGGATTGTAACACGTTCATACGAAAGGCAACCAATAACACCAAGGGCGTAACAATGGTGTTGACATTGGTGGGGACATAATGAGCTCGTAGGTTGATGGCGTTTAGACGGGGGGTCTGGGGGTCCTCCCCCAGAAAATTTTGCATTTTTTAGATGCAATTTCCAGCATTTTAACCAATTCTGGGGTGGATAGTGACAAATCCCTTTTGATTCACAGGGGACAAGATTGGCAAGATTGAGAATTGTTTTTTTTTAGTAAGCAAATCATTAAAGTGTCTGGTGACTTTACCATTATCACATGCAAAGGCATACAGATCAGAGTAATACGGTTTAAACGAGTGCAATCAGTTCGTTGTGCATTTCTACATAAATCCGTGGAAGCCACGACATTTACAGCCACTTAGACAGCATAAATCAAACAAAACTTAGATGTCATTTTAGCAGCTCGGACGGTCGCCTCCACAGTGTGTGAAGCGACATTTCACTGAAGGGGGACGTGACCGAACAGGTTTTTAAAAGACTGTTCTGTGATAAACTTACTGTTGATTTGGTGAAATAGCCTCTTATGTCCGTCAGTTTCCTTTTCCTGCCCGAAGCAGACATTATCCTGCCCGAAGCAGACATTATCCTGCTGTCACCGCGCGCTTAACTACCAACCTAGCAACGATAACTAACGCCAACTAGTGCAGGAAGATGAGCCAATCACAGATAGCAAGGCTGTCCCCACCAATGACACGCCGTCTTTGATAGAAGGTACACTACGCATACGCATGAGGGTAAAATGAACCATTTATTTCCCGAATGCCGTGCAATTACCCATTCAAAATTGGTATGGACATTTTAAACGTATCCAAATATTGGTATGGACACGTCCATAGCATCCATACGCATTGTTACGCCCATGAATAACACCCAGCATAGACACCATGCCACCTATTACAGCGATATTAATTCAAGGAATGACGTTTTTTTTCCCACTGTCTCTGGGGTGAATCAAAGTTTAAGTATCCTAACCCTAGATATATTGCAGACAGTAATCGTTAAGAAGCGGAATGGGATTGCATTATAGCTAACTTAAAACATGGAGCATACAACGATGAGCTAGCAAACAAAACATAAAGAATAACATACTTCAGAGACACGAATTAAATGTTTAGGTTCTTTATTATTAAAATGAACTTACATCTGCACAATATAAACAAGCCTCTGAAGATGCGTCTTCTGCGATTCTCCATGACCTCCAAACTAGCGAACATGAACATTATGAATGAGGACAGTCACTCCCATTCGTACATTATTCAAAAACGCGCGGGGGAGGTGTGTGGTGTCGTTATCCAATCAGATGTGGAGTGTGGCGGCGCGTCATATTTAGACCGTCGCATGGTAACGACCATAACGGCAGCGTTCCTCTGTTGCCCCGCCCACTGGACCTAGGTCCGGCCACGCCCACTGGATCTCATGTTCCGCAGCGAGCAGTACTTGCAAAAATCTGCCACATCTCCTGCACAGCATAGTGCACAAGCTTCTCCACCTCAGCAGGGTGGTGGGGTGTGGCCAGAGCCTGCTCCTATCTGCTGGGAGGTGTGGCCAGAGCCTGCTCCTGCTCCTGTCTGCTGGGAGGTGTGGCCAGAGCCTGCTCCTGCTCCTGTCTGCTGGGAGGTGTGGCCAGAGCCTGTTCCTGCTCCTGTCTGCTGGGAGGTGTGGCCTGCTCCTGTCTGCTGGGAGATGTGGCCAGAGCCTGCTCCTGTCTGGTGGGAGGTGTGACCAGGGTCTGCTCCTGTCTGCTGGGAGATGTGGCCAGAGCCTGCTCCTGTCTGGTGGGAGGTGTGACCAGGGCCTGCTCCTGTCTGCTGGGAGGTGTGGCCTGCTCCTGCCTGAGGGGAGGTGTGGCCTGCTCCTGCTCCTGCCTCCACATCTGACAAGTCGCTGTCAGTGAGCTGAGGAAGACAGCATGAGTTTTTTAAAGGGTCTTAAAAAATGTGGTAAACGCAGCCTCAAGGCTAACAATGTTCTGATCGTATTTTGCTCTAATGCAAATGCCTGGAGAAATAGTTTTCATCGCACACAAACGACTCAGGTTGAACATCTCAAGACTGAGAACTCGACTGTGTCTGCTATGATCTGTGATCGGTCATGTTAGTATTGGGTGAAGGGCAGACAAGGAGAAGGTCTTACCAGAGACTGGGTGAAGGGCAGACACGGAGAAGGTCTTACCAGAGACTCGGTACAGTCATCAGAGCAGCTGTAGATGGAGCAGGTCTCAGTGCAGCTCTCCACCTCGTCCTCATCAGACGTCTCATCAAAGTCGTCTTCATACTCAGGGCAACTGTCTTCTTGGCCCTCTGGCATCGTGGAAAGCTGCTTCACAGTGTGTGTAGAGAGAGAGGTTCTTCACACACACCAATGGAGGCTGGGAAAGACACAACACACAGTCCAGGATGTCAAGGATTGGCCAACTGTATCCATACACTTGAACAATCATTAGTTCAGCTGCATTCAATTTTTTATGTTTCAGTTTGTTGATTTGTTGAAGAGGGACAGTGTACATTAATAAACATTAAAATGTAAATGCACCCAATTGTAGCCAAAAGGCTAGTTTCCATTTGCAGTCCCCCTGCCAGAGTGTTAATGGCTAAACAACTTAAAAAAGGCATTAACTATATACAGTATATACACAATGTTGTAATTAAATACAATGTATGCTGTATATTGAAGCCATTTCTAAGTTAATTATAGTTTTGTAATAATTGTAAATTGAGAATTTAATAGTTTATGGGAACTATGAAGAAGTTGTGTTGCATGTGTAATGAAGAACTGAAAATATTGATAGTTAACCAGTGACGTTGATAATTACTTCATTTTGATTGGATGTTTGATTTCATGTAAGAACAAGAAACACCACAAAGAAGTCAGAAGCTATTTGGACCTTGGAGCAACATAATTCTTTCACCTACACCTATTGCCAGTTAACCTGTTAGAAAAGTATTATCCTCAATTGTATACTGTATTGTTTGAATCATCTTTAAGTAAACTTACAAAAGAAGAATTTTGGATTACAGACTTTTGTTTCTGAACTTTGGTGTCGAGTAGAAAGAACTTTGAGGTCCTGAGCTAAGTGGGTAAGCTAGGCTGCACCCACATTTAAGTGAAAGAATTTTGGCTCAACGACTTCGCTCGTGAAGCCGAGCACATCAACGACACTGAGGAAATCTACTGGGCTAAGCCAGTGAAGAGCTAGCGAAGTGGTGTTGTGCTAAGCTAGTTGCTAGCAAAGCAAGAACAACTCGACGGCCAAAAACCGAATCGGAGGTCAATTCAATAAGCCAGTAGATGTACCTTCAATGCCCACCGTTTGGCTGAATGAAGCTTTCCCTGGAACAGGTTTGACACTTTATTTTCTCTGTATACTCTTTTAGCCTCCTGGCGATGCTGACGCTAACCTGCTAGCGCATCGTCTAACTGTGAAATTATAAACCCACTGGATATTGTGATCAGAAAGTCATCAATCTTTAATTCAAGAGATCCTACACATCCAGTAACTCTTTTCACAATAGTCTGTGAATGTATAAGAAGAGTAAGAAGCTGTGGATAATTCGAGGAATTGTGACAGTTTGTGTGTAAAGATTTCTGAAGTTAAATGACATGGCAGCTAAAGGCGGAGATACACAGGTTGAGCACAAGAGGGCGCCAAAGCCCACGGAAAAGGCTGTAGAAGAGAAAATTAAAAGGCTGAAAGGCGAACGCAAGGGAAAGTTATCACAGTTAACCAAACAGAAAAATGACTTGGAACAATTGAAGGAAAATGAACACAATGTTAAATTCATTAAAGATGAAGCATTACTGATGCTTGAAAGATACTTAGGAGAGTATGATCGCATTAATGAAGAATTGTGTGAGTTGATAGATCAAGAGGATAACAAAGTGGATCAAGATGCCTTTGTGAACAGATATTCCGAATTCAAGAGGTTTATTGAACAGGTAAATAGTTGGATTCAGGGTTTCCCCCAGGATTTCCTGTAAGGTGCGGTGGCACCTCAGCGGGGGGTCTGGGGCCCCCCCCCCAGAACATTTTGTATTTCTTAGACGCAATTTCCTGCATTTTAACCGAATTGTGGGCCCAGTTTCAGCTCAATACAGAACTGTACTTTTGTTTCTAAATACGGGACAATGTCATTATTTCAGGTCCTTAAAGGTGTACAAAGTATGGGTCCTGAGAGGACGCGTTGACATTTTGGATTCGAAAACTCCGGCGGGAATTACTAGCTATTAGGCTACTTGTTTAACTGTTCTTGTATTTATTACGAACGAAATCGCTAAGTTGGTCGGCTTGTCCTTAGCCTAACTAATAGATCTATGAGCTCTGCGAAGGTGTCCGCCTATTTTAAAACCACGCAGGCCTCGGACTTGCTACCTTTAACAAACTTTGCTCTGTTGTCATCCGCTACAAGTGCAGGGCTCATTGAGGGACCACACACAGCTGTGCGTTTAGAAATGACCGTTACTGAAGCTTATTTACATTTAGCCTCCCGAAATAGACGCAATGTGAGAAACCAGCCGTCTACGTCTACAACATATTAGGCCTACGATGTAACCCCTGCTCAATGTTCAACAACTTGTTCTCACATGTAAAATAAAATTAATTCAACGTCACGTACCTCTGATCCAGTTGTTCGGTTTCTAGTTTGAAGGCCAGTGTGTCAGAAACGAGAGAGGGGGCGGGGGGAGTATGTAAACCGGCTGTGGTAAGCCGTGGATGCCGTGGAACGCTGATCAAGTGCGGGAAAGGCAGACGAATCCTTTGATGTGGCAAATAACACACCAAAAAACAGGGCTCCGATTTTTTCCGATGCGTGGCGGGGAATGACGAAGGTGCGGCGGCCCGCCACGCTGAAATGAACGTAGCGGAAACCCTGGGATTGCAAAAGTCATGGAAGACCCTCAGGATGAGGAAGATAATGTTAGTCCACATGATAGCGTATCCAAGGCTAATTCTGTTGTGAGTCGTACTTCAAGCACTACCTCTGCAAAGCTAAGGATTAAAGCAGAACGTGAAGCGTTGTTAGCAAGAGCTGCAGCAATGAAAAAGAGAGAAGCAATAGAGCAGGAAGAAACTAGCTTGAGGTTAAAGAAGGAACAATTAGGAATAGAAATTGAGCTTGCTGTTTCAGATGCTAAATTAAAGGTGTATGAAGAATTCGAAGACGTCCATTAGTCAGTGGATGATTTCCTTAAGCCAACTACAAGATTTAGAGATGAACCCCTGAAACGAAGGGAAGAACAATTTGACAGTGTTGATGATTATGGGCGTCGTGGAGCTGGTAAGCCCTCGCTTACTTTCAATCCAAAGCCATCTGTTCAAGTT
Organism: Sprattus sprattus; assembly: GCF_963457725.1. Taxonomy (NCBI): domain Eukaryota; kingdom Metazoa; phylum Chordata; class Actinopteri; order Clupeiformes; family Clupeidae; genus Sprattus; species Sprattus sprattus. Next base: position 40,627,995 of record NC_137924.1, on the reverse strand, counting down.
GGTGCTTCAGATAGAAGAGAGCCATCATCAAGGCTTGTCACAGACAACAATACTCCACGTCCTGAACGCCATGATCACACTGATTCTTCTACAGGCAGCCTGTTTGAATTGCTACATCGTCAGAATAAAGTCACTGAGATGCTCATCAAACAGCAGAGTATGTCTCAATTCACCCTTCGCTAAGCCCCACCCCCCGTAACTACTGTTGCTACGCCTGACAAGCTTTCGTACCTCTCTCATTGAACTCAATGATGTATATACCGTTATCTGACGTCCCGAGAGAGATAATAGCTAATTTCTCGAGTTCAGGCGAAATCTCCGAAAGAACAAGGCAAAAGGGCCTTCAGTATGCTTTTGAGGGATACATTCATGACATCTGCTCGAAGTCAGTCAATGGGGAAATAAATATTGAGGCCAAAGCATATAGGTCGCAATTGAAAACAGAGACACCTCACTTGCTACTCATTAGCGCTACTACTGGAGGCATCAATGAGCAGCAATGTTCTTGCACAGCAGGGTAAGTGATTTTCTAATAATTATAAAGCGAACAGTACATACGTGTATATACGTGTATACGAACTGTACATACGTGTTGTTAAATAGCACCAAGACGTCTGATCACTTTGGCAAGGATGAATTCTCCCGCTTTTATTTTTAGCGCACCAGGCTACTGCTCACACGTAGTAGGTCTAATATATGCCTTGGACCTGGCTAAATCTAAAGCAAGAGATTATGAGCTGAGCACGTCATCTTGCACAAGCCTACCTCAGCAGTGGCACAAGCCAAGGGGTAGCAAGATCAGGGCTGTGCCAATTTCAACTGTAGTTGTGGCTAAAGCTACCGAAAGTCGTAAGCGGCGGCCAATCGATTGTCGCTATTCAGGAAGCAGGTAGGTTGAACATTAGGGATCTAAAGTTTCCAAGTAGGATGCACAACAGACTTCTGCACATGAAAGCCCTACCTTTGCATTGATAGGGAATTGTTTTTCAGGACCGCCTCAGTTACAGAGGAAAAATTTGCGCTTCTCAAAAGGCAGACAGGAACACCCATCAGCTACTTGGTGAACAGGCCCCCTATTCACATAACTGTAGGAGGAGAGAAATACTCACTAGGAAGTGGTCTAAGCCATCAGGTAAATGAATGAGATGAGGCAGTGTATAGTACAGTATATATTCTTTATTTTTTTTTACCATGTATAAAACTCATCTTGGATCACAGGATTTTGCAGGTTGGTACAAGTCAGCATGATCTCTCATCATGACCCCCTAGCTGTTCTCCGCACAAAACCTTAATATTTGATGATGTGTGGCTGGAAGTTAGACAACATACTGACAACATACCATATTTGATTTATGTTCCCAAGCCGAGAAATGGGGATTCTGCCTGACACAATTTTGAACTTTTTTATCTTCGCAATAGCTCTTTCAACATGGACCCTGTGCTTGGCTATTTTTTTTGTCAGATCAACATCTGCATGTGGCATCTGTCTGTTTGCTCTTGCAAAAGGTGGAATGTTAAGTTTCAAGCCAATCTCCTCAACTTCTTTCTCTATTAGGAAACCCTTATCAACCATCAAACCATCTCCTACATTTAAGTAACCACACTGAACACACCCCTTCAAAACATCAATGATGTTGCTCCTATTGAATATTTCTTTGTCTGAAATGGATCCAGTGAAGAGGGCAGACACATAAATGAGGGCACCTCGTGGATCACACGCCACCAGAGACTTAAGGGTGTTTGTAGACTTGTAGGTGGAGTAAGTCTGACTCTGCAACACTACACTAGTGAACTGGGTTTCTCAATTTTAAGTTCTGTGCCATCTAGAATGGCAAAGGTGTTCGGGAATTGTTCCTTAAATTTAGCTGGCATATTCTCTGAAATAACGTCCCTGTGTGGCCAAACAGACAATTTCCCTAGGCTTTCAAACATATAGTCCACCCAGGAGTTTATCAAAGTGCTGACACTTTGTAAACGAATCTTGAAGCGGAATGCCAAATCTTTGTGGTCCCAATTTTGTCTCAATTTCATCAGTGTCAGTAACAATTGACTGCGCAGCGTAAGTTTGGAGATCTCAATTTTTTTTATATGTCAGTGGAATGTGTGTTTGTGGTGCATCTGTATGGAAGTTTATTAGACTCTTTATTCAATTGGCAATGCATTTGTCAAATGGCAATTCAATGTGCAAAGTGACAATGCAATCCGCAATTCAAATGGCAAACCAGTTGTCAAATGGCAATTCAATGTGCAAATGACAATGCAATCCGCAATTCAGTTTGTATTATTTTGAATAAAAATTTGAATGAACGCATATTGCATTGCATTTCATATTGACACAGTTTTTTCGTCTCTTTATTCAAATGAAAATGCATTTGTCAAATGGCAATTCAATGCGCAAAGTGACAATGCAATCCGCAATTCAAATGGAAAAGCAGTTGTCAAATGGCAATTCAATGTGCAAATGACAATGCAATCCGCAATCCAGTTTGTATTATTTTGAATAACAATTTGAATGAGCGCTTATTGCATTACATTTCATATTGACACGGTCTTTTCGACTCTTTAATAACCAGTAATATAGTTTCCCCTGTCGGCTTTGTGGTTAATCCCAATGCTCCACACCTCGGCACATCGCCAGATAGGAGGGTCAAAGATGGTACGAGCTTTGGCCTTCTTGAAATAAAATGTCCATCAAAGAGCAGCTGCCAAGACTGTCCTTATCTCCAAAAACAGTCAGATGGTAGTCAAAGGTTAAAGGAGACCCACGCCTACTACTATCAGATAATAGGGCAGCTGGGACTTACAGGCATGCCTTGGTGTGACTTTTTTGTGATGTGTGAGGAGGACTACCATTTACAGAGGATACATTTTGATGTGGATAAGTGGTGTAACATTAAAAACAAACTAGATTTGTTTTTCTTTAGTTTCTTCCTCCCCATTTAAATTTACCGCTGTTGTTGGTCAAGTCACACTGTAGTGATGTGTCCTCGGTGGAGAATGAGGTGTTTGTTTCCGGCTGGTCACACCTGATTCTATAAACAATCAGTAAAACACGGGTTTAGTTTAGTTACTTGATTACACAGTTGTTTTCTTGAGTTCAGTTGTTTTCTTGAGGTTATGATCATTTTCTTTCAATAATTAATAAATACATTTCGTATGAAGTATGCATGCTGTATTGTGTAATAATTTCACTACCTAATAAAGAACATAGTTTTAAACAGATGTGAGAGCGTCTCATAAGAGACTAGTGAACCTGTAAGTTCGTGTACCTTTTCCGTGGAGACCTCCGGCAACCCCCCTGATGCTCCCGCGTAGGAACTGACCCCGGGAGAGCAGCAATGGGATTGGGGAAGTCCTGTGTCGGCCGTCCATTAACAAAATGCTAAAATATATTGAACAGTATGTCAAAGCGAGCCTGAATCTTGTCTCTTATCAGTTAACGTTAAAATGTACGCATTCTAAACAAGAACCGTAATCATTTGCAAGCGATACTGAGATGAGTTAACTATCCGCTAGCTTGATTACATTCACTTTTCCTCATGTTGGACACTTAACAAAGTGCCAAAAATACATTCAACAGTATCTTATAGTATCTTTTTACGTTAAAATATATGCATTGTGAACTAAGGACCGTAATTATATGCAAGCAATACTGAGATGAGTTAGCTCACTTAATAACTTTAGCTTGTTCTTACCTTGGAGCAAATGTAAGTGTTCTTATTTATCTTCGAGACATTCATCTGCGATTGGGGCCTCCCACAATTTTTGATCCACTCACGGCATTTTGAGTTTCGAGTTTTAGGTTTCGGGAATGGAAAAAAAACAACACCACCCTCCAAACTCTTTGGGTACCGGCTGTCCGTTTTACACAACCCATAGGCACAGTGCTTCGGCATCTTCACTTGGCCCAAAAGTTTGTCAGGTCTTCCGCGCTTAGTTACCGTTGCTAACCTATGATTGGCCTAGGGCGGTTTTTGGGCGTGGCTTAGCGAAGGGTCAATTGCCTCAGCGAGACATACTAACGTTTACGGGAGATCCTCTGACTTACAGATCATTCACTAGGGCCTTCGAGCATGCCATTGACAGTAAGACAGACAGCCATCAAGATCGGTTGTATTACCTCAAACAGTTCACAAGTGGAGAGCCACTTGATCTCGTTCGCAGTTGTGAACACATGAGACCTGACAGAGCTTACGAAGAAGCTAGAACGCTGCTTGATCGTCACTATGGAGATGAACTGACCATTGCCACAGCTTACATCAAGAAAGCAATGGAATGGCCTCAGATAAAATCAGAAGACAGGAAGGGGTTGAACACCTTTGCTTTGTTCTTGATTGAATGTTGTAACACAGTGAATGATGTTGATTACATGGACGAAATGAACAATCCCACCAACATGAAGTGCGTCTTGTCCAAACTTCCATTCAAATTGAAGGAAAGATGGCGAAGTTATGCGTATGACATCCAAGAAAGAAGATGTAAAAGAGCCAGATTTCCTGATCTTGTAGAGTTTGTCTATCGTCAGGCAAAAGTTGTCAATGACCCATTGTTTGGAGACATCCTGGACTCCACTGCAGTTAGTCAGAAGAGCTTCCAGAAGAAACTCAGCAGTGCAGAAGGTGGGTCTAGGAAAAGCAGCTTTGCTGTGAACACGTCTGCAAGTAAAGAGGATGTCAGTGGAGGTCAGTCTGAGAGGAGAATTCATTCAGCTAAGTCTGTGAATGTTTTCCAAAGTCCTTGTCTGTACTGTCAGAAGAACCATGCACTGAACGTGTGCAACAAGATCCGTGAACAGCCCCTGAAAGAAAGAATACAATTCCTGAAAACAAATGGTCTTTGCTTTGGATGTCTGACAGCAGGTCATATGTCCAAGGACTGTAGAAAGAAGGCCTCATGCTCAGATTGTTCACTCAGGCACCCATCCATCTTGCACGTTGTGAGGGAAAATGCTGCTTCAGAGAGGATTGGGCCAGACGATAGCTCACAGGGCACAAGACAAGAAACAAATGCTCTCGTGTCTGCAGGGTGAAGAGGAGATGACCATACAGGGGCCGGGAAAAGTGATGGTATTCTACCCATTGTACCTGTGCAGATAAAACACAGAAACGGCACAGAGATTATAAAGACCTATGCATTCCTAGATCACGGAAGCACAGCGACTTTCTGCACTGAAGACTTGGCTAAGAAGTTGAACATCCGTGGCAGAAAGACAGAGTTCCTGCTACGAACCATAGCTCAAGAACAGAAAGTGAGTAGCTATGTATTATCTGATCTGGAGGTGTGTGGCTTACGGTGCAAACCCATGCCACCGTTGTGAGCGACTTCCATCGCTTTGAGTGGGCGTGGTGTAGCGTGTGGAAATAGCATACAGTCCAACTGTCAAAGACGACACCAAACAATCTCATTGGCTGCTGCCGGGAAATATCGCTCCTCATTTGCATAAGTTTCAACATGTTCGAATTTTCAATGGACGCGTCGCTCAGATCGCTAATTTACGTCACAATGGATTGGCTCCCATTGAAATGCATTGGGTTTAGAGATCGCGTCGCTCACAACGGTGGCATGGGTTTGCACCGTTAGAGGAACAAGAATACATCCAGCTGCCCAATGTGTATACTCAGCCAGACATACCTGCAAAGAACGCCAACATACCACAGAAGAAAGATTTGGTGAAGTGGTCTTACCTGAGTCGAGTCCATCTCCCTAAACTAGAAGCAGAAGTTGGTCTTCTCATCGGCGCCAACGCATTCAAAGCCATGGAGCCATGGGAGATCATCAGTAGTCAGAATGACGGACCAAACGCCGTGAAGACAGCTCTTGGTTGGGTCGTCAATGGACCAATCAGCAGATGCCAAGAAAATGAATTTGGTGATGGCAGCCATCAGTGTTTTCTTGTCAATCGAAGCTCTGTGATGAACATTGAAGACATGTTGATGAAACACTACAATGCAAAAGACTGCATGCAAAGATCGGAGAGCAGAAAATGGCAGACCTGCCGCAAGACCGTCTGCTTCCTGACAAACCACCCTTCACCAACACGGGTGTGGATTATTTCGGACCAATTGAGGTCAAAAGAGGACGTGGCAAGGTGAAGCGTTATGGAGTGCTCTTCACATGCTTAACTGTGAGAGCAGTGCATCTAGAAGTAGCCCATTCCCTTGACACGGATTCGTGTATTAATGCCCTGCGGCATTTCCAAGCCAGAAGAGGACAAGTGTCAATCATTCGTTCCGACAATGGCACAAACTTTGTCGGTACTGAACGAGAGCTACGAGAGGCATTAGCAGGGCTAAACCAGTCTCATATCAATGAAGCTATGATGAAAAAAGGTGTGCAGTGGATTTTCAACCCACCTGCTGCCTCCCACCATGGCGGTGTCTGGGAGCGTCAGATTCGCACAGTGAGAAAAGTGCTCAGTTCTGTGGTAAAGCAACAGCTGCTAGATGATGAAGGACTACAGACTCTCCTAGGCGAGGTTGAGAGCATCATCAATGGGAGACCTATAACCACGATCGCAGAACACCCCAATGACCTTGAGGCGCTGACGCCAAATCATCTGCTCACTTTGAAGGCACAGCCCAGCTTTCTACCTGGCGTGTTCACTAAGGATGATGTCTATGCCCGCCGACGCTGGAGACAAATCCAATACATGGCGGATCTATTCTGGCGAAGATGGACTCACGAATACCTACCGCTCCTGCAAGAACGGCAAAAATGGCTCAGCCTAAAGAGAAGTCTCAAGGTTGGAGATGTCGTCCTTGTCGCTGATTCGTCTCTGCCAAGGAACTCCTGGATGTTAGGCAGAATCACCAAAGTGATGCCAGATTCCAAAGGAGATGTTCGTAGTGCTGAGGTCCGGACGAAGACAGGGTCATTCAAAGACCAATAACTAAACTTTTGTTTATTGCAGGGAGAAGAATGAAGATCGAAGAAAAGATTTTGATTAGTTTAGAAATACTTGCTTGTCAAATTTAAACTTTGCATATTTACCTGTGAAGAGAAGAAGATCCTCGTTTAAAGGAAGTTTGAGAAAATTATGTTGTTGAGTATACTGATGTTAATGTCTCCAATTTAAGTTTAAGTTGGTAATTGATATGCTAAGGCCTAGTCAATTACGGGGCCGGGATATGTTGAAGCCATTTCTAAGTTAATTATAGTTTTGTAATAATTGTAAATTGAGAATTTAATAGTTTATGGGAACTATGAAGAAGTTGTGTTGCACGTGTAATGAAGAACTGAAAATATTGATAGTTAACCAGTGACGTTGATAATTACTTCATTTTGATTGGATGTTTGATTTCATGTAAGAACAAGAAACACCACAAAGCAGTCAGAAGCTATTTGGACCTTGGAGCAACATAATTCTTTCACCTACACCTATTGCCAGTTAACCTGTTAGAAAAGTATTATCCTCAATTTTATACTGTATTATTTGAATCATCTTTAAGTAAACTTCCAAAAGAAGAATTTTGGATTACAGACTTTTGTTTCTGAACTTTGGTGTCGAGTAGAAAGAACTTTGAGGTCCTGAGCTAAGTGGGTAAGCTAGGCTGCACCCACACTGTACTTGGGTGATTTAAACTGGTGAATTTTGCCAGCTAACCAGGTCTATGCTCATCACTAACCTTTGTGGAGACCCCATCCCATTTCAGTAAGTCTCCTGTGCTCTTCTCTGAGACGTTGCCTTCACATGAAGGCACCTCTGTGGCCAACAAGAGTTATTCCATTATCAGCGGCTCCTTTTCATGCTTGGTATTCTCAAATAATAAAGCTCATCTCATTTCACACTTTTATGCACAATGTTGTGGGGTATCTTCTACATTTGTTCTTCCTATTTCTCCAGAGGCACCTTTCTGCTCTGAAACCAAAGCAGCTTGAGCTTCCCCTCCATGAAACCCCTATGAAACAGTTAAAAAGAAAAAACACGTGGTGCTCCTACCTGAGGATGCAGAGGTGGTCGAGTCAGACTTCAGTAGCAGGGTTGGTGATTGGTGACTAGTCACCTGGTCAGGTACCTGGAAATCAATGCACTGATATCAGGTAACCTGTCTGGATTGCAGTCTGAAGTGTAAAGGTTTACAGGTTGAATTGCATTGATATCATGTGCAATCTGGGTGGATTAGGGTGTGTTTTACCTCATCAACTGAGGGCATGGAGTCCATCTGGAGTTGTTGACAAACAGGACCTTCTCCTTGAAGGGACCAGAACCATCCTTTGAGCTGACATCAGTGTAAGCGTTAGTGTCAGAGTCAAAATGGAGATTTATCTCGGGCTCCACAGACTGAGGTCGCCTGGACTTCAGGAAATAGTCCTCCAGCTCCTGCCACTTGGTCATAACCAGGTCATGAAGTCTGTCGTAGTCAGATAAATAGTCAGTACGAGCGTTCTCCTTAAACTTGACCTTCTCCATGGTAACGCTTTGGGCCTCAGGGTGCACCTGGTCAGGTACCTGGAAATCAATGCACTGATATCAGCGGTGTTTTTAACTACAGTACCAATGCTGTAAGGGAATTCGGTACATCAGATATGCTCAGTTCTCACACAGGTAGAACAGTGGTTTAAGGGGAGGCAGAGCGAATAAGCCAATGACTTACAGATGCTGAGGGAGACACCAGCTCGGCATGCTGGGAAAGCTTCACGACTTTGGGATTCTGCTGACACTTGTTGTTAATCAGGTAATGAGGTTTTGAGTCTGGAGTGATTAATTCATAACATTTGACGATAATCTAGCACTGGCTCTCCACAAGGCTGTGTACTGAGCCCACTACTGTACTCCTTGTACACTCATGACTGTACTCCAACCCATCCCACCAACACCATCATTAAATTTGCTGATGACACCACCTTGATCGGGCTCATAACAGAAGATGACGAATCAGCATACAGAGATGAGGTTCAGAAACTGACAGTGTGGTGCTCAGACAACAATCTTTCACTTAACACCACAAAAACTAAAGAATTAATTATGGGCTACAGAAGGCAAAGTGCAGATCCGGCCCCACTCTACATCAACGGGGACTGTGTGGAGAAGGTCCACTCCTTCAAGTTCTTAGGAGCCCTCCTGACAGATGACCTCTCATGTTCTGCCAACACCTCAGTGACAGTCAAAAAAGCACAGCAGCGACTACACTTCCTGAGAGTACTCAGGAAAAACAACCTGGAGTGTAAACTGATGTGCCTTGTACCGCACCACTATCGAAAGTGTACTGACGTACTGCATCTCGGCGTGGTACTCTGGTTGCTCTGCAGCAGACAAAAGATCACTGGCTGCTCCCTGCCCTCCCTGGAATCCATTGCACGCTCCCGCTACCTTAGCAGGGCCAATAACATCTTAAAAGACTCTTTCACCCAGGCCACCACCTGTTTACTATCCTACCTTCAGGCAGACGGTACAGATCCTTTAGAGCAGGGGTCCCCAACCTTTTTTGCACCACGGACCGGTTTAATGCAGGCAATATTTTTCACGGACCGGCTTCAAGGTGTGGCAAATAAATACAGCAAAAATAAAATAACGATGAATCAGTGCTTGGTCTTCATGTGCCGAAGCAGTTTTGAACACTCAAAAAAAAGATGCCATAATAAACTTTAAGCTTAAAATTTAAATTAAACCTGTTTAAAGTAAATACATCATATATTATATTCATCCATATACATTAAATACAACATAAACCAGTTCAATAGGAAATTAAATCTGATTTATTCACATTAAGTCTATTTAATCGTTTCACTGGAATTAATTGGATCCACCTGAAGCACGCAGGGGGCACACCACTCTTTCATTCCAGAACCAGCAATGCAGACCTCGTGCTGATGAATGGACCGAGTTTGGTAAGCTTTTTATCCGTTTAAGTTAACTAGAACCCGATTATTTATTAGATGTCCACATGTTTAATGGGTAACATTAGAATAGATTTTCTGTTACTGAATATAAGCGTTTCTTTATTCATTTACGCGAGTTATCTAGCACTGTAACGAGCACTAGCTAACTATTTAGCTAGTTGGGTAACCTGGCTAGGAAAATAGTCATGAAACACCATAAATATGCTATGTATTGCTTTCACAATGGTATCGCAAATCCCTTGGCTTATGTTGTGCAACGGCTTGTGCCCTTAGCATTTAGGCATGGAGTGTGTTCCGTATCGACCCCTTGAGCCCTTCGAGCCCCGACTTTCAGGGCTTAGGGAGCCACACTAACAAAATCAGCAGAATGGAGGGCACTGTAAATGCCCGTATCATACCCTGAAAACGGTCGAATTATGTAGTGTGATTTGATGGTCACTACTCTCCCCAACGGCCATTATCTTGGCTACGTACGGAAGAGGAGGAGCCAAAGCTAGCTTTTCATTTTATAACGAAAACAATGGCGGACATGATGATTAACGGTGGCTAAGGTAGCAGAGGCTGTAGATCACCAGGCTACAGACCGTACATGTAAATATCAGCAGTAATTAAACAACTGTACTGATATTAAATGTACTACTAACATGCCATTATCAAATTAAAGCCAGTGACATCAGTATTTTGGTTGATTTCACGATGTATAGGCTACCGACAGTTAGCATACCAAGCTAGGTAGCATTACCATTAGAATTGCATGGCAGATATGCTAAGCTATCGGGCTATTCCCCCACCCAGTGCCTGTGGCTAGTCCGAAAAAGGTGCATCTAAGTAAACGACAGATGGCTATGTCAGTCATTGGACAGTGTTTAACAACTGTACTGATATTAAATGTACTACTAACATTAAAGCCAGTGACATCAGTGTTTTGGTTGATTTCACGATGTATAGGCTACCGACAGTTAGCATACCAAGCTAGGTAGCATTACCATTAGAATTGCATGGCAGTTATGCTAGATAGCTGGCTATTTAGTTTTCCCGCGAATCGCGAGCAAATTTGCGTCCGTCACTTCCACCAGGTGTTCTATTTGATAAAGCACCCCCTGAGCGATGGGGAGTGCACTGTAGATGTCAGGGCCCTGTATTACAGGTCCCTGTATTGCAGGGTCCTGTGCAAAGTGTAGGTTCGGAACACACTCATGGTTTACGTCAGGTGGCTAGCACTACGACATTGGGTCTGCCAAAGCATTTAATGTAGCTAGCTATCGTATTTCGCATGTCCCCGCGATTGACTGGCTCCTGGCCGTTTAGGTGCAATCGAGGGAGTGGTTGCCGACCGTACACGTCCAGCCGTTGAGTAGGGAGTGAGAGCCTGTTGTCGGGAGTGCACTGGTAATCTATGAAAACGTGGTTGTTTTGATAAAACACAGTTCGAATATATGCTATACTTTGCCATCTCCAAATGTATTAAAACGTCCAAAGATGCCATATTACCACAGTTTTGGACGAGAGTTGGTAATGGTGGCTGTTTTTTTGGGGGGGGGGGGGGGGGGGAGGGGGGGGGTAATTCATGCCCATGGACTTACCTTTATCGTCGCGTGTGAATTGTCACTTATAGCCTACTTTTCCTCAATTTTCATATTCAGGCATTCTCTCTTTGGATTTACTTTGTGAAAACCAGGGCAACCTCTTAATAGTAAGTATGAGTGGCATTTTTTGTTGGGTTTTCTCTACTAAAATATTGATCAGCTAATCTGTCCCTTCCACCCTTTCTTTATTTTTTTGCAGGTTTGTGTGAATGTGGGAGTGTAAACTTTGTGACATATCACCAGCATCAAGCAGGTATGAATATTAAAACACTATAAGCTAAAACACGGGCATTATAGTCATAGGCATCATTGTGTGTACACTTGGTGTCCTTGCACATTTAAATCCTATAGCAAGTTATTAAGTCACATATACAGAACCCACAGTACTGAAGCGTCTCCAAAGTCAGTTGAGCAATGCTCATTTTCTTGTAAGTTATGTGCATGTCATGAGCTTTGGAATGAGAGAGATTATTTTAGTCATATTAATGAACATTTACGAAGCCATGAAACCGTCACTTGTATGTTTGAAGGATGTATGTTTCAAACTAACATTTATAGTACATTTCACTCCCACAAAAATAGGAAACATACTCCCCATACTTTAAACGATTTTAAATCTGACGTTCTCACTGGCACAGCTAGGTTACAAGAATCAGACAGTCCTGTAGCTGATGGTCCATCATGATCTGCTAACACAGATGTAGATTCAGATGAAGGTAGTGATGGCAATAATGTTGAAGATCTAAGTACGTCAATTGAACAGAGTATTGCCTCTGTTTTATTGAAACTGGAAAATATTTTGCACGTTCCAGCCACAGCTATTGACGAATTACTTCAGGAACTGCACTATTTATTAAACTCAACATCTGTTCCAGTAACCCATAACAGTATTTCTAACATTCTTAGAGATCACAGCCTCCAGATTGATGAGTCAATCATTAAAGAGCTTGCTGAAGTAGTTTGCATGTCAAATCCTTTGGGCAAAGCCATAAGCAAAGAGGGTCCTCTGGCTACAGCTTTTAAGCGCAAGCAGTACTACAAACAACATTTTAAGGTGGTAGAACCCATTGAGTTCATTCTTGATCGCCCCAAAAATAAGACCTATCAGTATATTCCTATTTTACCTTCTCTGCAGAAGCTGTTTAATTGTAAGGACATTTTAGAGAGTGCTACTGATTACCACAAGATTCACAATACAGGATTAGGGAATGAACAGCAGTTATAGGTCAATCAGAGACGGCCTTTATTTCAGGGAAAAGTTTTTTCTCCGGGGAGGACTTCAAAATAGCTATATCCTTGTACGTTGACGATTTTGAAGTCTGCAACCCCATAGGCACGTCGAGAAAGACACACGAACTTTGTGGCGTCTACTGGATTTTGAATAATTTACCACCTGGGTCTCATTCAGCACTTTTTTCTATCTATCTAGCAGTCTTATGCAAAACTGATGATGCTAAGGCGTATGGCTACGAAAAGGTTCTTGAGCCCCTTTTACAAGATTTGATTACTTATGAGGAACATGGTGTTTTCATTTTAGGACTTGGGTGCTTTGTGAAAGGAACAGTCCAATCTGTCATAGCAGATAACTTAGTCATAGCAGAGCCCACGGGATAGCAGGCTTTGTGGAAAGCTTCTCGGGTGAGTACTACTGTAGATTTTGTAAAGGTAGTAGATTAGATATTAAGGCTAAATCTGTTCACTCTGGTTCTTTTGACCCTCGGACGAAAGACATACATGAGGCACACATTAAGCCTGCAAAGGAAAACGCAGCTTTTTGTTTCAGAGTAAAGAGAGGGTGTGTGTTTACAGAGAAGCTATCTTATTTTCACGTTACTCGTGGCTACCCTCCTGACATTGTTCACGACTTATTTGAGGGCATCGTTCCAGTTGAGATTGCTCTCTGTGTAAGTGTATTCATTTCCAAGAAGTATCTCTCTCTTAATTATTTGAACACAGCTATCCTTAATTTCCCATATAAGTGGGGGGATAAAACTAATAGACCTCATATTGTACCACACGCATATGTCTCCAAGAGGACCATTGGAGGTAATGCTCACGAAAATTGGAACTTATTGAGGTTACTTCCATTCATTATTGGAGACTTGATACCAGAGGTTGAGCCAGCCTGGCTTGTCCTCCTTGATTTGAGGGAGATAGTTGAACTTTCTGTTGCCCCTGTTCATAGTCAAGAGACGGTTGCATATTTGAACTGCAAAATTTTAGACCACAGACTCAGGTTCCTAGAGATCTTCCCTGAGCGTCTCCGGCCAAAACACCACTATATCGAACATTACCCTCAGGGGCCGGTATTTCAAAACTTGTAATCCAGATCAGAATGATCCGGATAACCAAATCCCCCTGTCCTCAGCCACGGATCAACCTGATCTATCCTGGTATTTCAAAACTTTGCTGGATTGGATCAGAGTGATCCTGATACCGGCAGATTGGGATGTCCAAATCCGTCCCGCCCCCTGGATCACAGACAGGAAACAGGAAATGGAGCGAACTTTTTAACAGAAAAAGGAGAAGCTAACACAACTATTGTCTCTAAATTAAAGTATAATCTTGGTCAGTGTTGATGCGTCCTTAGACTAGATGAAGGGCAATCATTATATTGAGTTAACCAATTAAGTAAATCATCACAAAGTTGAAAGAAGAGCTCGGCGATCTCAAATAAAGCAGAGTTCGCGCTAACGCTGCTCCATTGACTTCTGTGTTAAGGAGCTAACAAGTTGTTAAATAGGCTAGCGTCTGTATGTCGCGGTCCACAGACCAGATTTGAATGCATCCACTCGCAAGGCATTGCGTGTAGATTTTAAAATGTGTTGTACATATCTTTTTATGAAACAGTTGTCAACAAAAGGGACAGCCCTAAAACCTTAATATTAGTTTTTCTTTACATATGTCTGTGGGAAGAGAAGACAGCCAGTTAACACAGACCTGCTCCAATTGGCACAACCTTTTGAGTTTTGGCTTTGATTAAGTGTGTGTGCTGAATGCATGTTAATAAATACATTTTACTGATTTTCAGTGGATTCTTTTATCAGTAGGTATAACTTAACAAAAAACTGTTACTTAAATAAGGCATTCATATTCAAACTTTCACTGTGTTTTCTGAAAAAGAAAGGAAAGTGCAACGAAAATAAACATTGATCAAACATCAGTGAATTACTGTAGGCTATCAAACAAAGAACTTTGGGAGCAGTTACACCTAAACTGTTCAAACCTTTACATGTAATCTCCCTCAAATCCACCTCTGAGGTGGGATCAGGGTGATCCTGATTTTAAGGATCAAATCTGATTCGGTGTTTTGGTCCTTTAGTGGGGCAATGGACCATGAGGTTTGAAGCAAAACATAGCTTCTTCAAACAAGTTGCTCGCCAGACGAACTGTTTCAAGAACATTGCACTAACACTAGCAGCCAAACATCAGCAAATGATTGCTTATCATCTCCATTCTCCTAGTCTTAAGAAGTCCACATTGGTAGTTACAAAAGTCTCCACACTTCCTGTGGATGTTATAAACAAGGAGGTAGGGGCAAGTCTAAAGCAGAAATACCCAAACATCAGTGAGGTTCATCTTGCTAAAAATGTGACAAGCAGAGGCATCAATTACAGAGTTGGCATGCTAATAGCACATGGGTCATAGCACATGGGTCAGCTGGTGGACTGCCAGAGTTTGCGGAAATCATTCAAATGTGCATTGTCAACAACAGTTTGAGTTTTGTGGTGCGAGTTTTGTGTGCATGGTATAGAGCAGTGGTCCCCAACCACCGGGCCGCGGCCCAGTACCGGTCCGTGAGACATTTGTTACCGGGCTGCACAGAAAGAATAAATAATTTATATAATTTCCGCTGTATTAATTATTAGAGTCTGAAAGGTGTTTTATTTTGAAAAACTACCGGATTTACCCGGACGTAACATTCGCCTGTGCCTCTTGTCACGTCAAGACGCTTGTCTCGTTCACGTGATACGTCACTCAAAAAATAAGCCCGCAAACTAGCGAAAATTTGTAAAAAAACAAACGTCTTTGGAGAGCTTCTTTGTAAATCGGAAAAGGCCAACTGAGGAGCCAGAACAGGAGCCTACGACCTCCAGGAAAGAACGCTTCTTTTAACAGACAATACCAGGAGTCATACTTAAAATACAGGTTTATCGCAACAGGTGATTCTCAAGCACCAAGTCCGCTCTGTCTAATATGTTGGGACAAGCTAGCAAACGAGCCAATGGAGCCTTTAAAACGGTTTCGGCCTAGCACTGATTCAGAGTTTTGGTGAGTTGTATTTTTCATGCACTTAACGTTCGTAATACAATGGTGTTGGCAACAAATTAACTCCACCTAACGTTAATGTTAGCTTTTGTGTATGAGCAGACTGAGAGCCTTCACTCAAAAAAATATTTAAGCCCAAAACGGTATCTCAATGATGACGACCTAATTTGAGCTCAGCGTTATTCTTGCCTCTAACAGTTGCCTCTGGATCAATCTCCTGTGTGTGTGGTGGAAATTGAGATTGATCCAGAGGCAACTGTTAGTGTGATCTGAAGAGCACTAAATTACAAGAATAACGCTGAGCTCAAATTAGGTCGTCATCATTGAGATACCGTTAATGACACCTTAAATCAAAGGAAGTAGGAAATAATATGAAAATGTTCACAATTGTATTTACATAAAGAGTAGGGTCTTTATTGCAAATACCAAAGCACTCATGTTGTGTGCGGTTTGAATTGGTGTTCGTAATGAATGTAGTGCTTAGAAACTTTAACTGCAAAACTTTTAAACGAGAAAGAAAGACTGCATGTATTCAGTAACTGTGCCGTCTCCTGTTCAGCCCACCCAGGGCCTCCTCCCCTACCGACACTGAAACTTTATGGTGTGTGTGTGTGTGTGTAAATCTTAAAGAGCCAGGCACTGCCCCCCCGGCTGGTGGCTGAAACGAGTCATTGCATTGGTTCAAAAATGCGTGGAAATAACGTCTGGCATGACTAGACATTTTATAAATATTTTAAATAGCACAAAACAACTTAATCGTGGTAGGTAGGCTAGTACATCTGAGTTCATGTTACTGCTGTAGTAAAAAAAATGTGGCGGGCAAGAAAACATCCCACAGCTGTCTACAGCTGGAATTTACACAGGAACCGACCACCTTTCATTCAAGATAGTTTAATATCTCCGCTTTTAAATTGTCTGACTTAGGTAGTAAAATGCCAGACAGTCTTTTCTCGGTTGGCTGTTCAAATCGGGGAGGAGGCAAGCCCTGATTGTGTGTTTATCGCATTTATAGTGGATTAGCTACCCCGGCCATCGAAAGCATCCGGGCAAGGGAGTTGAACATTTCTGAAATTGTTGATAATTTTGCTCAACGCAAGGCTCGTAAAATGGCATTCTAAACGTCATGCATTTTACGTTTTTAATACCCATAATGCTACTTGAAATACTATGTGTGTCGAGCGGCTGTTCCCATAAATCCATGTAATCCATTCGTAATTCACAATAATGTTTGATAACCACCAGAAGAAGTTGTATTAATGTTTTCCCATGTGTTGTCTATTTGCTCATTATACACTGTTTCTCCAAAATCAGTTTGATCGATGAAGAACTGTGTTCATTGTTGTTTTCATGACAAAATATTATAGCAACCCTTAATGTGTATTGTAGCCTACATGTAGGCTACATTTCCCTGCGCATCGCTACATTACACTATAAAGAATTTCACCTGACGGTACGACGGTAATGAGGGCCCGTTGTTAAGGTTAGTAGTCGCCGGCCCGTGAAGTCATTGTTACGCCGCTGGTCTCAGCTGTTACAATGAGTTTTATTTGTTTTTGCCCCCCCTGGCTCGAATCTCAAACTCCGCCTATGCCTAATTGCTAAAATAAAATGTAAAACAAAACATGAGGCCTTCAGACCTATAAGTGAGTTCACTGGAGCATCTTAATTTTAAGGGCTTGAACCTTAGGAGAAAGATTGCTGCCATCCAAGTTCATCAGCACCTTCTGGAGGAACTCAAATGTGAAATTTGAGCCCTTGTGGGTAGCTCATGTTGAGACAGTAAATCAGTCCAAAAAGCATTGAAAATCCAAAAGAAACGCTCCCCAGGTTGGTCAGCAGCTCCACACCCTCGATCACCACTCCGACATGCTCAGGCTCTTCCCCTGCATCAGCACCCTCTTTCCGGACAACATGAAGTCCCATGGTGGCCACCTCCCTGTCCGCTTCTTCCATGTTGCGGTTCTATGGGCAAGAAACCACTAATTGACCAGAGTGCCGCTTAAATGCTAAAAAGATTCAAACAAGTAGGATCAGTAGTCAAAGACCAGAGTGAAATAACATCTACTTACCATGTATTCCTTGATGACAGTTTCATCATCCTCATTGAGGTAGACACAGAGGCTTCTTAGGACACGTTCTCGTCTGGAGTTTATGTCATCACACTGCAATTTAAGAGAATATTAATGATTACTATCCCATAAAAAACAAGGCCGGAGCCAGGCCAGGCCAGACCCGAGCCAGATCAGACCTGTAGCCAGGGCAGGTGCCAGGCCAGCCAGCAAGAAGAGAAGGACCTTGGAGGCGCATTGAGTTGTGGAAGGGGACAGCCCATATCAGGCTTCATCTTTTATGATTTGCCGACCATCATGTTGGGGAATCTCTCTCAAATCACTATTAAGGCTGACTTGTCTTTTGTGCAGAAGAACTGAACCAGGACTAAGCTGGAGTGCTGTTGTTTTCTGGAGAGGTTAACCACACACTGGACTGAGCTTGACTTAGAAGGTACCCAACTACACTTTTGAAGTAAACAATCACTGTTTAACAAAACATTAGTTAAATATCATTTTGCGAAGAAATTAGAAGGTAGGCAATACATTACAGCGATTCAACATATTTCTTAGACAACAAGGAACCACATAGCGTAATCAAGGAGTTTGGAAAAGTAACAAAAAAATAGTTGTTTTGATTCATGCTCCGTTAGTTGCTTTTAAGTGACTGATTATTATTATTTAGAGGCCTACCTGTCTTTGTGCAATAAACATACAGTATCTCGGCATCTTAACCTTAGCCTTCCATGTTCCATGTTTGGACATGTCATTGCTCAGCCAGGCTCTTACAGTGCCAACTAATGCCAATAACTAGCAAAGTTCATACCTGAGCCGTCCTCTCCATGATGTATCTTATCTTCTTCCCAGCAGCCCCACCTCTCTTGCTGAAGAGCTTGGTTAGGTCAGCTGAGTATCTATCAAGTTGTGCCATGAACTTGGTTTGTAGAGGCATAGTTGTGATACGCATGAATTCTGCATTAACCTGGAAAAAAGGAAAAAGGCAGCATTGGAGTTATTATTATATATTGCATTAAAAAACCTTTCCATTGATGTAGAGAATTAAACTATACTTGTTACTTAATCTTCGAATCAGGAATCAAGAGTCAAGGCTTGAAGAACACTGGAAAGCTGGTTTTATTATTGCCAAGGCAACAAGAGAAGGATACCGGTCATCGTTCTAACAAATACAGACTACGAGTTGTTCTTATACCCTCCAGGCATCCTAGAATAGTATGTAATTGTACCCTTACATATGAATTGTCTCTAACACTACCCAAGTAGGGAAACAACCCCTTTTAGCCAGAGTCTGAGTGTCTGCCTAGGTAGGCTACAGCTGCCATTCTGCTAAATTTACACTTAAGTTACAGTAGGTAAAAAACTCTCTCTCTAGCCGTTAGGCCTAAAATACAGTGAACTCTGACCTCTGCTGTACCATTTAAGGTACACTGGAGCACCCAAGAGCCACACTTATTAATACAGAAAGAGGAGATGCTTAGATTAACTTAGAACTTGATATTTTCAGGCCTACATTCGCCCCTTTGTGGATTAATCCACACCTTATCCTAGCACATGTTATAACCCAAACATTTATCACTATACTATACAGCAAACAAGCACAGTTTAACTTATACAGTAAAGCCTACAACTAACCTTATGCTAAACATCACATTACTCCAAACATCCAATACAGCTATGTCACCAACTTCCAGTAGTTTACATCACAGAACAATAATGCCTCCCTAGGGTACGCCTAGGAGAGTTTTACACACACACAGACCATGGAACATTCCCATATGGCCTGTCATATGAAAAATAAAAAATACACAAGTATGGAAATATAGCTTCGTCTAAAAAGCTACAAGCACATTTGTCTATTTTACTAAGGCACTCTCTGTTTATCTAAACTATTACACACACAACTTTACTATAGACGTTAACTTCACTATGGATACTCAATTTCTTTTTACCCATTACACTTTACCATTACGCTTACATTCATCTCTAGGAAGTATAGTTCCTTGAGAGGCCTTTCTGTATGTGATGGAAAATCCTATAAAGAATAATAATACGCCCCTTTGTTCACATCATACGTTATTACATTTTCCCTGAGTTATTACATTATACTTATCAGTAAATCAACTACTGCATTATACTTTTAATACATAACACATGACTGCTGGTGTGGTGATTCTTCAACTTCCTTTGAGTCTGCCGTAGAATCAGAGGTTGCGATAGTGGTAAACCACTTATCGCTCTGCCTGGCGAGGGCAGACTAGCACTTGATTTTGGCCTGCTACTTTGTTTGTTTCTTTTTTTCCAGGGCTAATATGGTCTAGTCACCTAGTTCCCATATGCCACCGTTGGAGTCAGGACTGCCTCCCTGACCCATAATGTCTTAGTTGCTCATAACCTGTAACATTTCAAGCGCTTCATCGTTACCATAAGACATTGTTAACCCCACTCGGCTTTCACTTTTATCAACCAACACTGTCATCTGGGTAAATTGAGAAGCTATTGCTCTGACTGCAAGTGACCTGCAACAAGGAATAACACAACATACAATTAGACTGAACACCAATATGATTAGTGCAATGATACCAAGTACTGAAGCAAACCAGGTCCCCCCTCCCCCGAAGATGCTCTTGAACCAGTCTGCTAATACAGAACCCATCTCAGGGGGCCTGCATTCTGCTTCAGCTCTGTCCGTAAATTAAACAGTTTGTTCATTGCTATTGTAAAATTCCCACCAGGTGCTGTGTCCACGTTAATAACTTTTGTTCGTTGCATTATGGCTACTCTAGCACATTTCCCTGTCCAATCATGAGGTAGAGTGTTTCTTAATCCATATTCTTTTCCACACGCCCACCATATATCAGCTAATGGAGCATCCTGTGGAGAATGGGGGAAATGATATGCATACATAAATGTTCTTTGACCGTCTAGGAATCTATCCATATCAGTACCGTTAGTCATGCCTGGTTTACATCTGATAGGAACAAGTCCTCGCAATTCCCATGCTTGCCTGTATAACTTGGATTTCTTATTTGAAGTGTTAAAAGGACCACTGGTAACCAGTGTCCAAGTTCTATTATAATTTCCTTCAAAAATACCCACATGCTCTTTATTAGTCATGTCAAAACATTCGTAATTGAAATATTCTTCTACAGTGTACTCACGGATTTCCGCTAAATCAGTTTCTGGCCAATTGTGTACATCTAATTTACAATGGTCTCGTAATGTGTATGCAATACCCTTTTCAATATGAAATGTCCTATTTATATGTGAATGATTTCCCATGTATATCATCCAACAGTTCTTTCCTGCAATGACAAGAAACATTCATTCACTGCAGCATTTCCATGACCTTCACAGCCTCTCGTCCAGGTCGAGCTGCTGCAACAGAATGCTTCCCATTCTAACCCTGATACAATAAATTGTAGTAGTCCCACCACCTTGTGGTCCTGAAATTCCACAAAAAGTTAGTACAATATTAGACACTAGAACCTTGATATCACCATAGGCTGGAAGCTCTTTTTGTTTAAAAGCTTCACCTATACCCAGTCTCCTGACTGGATCAGTCCATATGCGTCCACCTGTGTGTATATAATCTCCAAAAATTAGAAATGACAGGTACACATAATTTCCACATGCCCTCTAGACATGCTCTTAAAGTGTAATATGATTGATGATTTGCAGTACTTGTATTCCATGCTTCCCATACATTCTTATTGTTATACTAAAAGCATTGCTGTAATGCTAAAAACAAAAATAATATCACATATTTAAGAAGTATACTTACCCTCTCTTAATTTTGGTTCTGTCCTTAGACATTCCTCAATCAATCATATAAATCACTCCATATCTCCAATACCTTTTCATATCTATGTGTCTATCTTTTAGTGTAAAGTATTATGCAAAAGTTTTATCCGCACTCCTTTTCTCTGATTAGAGATGCTACAAACATAGCATTATACAAATTGCAATCCCAAACCTCCCATAATTAGGGTGACCATAACCCCAAATTCAAAATTATTCTCATATACCCCCCCTTACGCACTTAAACTCAAAGTGCGTACAAAACAACAGGGCTAATAACATGTATGAAGTTACCATGTGGCCATCATAGTACATTCATATTTTATCATGCCCGCAGTTAATCCCCTTTTTTTATCCAATGGTCTTATTCCATCAAGCTTCATCACATATTTCTCAGTATATTTTCTAGTACTAAGTTTACTGCAAAGTAATTATTGAATCCTATGTGGCAAACAACCAAAGCCCACATGGCTTATCAAATACATAATGGCTAACCCCCCTTGGTAACATAATAGGCTAATAACCAAACGGCTTACATTGATGTTCACAATCTGCATACTACATCAACCCTACTCAATACCAAGATATATCACTAGTAAACTAATACTTCACAGGCATGGCATTCCTTCCTCATGCCCCTCACCCACTGAAAGTACAATTACCCGTGGCATACCTTCCCTTGATGCCATTTCTGTTCCTCAACAAAAACCCCTTAGTGTAGCTATTACAGCCAAGCCTGTAAGAGACACTTAAACCCCCATATATTCAAATATACCTTTATGTGTTAACATAAAACCAACACAATTCCCCTCTCACATCTTCACTGTTTGGAAGATTCTCATTTTTCTCTCACAGACTCACAGACACGCCCCTTCCTGTCACTCAGAAGAACAGCAACTTCAATACTGCTACATGTCTTATCCAGTGTGCGATATCTGAACAAAAACCACACATACCTATCTTCATCACACAAACACACAAGCCTTTCTTACAAACACGCACAAACATACCCACAACTCTTTGAATTACACACATCCATACAGACCCACTCATATTATTAAAACTCCCCATATATACCCTAAACTGTGATTCCTTATTGGAATATGTTTTCTCACCTGACACCCCCTTAATCTCAAGCCAACCATTCCAAAACTCCTTCAAACCTCCTTGTCATTCACATAAGACATATAACTCCATACCCATAATGGCCTAGTTCTAAGTTTCACTGACGCCCGCACATTGTATAAATAAGAATACTGATAAGAGAAACTTTCAATACTCTACTCCTCTTTTCTCCATGTCTCTCTTTTCTCCGTATTTCTCTCCTGTTTACCATGTCTAATTTTCAAATTCTAAATGCATATCTAGTTAAATCTATCTTAAGTGTTTGTGTTGAGCATCATCTCATCTTTAAACCCCTTTTTAACCCTATCTTTATATGACATATAATGGATATACTCACTATCAATAAGTATCATTTACTCTAAACCTGTGTTTTTGTAGGTGTAGCAAAAGTCTGAAGGACCATCATGTTACCTGCAGTGAAGTTCTCTATCAGCTTGGTTTAATTACATTTGAGGCGTAGGAAGTGCATGGAGAACCATTGTGAGGCATGGTGTTTGATTAGTCAAAGAAAGTCCAGCCTAGGTACACTTAAATTCTCATATGGCAAAACACATAATTCTCTAACAAATGAATAGGAGTATGATTTTAAATTAATATGGGCATCCTTACTTCCTTCCCACTCATTTTAATTGATACTGGAATTGTAGAATTCACTAGGCCTTTTATTAATACTACACACCCCAGTACAGGGAAACTAGACCCCCTGGTTTCACCAATTCATGGCTGAGCATACCCTCGTCCCACCACATAGTGCATATACTTGAGAGAAGTCCTTGCTGTGTGGGTGGTCATGTCGGAGGCCTATTCACCTGCCACCTCCCTTCACCCCCTTCTCCCTCTTTCCTCTGAGGGCTGCTGCCACTGTCAAGATGGCTGTGTCCAGTTTGATTGTTCATTGGCTGGTCGTGATGTGCCATGAAACTCTTTGGGAGGGGATTGCTGTGCAGACGCCAAGCAGACATGAGTTGAAGTCTCAGGCCAGATGCAAGGGCCTGAGCTATCTTTGTCCTTCTCACATAGTCCAGTTAGTTTTGCATTCAGAACTTAGGCATAGATCCAAGCAAGATGTTTTCTTTCCATCTCTCTTTCCAGACGAGTTGTATTGGAGCACTTTCTTGCACATATGGGTAGTAGAGGTCAGCCCAGCCACAACCTGATGTCCCCACAGTCAATAGGTTATATGTGTTGGCCTTTCTTTATTCTTTTCTATCTACACTCCCCTCAGAATGTATTTCTACTCAGCTCTGTTATAAAGCATTTTCCTGCTATTTCTGATTCTTAATTATTGTCTTCTCTGTTTTCTCTATTCTTGAATTATCTCACACTTTCCCTAATGGACTATGTGCTGTCTCTTTTACTCCTGTTTAAACCTTAATGGGAGCACTAGTGTTAACAAATCTGGCTGTGGAACTTTGTCCTCTTCCACCTCACTACTAAAGTTACCCAAAAGTTATATTTACAGATCCCCATCAATTACTGTTTACTTTAAGTTATAATGCTTTTTATCTTGTTCCCTTTTCTGGACTGTCTCCAACACTCAGACATCCCCACACCTCAGCCTGCATTCTCCACAAACTTCTCAATTGCCTTATCATTTTATCAAATAACTTCTGTCCTAATCCTATTTTCCTGGATTTAAAGCATTGAAAATCAATGTCTCTTCTTTCACAATTTTCTTAATCAAGTGCTCCATGTCTGCCTTTGAGCAATCCTGTTTTATTGTTTCCGTCACAAATCCATTAATGAGAACAATTATTTCATCTATCTTACCCCAAAACTTCTCATAGTCTTTGTTAATGACCCCGTTTTCTTTGATTTTTCCAGTTGGTCAACGGCCCACTGAAACTCTACGTTGTTTTCTAGTAATATATGTTAACGGGTGGTTGGGCGTTCAAAGTATTTAACACAGGAGATGAAAAGGAGGTTTCGCAATGGTGGCAAGATTTATTGTATTCCACACAGCATCTATCTCCTTCATCTAACACACACACTCACCGATTCATTCAACGCATCTCTGACATCAGAGCTCCTCAAACTGTACGGGTCACCCCGAGGTACAAACACCCCAGCGCGAACAAAATATAAACACGCCTGCCAGCCTACCTAGAGGCGTAGCACATAAACTACCTTACAGGACAATCAGATTCTGTCCATTTTCCAAATTTATCTCTAATCTTATCTGGTGGTGCGCTGATCTTTTGTCTCAATTTTGTCAAATCTTCCTTTGTAGTATGACTATAATCTTCCCCCACTATTATTGTGTCATCAGCCAGAGACCAAAATGCAGCGCTAATGCCTAGTTTCTCACTTGCTTCCGACAAATACAATTTACTTATTTCTTCCCACGCCATCCTTTGAATTCAAATTTTACCACAGCTCTATGTATTATAACTATTCATCTCTCTCTTTTCTGACTATAACCGTATACTTTAAACTATATTACTGTACTTTGAAAAATAATTCTTTGCTTAAAGCTTACTCAAGGATTTTTCCTCTTCCTCCGTGTGACAAGGAGCCGTACGGGAGGGGCTAACCCCTCCTTTCTCTGCTTCTCCTACGCGCTGTCCCTCTGTCTCTCTCCCTTGATGACAGAAAATAACTCGTATGGCAGGATGATATGGCCCTAACCTTTTTCCCTACTCACAATTCTGTCAAATAACATTAATTACAATGTCTTCTCCACATATAATTTTCTCAACAAACAATTTAGTTATCTCGCTTCCCAAATTTAAATTTCTTACGATCACCTAATCTTTTTGCCAATTTAAAAATACTCACAATAACCTATAATGTAGCCTACTGCTTATCATCATACAAGTCTTCCAATTTTAAACTCTAAATTCAATTGCCTAATGTATTCTTTTTAGCTTATGTTTCTTCCAAAAACTTAAAAACAACTCTAAAACTTATATTTTAAACTTCATAACAACAACAATCTCAAATTCTCTAGAATTCACTATACTCACAATGCAGTCTCTCATCTGCTTTCTCCACTAGTCACGAAATTACCTTTAAAGGAATATTCAATGACAATCTCATTTCAATGACAATTTCTCATTTATGATTCATTGACAATTCATAACTGAACAACTGCGTGTGGTGTTTATATGTCTGTTGCCTAAGGAAATGTGTCAATACTATCTCCCAGCACCCTTGTGTTTTGTACCTTATATATTGGATGTATTTAACTTATTTTCAGTTTAAATGCTTAATACTTCAACTTACAATATTTCACAGAATCGTCATTCTTTGAAACTACACATAACATAAATACCACACTCTTTACCGAAGAGAGCATTACTCATAGCGCTACACTTTATATAATCTGCATATATTTCCACTGGCTGCACATTCACTTTCCCAGGCCCACACACAGTCATACGTTTGCAAGGAGTTCCTCTCCTAATTTGCACACTTTCTCACTCGCAGAGAAGTCCTGTTACCTTCACTCTGCACACCCAAGCCTTATCAATGTTGAGATCCTCTCAATAATCGCACGGCCTGAAATCATTTCATCCGTAATTAAAAAATGCAAGATCCTCTTGTAGTCACACGGCATGAAATCATCTCATCCGTAATTAATAAATGCAAGATCCTCTTGCGGTGACACGGCATGAAATCATCTCATCCGTAATTAAAAACAAATGCAAGATCCTCTTGCCTCCACCCGGAATGAAATCTTTCATCCGTAACCTTTACAAAAAATGTGATGGCCGCTCACCGCAATTTTCTCATCCGTAACCTTCACTAGACGCGATACATTCCTCCAAATCCGTACATATCTTAATATACGGAGAGTTCCATATATCTATACATTACACACGGTTAGTCCTCTAAATCTATTCATTAGGCTATACCTAAAAACAGAGAGTTCCATTCATTCCGTAAACACCGAAAACATAGACGCTAAACAAAAAACATATATTCTTTTATCTTTATGTTTTATTCCAATGACTTAAACAACACATAGGCCTAACATTTAACACTTTCACAATTTAACACACTTTTTCAACGCAGAGATCTCACAATCCTTTCTTTAACATTAGCACCTTTCTTTGTACATTAAACACCTTTCTTTAATTATCACGTTAATCAACAGAGATCCTCTCCTATCCGTTTTTAGATGCGTCCGGCATCTCTATAAGAGGGTATGTCCGTCCGCCTGTCGGTCGGTCGGTCTGTCTGAAACGCATTCTTTCAATTGTAATTCCCTCCTGTGTCCACAAGGTGGCCAGTTGAGTTGACGCATCTTGTTGTCCGCTCGGACTTGTTACTATAGGCTACCATCCACTCGTAACTCAGGCCCACAACCATTCTCACAATGTAAGGAGCTCATCTTCAACCTGCAATCATTCTTTCTCGCAGAGAGCTCTTCTCCAATCTGCACATACCGAACCTTTATTCTAAAGAAATATACCAACGTTTTTACTACCGTATATGCCTGTAGCGTTTGTACTCCTACTGCGCATGCGTAACTCTATTGAGCATGCTGGGAAGTGGAGTCCTAAACACTATCAGCGCATAACATCATACCATTTAACCGAAAGCACGGTGAACTCTCATCCGTAAACTTTCACTTTAGACACGATATACACAATACGTACACACCAATACATTGGTATACAAATATACACTTCTACAAACTTCACCAAGACATTAGTATACAAACATACACGTTCTACAAACATAAGACATATTATTACCAGGTATTCCAATGTTCCTCAACCTTAAGACTCTTTAATTTAGAATTCTTTAACTGAGGACTACGTCAGGATAGCCGTAATCGCTTCTGACTTCACTCAGCTGCATATATTTTAGCAAAAGTATGCCATCCTTACCTAATTAAATGCACGCTTGCAGCTGAACGAGAGCCAGGCGGCGAAAACCACATCTCCTGACGCTTTCTTTGTCCTTATTCAGTCCCTTCGTGGTCGACAACTATGATGTAGAGAATTAAACTATACTTGTTACTTAATCTTCGAATCAGGAATCAAGAGTCAAGGCTTGAAGAACACTGGAAAGCTGGTTTTATTATTGCCAAGGCAACAAGAGAAGGATACCGGTCATCGTTCTAACAAATACAGACTACGAGTTGTTCTTATACCCTCCAGGCATCCTAGAATAGTATGTAATTGTACCCTTACATATGAATTGTCTCTAACACTACCCAAGTAGGGAAACAACCCCTTTTAGCCAGAGTCTGAGTGTCTGCCTAGGTAGGCTACAGCTGCCATTCTGCTAAATTTACACTTAAGTTACAGTAGGTAAAAAACTCTCTCTCTAGCCGTTAGGCCTAAAATACAGTGAACTCTGACCTCTGCTGTACCATTTAAGGTACACTGGAGCACCCAAGAGCCACACTTATTAATACAGAAAGAGGAGATGCTTAGATTAACTTAGAACTTGATATTTTCAGGCCTACACCATCAATAAGGTGCTCAAAGCGCTGTGGGAAAGTGGTTGTGGGGGAAGGGGGCACACCTCATCACAACTAAGAATAAGATGTTGAATTGAGAACTGAAAAACTAAAACTTTTGATTTGTTCTTTAATATTACCCTTACTTACTTCGCTCATTGTAAACAGGGCAGGCCATCTGTTTTGGAATTCAGCTACCATTGGCATGTCCTGAACCACTTCCAGTTGCCTGTAGGAGAAGGTCTGATGCATTTTGTCCTTGATCACAGCCTCATTATTCTTCTTTTTCACTTCGGTCAAGAGGGCAACTCTTTCTTCCTCCAGGCTTGCAGTGGTTGCTCCTTTTGGGAGGCTAGGAAGGAAGTTGACCTCTGCTTTTCTAGGTTTTTTTTTATGTTCGCAGCTGTTTTCCCCTGACCTTTGCGCTTATTCTTGAGCAAGTTAACACTTACTTCAGGGTGTCCAAGACGGCCAGGTTTTGTGCGAAAATTAGCCATCTTGATCTTTAAATAGTACTTCCATCCCTCATGGCCGTTGCGCGTTCCTCTCTCACTCAAGTACGGGTGGGCTTTCACCAAGGCAGCAGCAGCTTCCTCAAGCTGACGATCACTGGCATATGCTGTGTATCTAACAATCTCTTCAGCCATTCCTTGTAGAATATCTGATCTTAGCTTTGGCGTAGGGATAAGAAGAGTACCACTTGTGCTAAACTCTGTATTTGCTTGTTGTAGCTGAATTTCAGCAGAGTACGAAAACTGAGGTACAGTGAAGACTACAGGCCAAGAATAGGTCCTTGACTCTGGAGAGGACATGAGTTCAACTGGAGAAGAGGACATATGTTCCTCTGCAAGAAAGGATGAAAATTCCCCTGGAGGAGAGGGCTCGAGTGACTCTAGAGTAGGGTGACCAGATTTGCCGGACCTCATACCGGGACACTTTGCGCGTGCCCATAATGCTAGTGCACGCACACGCTTTTTCTCCTGAACATGTGCCAGGAACATACATTTTGCCAACAACAGGAGCGTTTCTAGGTATCAAAGCTATGGGGGGCTTATCCCCAAAGGGGGAGGCATGTTTGCGCGCATAGCGTGCGGCAATTTTTTGGGGTGCCCATTTGAAATAAATCTTCATTATCAATGATAAATATTGTATAATGGGCTGAAATGGAAGGCACCTAATGCATTCACTTTAATTATGTCAAATTAAGATTCACTAGCATTAATAACTAATTATAAACAACAACATTCTATAGGTAGGGACTGATATTATTGTTTGAAATACTAGAGATATATTAATGCAAAGAATAGAGAGATGTCGATAGTTATTTCTTGTATTTCGAATTTGCTCGTTCACACTAACAAAATAGCTAGCTAGCTTGCTAGCTTAGTGTTAACATAGCCCACTACATTACAATATTGAATATTCCCTTTCATTTACGTCAAGTAAACCTACATTTGAGCAGGTAACAATCGTTAACAACTACAGATTACAGATACAGACACATTCTGTAACTACCTGTACTCACAATTTCACTCCTTGCAGCGTTTACTTTGAGCTAAACTCCATGGCTATAATCCTGGCTGTCTTGAAGAGACGTTACTAGGCAGAAACAAATACATTGTAACGCTGGTTGCACAGGTTATGCAGACGCAGACCACTATGATTGACTGACACACGCACACATTGTTTATATCATACGCTGGACGCTTTATTAGTATTTCTACATGGGTTTAGTTAATGATCAGGCTATAATAAGACCACATCGGCTATGTAATCGCTGACAACCGGGACGATTTCATAGTGGTTGGTGTAAACCGGGACATATTAGCGTCCCGACAGGTTTTTATCGGGACGCGGGATACGCAACCCAAAATCGGGACGGTCCCGGTAAACCCGGAACGTCTGGTCACCCTACTCTAGAGGAATAAAGTTTAAAACCATTGTGTCACTGCTACAATTAGATGTGCAGTCTTGGTCTTGGAGGTGAGATTCACAGGGGCTGTTGGCACTACTAACTGAGGTCAGTGACCTAGATGTCCCCGGAATGCTTGACATAGTGTCGTCACAAGGTACAAATATAAGTTTTAATGTACTTTTATCTTGAATTTCGCTGGTCGCCATTAGGTTCATGGGTAACACTTTATATTAACCCTCCATAATAAACCATTTATGAAGCATTTGTTCATAGTTTGTTTATCATTTACAAATCGTTATCCCAACATTTACAAACCTTAGTAATGTACTTGTAAACGAGTAGTAATGTATTTATGAACCTGTTTTCTAATGATCTATAAGAGTTTTTATAAGGACATAAGTTAGCGATTAATACATAAGTATTAATGTATTTACAAACATGTTTCAAATGATCTATAATATCATATATAAGGACATTAGAAAGCTATTTTTAAATGAGTATAGCTGTATTTATGAACATGTTTCAAATGATTTTCTAACGATCTAAAAGATCATTTATAAGGACATTAGTAAGCTATTTGTAAACGAGTAGTCATGTTTGTATGGACATTTTTCAAACCATTTTCTAATTATTTATCAGATAGATCATTAAAAAGGTATATAATAATGGTCTGCTCACGTTTTGTAAATAATTTACAAATGATTAAGCAAGCAGGTTTCAATGAGTTAGTAATGATTCATAATATCCTTTAAAAGGTATGTGCTGATGGTCTGCTCACCATTTATGGGTCATCATGAATAACCTTTGTCATGCATAAGCTATCATCCAACTCATAAGTCTATACTTTACAAGCATTTACAAATGGCCAGTAACTGAGGAACATACTATAGAAACCATTTACTTACAATTAGTAAAGTGTTTTGCATGGGTTGATATCAAGTGGGCACTGTCTATACTTTATAAGCATTTACAAATGGCCAGTAACTGAGGAACATACTATAGAAACCATTAACTTACCATTAGTAAAGTGTTTTGCATGGGTTGATATAAAGTTGGCACTGTCTATACTTTACAAGCATTTACAAATGGCCAGTAACTGAGGAACATACTATAGAAACCATTTACTTACCATTAGTAAAGTGTTTTGCATGGGTTGATATGAAGTGGGCATTGTCTATACTTTATAAGCTTTTACAAATGGCCACTAACTGAGGAACATACTATAGAAACCATTTACTTATCATTAGTAAAGTGTTTTGCATGGGTTGACATAAAGTAGGAACTGTCTATACTTTATAATTATTTACAAATGGCCTGTTACTGAGGGACATACCATTAGTCGACACTTCTGCAGCAACAACTCCAAAAATGACCTCAAACGTTAGGTTGTTAAACATATCAATGGCAAAAACACACAACACAGCATCGAGGGAATGAAGTGAAATTGTAAAACATTTATTTAAAAAACTACACTAACAATAAATTCACATTTAAACATGCATTCTTATATGCTAAACACAACAGCAACAACAACAATGGAACTTTAAATGAAGGGATCAGCTAATTTTTTTTATTTATTGGCAAAAGTTTGCCAGACTCTATATATGCTTTTAATTTGGTTACAATGCTTCCGTCCCCCTCTATGGCATCCTTACACCTCTGTGTAAAACTAGAGAGCTCCTCCGTGGAGGAAGAGTCGGAAGAAGAGTCGGATGAGGCCCTGACTTGGATGAAGCGCTTGAGTCGGTTCTCTGCGACTGACTTTTCTTCGCCTCTGGTGGACTGCCCTTGTCCTTTTTTCTTGCTGCTAAAAACAGACAATGACCGAGGATGATTAGTGGAAAATATAGGCATGTGGGTGGCACACTAGTAAGTGTGATGGTCTTTGGAAGATAGTTTTCTGAGTTCAAAATCATCCCGTTACTGTTTTTTGTTTTATTATTTACTGTATTAAAAATATCATAATTCATTAGTTATTATTAATTAAAGTTTGGCTTTCTGTAAAATAAAGAAATACAGAATACAGAAAATAAATATACATATGTAGCAACCTGTACCAATATCCTTAATATTTAACAATATACATAATTACATAGTAATTATTAATTATTTGTAATATATAATTCACTATTGTGCAATTACATATTAATCATTTTTAATATATAATTCACTATTATGCAATATACAGATTTGCTATGCAAACAACTGAAATAATAATAATAATTGTAATACCAATCACCTGCACTCAGTGTATTATAAATAGGGATGGGAACCGAAACCCGGTTCTTGTTTAGAACCGGTTCCTAATGAGCCGAATCTTTGGAATCGTTAGCCAAATTCAAAACCGGGTCTGTAAACGGACCTCTGTGCCGTTTGCGCATGCGCGAACTCTTTTAAAAAATCAGACCGCAGCAGAAATGGCAACTACTAGACAGAAGCGATCTAAAGTGTGGCTTTATTTCACTCGAACAAATGCAAACATGGTCACTTGTAACGTCTGTAAAACATGTATTTCGTCAAAGGGAGGAGGTACATCTACTATGAATAAGCACTTGAGCACACAACATGGTATTAAATGACAAGATTGTCATGTTTTTGATGCCTGCAGCAGCTCAACTAACGACGGCACTTCATCCCTAACTTACCAAGGTAAACTCCTCAAAATGTTTTATCATAACGGTGTTACTCGTGTGTTATCAGCAAACGTTTGCGTTGTCGTGTTAACCATAACTAAACTTAGCATTTAATTGCTTAACAGAATGGGCGATGTTGGACATTGATTGTCATAACGTTGGCTAGCTTAGCTGTAGAATCTTCTATTTTCAGCCGTTGGCTTGAGGCAGAGGCAGTGCTTGCCTCCCCTCTGTTGGTTCTAGAAAGTTTGCTGATAACACACGAGTAACACCGTTATGATAAAACATTTTGAGGATTTTACCTTGGTAAGTCAGGGATGAAGCGCAAAAGACTCCGTTAATAATGGCGTTGCCTAGCAACGCGTGCAGCTCCCTAGATATGGATACGTTTCTCTTTCAATTCAGTGGCAGCAATAGTTAAGTTTTAAATATACTGAGTGCCTAGTTTGCGAATCATCTTTGTTCAAATACGTATGTGAGGCATTGTGTGCATGATACAAGTAAGTATATTTCAGTACGTTATTGTGTTTGTAGTGGGTTCTACATTGCTATTAGAAGCGTTAAGCATAATAGTTCGCAATTAGCCATACAACCAAGCAACCTACAAGAAAATATGCAGTCCTTTAGTTTACTCAATAACAAGGGCTTCATGTCAGATCAGAAAATTCAACGATTTTGTTAGTGCCATTTTATTGCCAGATTTAGTTTATCTCAAGAGTGCAATGAGGGAGGGGTTTAGATTGGACTAACTTAAACTAAACCTGGATGCATTGTAATGTTCCAACAATTATGATACATTTCCTGAGGTATATCTGCTCTGGAAAAGAAAGATCAGTAGGTAGCAGAGGAAGGGTTGTATAGGGGTTGTTTGCTATTTCACTCATACACTATAGATGAGTGAATGAGTGAAATAGCAATCAACAGTGCTCTGCAATGTCAATGTATAGCTTTAGAGTTGACACTCTCACCACATATGCATTTAAATATTGTTGTTTTATATTTAGTGGCAAGAATGTCTGTTTTTTAATACAAGTTTTTGGTTATTTATGTAAACAGTCTGTTTATGGTGTGTGCAGCATTCTAGAAATTTATATAAAGAACATTAATGTAAAAAAAACCCGTTTGTGCTCTTTTTTCACCCCTTACCCAATAAGAATCGATAAGAGAATCGATAAGGAATCGAATCGATAAGGAACCGGAATCGTTAAAATCGTAAAGGTTCTCATCCCTAATTATAAACACTAGAATTACAATGCAGTTACATAAATATACCACAAAATGGCGCTCTAAGACCACAAATGGAAAATACATGCATTGCCTGAGAGTCTAAACTCTAGCTACCACCACGATCCGAACACGTGGATCTCCGTGGTACAGTGTAGGAGACAGGCTAGAACAGGTCGATGCAAACGTACGTGAGGAAATGACTAGTATGAAACCACTAGTGTCAATCAACATAAACACGAAGAGAGAAATGCTAGCAGGAACATACAATTATGCACTTACATCATCAGTAACGCATATGGCAACACAATGTTAACTTTATGTTAGCATTAGAGATTATAAGCACGTGGTATTAGACCATGAGGGCATGTATGGGCTGGCACGAAAAGGTTTCAAGTTCCCAAGTGTATTGTCAAATATGGCAAATTGACTTACTCATAGCCAGTTGTTCCCTCAGGAAGTCCCTCTCAAATAGTCATGTCTTTCAGCATCTCCTGCTGCCAGTCCAATTTCTGCCTGGCCATCTCCAGCTCATGGCGCAGTCTAGTTGACGTCAATTGGGCATTAGGAGCGAGTGTGGTCCTAGCTAAATGTTTGTGGGAAAGAATACAACTTTTCAATAAAAATTCTCACACCGCTAATTTCCAATAATGAAGGTTAATCATATGCAAATTCAGCAAGAAGGGAAATAGTTTTGTTAGTCTAAGGTTACTAGCTACGTAGTGTAACAGGTGGAACCAACCATAGGAAAAAGTTATATTAAATGTATTATTTAATTAAAGCTTCAAACAATTATTTCACACTGAAACACTTTCCACCCTGTTCATGACAATATTCTTAACACAGATACCTGTCCTACTCACCGGTGAGTTCTTCTAACTGAAACAAAAGGCACAATAACCAGAACACAAAATATCATTGCCCCGTACCAACATGCACTAAATCCACTGTGTGTTTATAACACTAGAAACATATATTCATAAATGCAATAAACTTATACATAAATGCAACAAAAGAACGTTTTGCCCATTAAACACATTACACAATCAAAATTCAATGTTTTTCACATTCACTATGCTGTTCGTTGCAATTCACTGTTCTGTTCAACGTTTACTTCAAAATGGTTGAGCCACGGTCATCAAAGTGTATGGAAATGTTCCCAAGATGGATATTACCGTCCCGGACACTTTGCAGCTCATTGACGATGTGGAGTCACATGTGGGAGGGTATTACTTACAAACCACGCCATCAATCAGTGGCGTGGGAGAGAGAGAGAGAGCAAGTGTGCTGCACGCACATCAGGGGCTGTAGTGGTGGAAACGGCTAGCTGTCCTCGTTCGTTGGCGTGGTGTAGTCTCCGATGTTGGCGACGAGCTAGTTTCTAAATATGAATACACTTTGCTAACTAGCGAGGACATTCCGCCTCACACTACAACGTGCTATACTTCTTAGCAGTAACACCGGGCGATCTTCAGAGCTGGTGATGTAAATTCTTGCTTCCTCCACACGGCCACTCTACCGTAGTTCATCCGTAACACGGACACTAACAGACCTAACAAACTTGGAGCTAAACTTGCAATTAACTGACTTATCCTACCGTCACTCTTTCTCAATCACATGTGAGCTATCCGGGCGCCGCCATCTTCTCTCTTAACATTCTCCGTCTGCCCCTTGTCCCGCCCTCTCCACTGGCCAGTGCACCAACTTTCCAGTCACTGATTGGCTGGACCTATGGTCAAGTACTGTGGTGCTATTGGGTGTGGAACAGAGATTGATATCCCAAAGTTATCGCAGGGGCTGCATATAAAGAAATATGTCCACACTCTGGGTGTACCCCTACAGTAGTAAATATGTACATTATTGCCTGTCGGAACGACACTCAGGCGTGAGACAGCTGAACACGTGGGTGCTAAATATCAATAGCTGTCAATGGCAAGCTAGCTAGCTAGCTCTTACAGCTGGTTAGCTAGCTTACCACCGAGGCTCTCATGTGCATTAACTTGGCTTGCAACTTACCGGTGGAAGACGTTCCCGCCGCGTCCTCCTCAACCGATTCGTCTACGGCAGGGGTATTCCTTGCCGAGCTCATCGTGACCAACAAGCACATCTAAGCACGTCTTATCTCTGCAACAAGTTGACATTCGTGTGCCGACTCCCTCATGTGATGAATCTAAGTGCCCACCTGATTGGCTGTCCCCCGCTGTAGGAACATGAATGGGTTTGAAATAAAAGTGATTCATTTTTACATTTTTAATTTTTTCATGTGAGACACCAGAAAACAAAAATTACTAAAGTTGGCTAACCAGCAATACATTTCCATCACATGAAAAAATTAAACATGTAAAAATGAATCACTTTTATTTCAAACCCATTCATGTTCCTACAGCGGGGGACAGCCAATCAGGTGGGCACTTAGATTCAACTTAGTTGGTGCACTGGCCATTTTGAACTCAGAAAACTATCTTCCAAAGACCATCACACTTACTAGTGTGCCACCCACATGCCTATATTTTCCCCTAATCATCCTCGGTTATGTCTGTTTTTAGGAGCAAGAAAAAAGGACAAGGGCAGTCCACCAGAGGCGAAGAAAAGTCAGTTGCAGAGAACCGACTCAAGCGCTTCATCCAAGTCAGGGCCTCATCCGACTCTTCTTCCGACTCTTCCTCCACGGAGGAGCTCTCTAGTTTTACACAGAGGTGTAAGGATGCCATAGAGGGGGACGAAAGCATTGTAATCAAATTAAAAGCATATATAGAGTCTGGCAAACTTTTGCCAATAAATAAAAAAAATTAGCTGATCCCTTCATTTAAAGTTCCATTGTTGTTGTTGCTGTTGTGTTTAGCATATAAGAATGCATGTTTAAATGTGAATTTATTGTTAGTGTAGTTTTTTAAATAAATGTTTTACAATTTCACTTCATTCCCTCGATGCTGTGTTGTGTGTTTTTGCCATTGATATGTTTAACAACCTAACGTTTGAGGTCATTTTTGGAGTTGTTGCTGCAGAAGTGTCGACTAATAGTATGCCCATGCAACCCATGCAAAACACTTTACTAATGATAAGTAAATGTTTTTTATAGTATGTTCCTCAGTAACGGGCCATTTGTAAATGCTTGTAAAGTATAGACAGTGCCAACTTTATATCAACCCATGCAAAACACCTTACTAATGGTAAGTAAATGGTTTCTATAGTATGTTCCTCAGTTACTGGCCATTTGTAAATGCTTATAAAGTATAGACAGTGCCCACTTGATATCAACCCATGCAAAACACTTTACTAATGGTAAGTAGATGGTTTCTATAGTATGTTCCTCAGTTACTGGCCATTTGTAAATGCTTGTAAAGTATAGACTTATGAGTTGGATGATGGCTTATGCATGACAAAGGGTATTCATGATGACCCATAAATGGTGAGCAGACCATCAGCACATACCTTTTAAAGGATATTATGAATCATTACTAACTCATTGAAACCTGCTTGCTTAATCATTTGTAAATTATTTACAAAATGTGAGCAGACCATTATTATATACCTTCTTAATGATCTTATAAATAACAAGAGCAATCCGAGATTTCTGACCTCCAGCAAGGGTCCGTTAATTTATTGCAGTAGGCTACTGCGTTTCAACGACGTTGTATTCACAAAGTGACGTATACACCCAAAACCCAGTGTAAATTTTGTATCAAGCACTTGCTCGATCCCAATGCACAGTTTTTGATTACAGTGACAACGTATCACATACGTTTAGTTAGTCACGCGAAGCAATGTTAGGATCAATATCGTATTGGGACATTGAGAGAAAGATTGTGTATTAGTCTAAACATCCTTCCTTGTTTTGACAAATAACCTCATTGGGATTTTCCACGAACCAAAATCCTCACCCATACTACAATGTGAATCATTCGCCCCGATAGATCTTGCTTTACTATCAACGTCAACCCTTGCTGGAGGTCAGAAATCTCGGATTGCTCCAGATCCGGATCATCCTGAAATCTGAAATTTTAATGGGGATGTCCCAGGAACAAGATCCACCTTTTGTGAAAATTTCAGAAAGATCCGCCCAGTAGTTTCTGAGAAATGTTGTCCACAGACAGACAAACGGACAAATAAATAAATGTATTAATTAACGGAGACGATCGCATAACCTCCTTGCTGGAGGTAATTAGAAAATGGTTTGAAAAATGTCCATACAAACATGACTACTCGTTTACAAATAGCTTACTAATGTCCTTATAAATTATCTTTTAGATCGTTAGAAAATCATTTGAAACATGTTCATAAATACATCTATACTCATTTAAAAATAGCTTACTAATGTCCTTATATATGATATTATAGATAATTTGAAACATGTTTGTAAATACATTAATACTCATTTATTAATCGCTAACTAATGTCCTTATAAAAAACTCTTATAGATCATTAGAAAACAGGTTCATAAATACATTACTACTCGTTTACAAATACATTACTGAGGTTTGTAAATGTTGGGATAATGATTTGTAAATGATAATCAAACTATGAACAAATGCTTCATAAATGGTTTATTATGGAGGGTTATTATAAAGTGTTACCGGTTCATGAACTCATTTCCAAAGTCCACATCTGTACTGGACCCTGAACTGCTCTTTTAGTCCAAATGCAGTCTTTATCTCAAGAATTGGTTCCTCCACAGATGTTGGAATTCCTGAGGTAAGGGTTAGTTTCCTGGAATTGTCATGCCCTCCGAAAAGGATCCTCAGGTTAACTGGACATGACATCTTTCTCTCGGTCTAGACAGCAAGGGGGGGGATGACAGCAGTTAGTAAAGGGCACTACACCATTCCTGCAGGTTCATCTGTATCGTCAACCAACCTTATATGAGGATATGCCTTTTCAAGGCAACCATTCGATGTGCTCCAACTGTGTAGTCAGACAGTGGATATGCATCCGTCAGCTGTTAAAGACTGACCAAGGCAACCTCTTTATCGGGAGATACAGTCAACTCAAACGCTCCAAAGTGTTCTCTATACCAGGGGTCCCCAACCTTTTTTGCACCACGGACCGGTTATATGTATGGATTTTTTTCACGGACCGGCTTCAAGGTGTCATTTTACACCTCTTATTAGTCACGTCATCCATTCTGATGTGAGTCATTCAATTGCACCCGTGAGGCAAGCGCGAGTTTGATAGAATGAAGCCCAGTCTGCTCATACACAAAAGCTAACATTAACGTTAGGTGGAGTTAATTTGCTGCCAACACCATTGTATTACGAACGTTAAGTGCATGAAAAAAACAACTCACCAAAACTCTGAATCAGTGCTTGGTCTCCATGTGCAACAGTTTTAAAGGCTCCATTGGCTCGTTTGCTAGCTTGTCGCCACATATTAAACAGAGTGGACTTGGTGCGTGAGAATCACCTGTTGCGATAAACCCGTATTTTAAGTATGACTCCTGGTATTGTCTGTTAAAAGAAGCTTTCTTTTTTTGAGGTCGTAGGCTCCTCTTCTGGCTCCTTAGTTGGTCTTTTCACCTTTGCTAAGAAGCTCTCCAAAGATGTTTGTTTTTTTACTAATTTTCGCTAGTTTGCGGGCTTATTTTTTGAGTGACGTATCACTTGAACGAGACAAGCGTCTTCACGTGACAATTTAGGCACAGGCGAATGTGACGTCCGGGAAAATCCGGTCGTTTTTCAAAATAAAACACCTTTCAGACGCTAATAATTAATACAGCGGAATTGATACAAATGATTTATTCTTTCTGTGCGGCCCGGTAACAAATGCCTCACGGACCACAGAGAGGGGAACGTGGTTACTGGGTAACAGTAATCTGTTATAAGAGCCAATGGCAGACATCCCAGAGAGTATCTATCTCTGAAATGGACCAGAGTGGCTTCAGAATCATGGTCGTTGATCTAGTCAGAGCCAGACCGGTTTGTGAATGTCAGGCACTAAAATGCACTTATTTGGTGAATAGCCTCGGTTGGTTACAGTATGTGTTACCTCATCAGCTGAGGGGATAGTGCAGGTGGGTATGTGCTGGTATTTTTCTTCCAGAGGTTGTGTCCCCGTCTGGGTCTGCAGCCAAACCTTTAAGCCGCGAAGGATCTTGTCCTTGTTTGGGCCTTGCGCCTGTGGGTAGGCATAGGGATGGGACCAAGGTGAAAAAAATTAAATTGGTTAATGGACTTCACATTTTAAACCTGCTCATAGGCTTAAAGTGTAACACATTTTTTTTTTTTTAATAGTCGTTTTGGATGAAAGCATCTGCCTAATACCTAAACCTTGAACAATGATTTTGTGCTAGAAGCACAAAAGGTTTTTCTTTAGCACATTTAGTTATTTGAATGTATTCATCTCACCTTCTCCATTAAGGACTGGATTGTGCAATCAGTTTGGCCTCCTAGGCCTGATAACTCACCGCGTGGCTCACCTGAAAATGCAATTAAGATAGTAGATAGTAGATAGAGTGCTGAGGAGAACATAAACGAATCAGGCATAAATACACGGAGAATAGGAATATGGTAAATAATCTTACCTTCAACCACCGATGCAACCATCGTGTGTGAACTCACACCTTGTGAGTCGAAAGTTGATCAGTCGACCTAAAATAAAGCAATTCATCAAGAAAGACCTAAAAGCGTCTGCACACTAGCGAGGTAATGTCCAGAATAGACCTGCACGCATTCTACTTTTACTATAGAACTCTATTCTAATACACGTAATAAAGCGTCACAATGGTTTCTATAGAAACGGAGCTCCCGTGGCCCGTAGACTCCACTGCGTCATACATGTTGAAATCATACACACATGAAATGCCTCTGGTACGGGCATCTACGGCGCCGCCACTTATGTTAGAGCGGAAATCAATTGAAAACAAAACATTTGTCTCTGAGTGGAAATTGGTGGGAAAACAGACTGCATGTAGTTTGGACAAATCGTAGTACTTAGACGTATGGGAATCACTTTGTCCATGTAAAGCTGCACAATTGTTGTTGTTATTGTTGTTGATCGCATACAGGGACGCTGGAAGTGGGGGGGCTGCAGTATGTTCAAACCATCCAAAGGCTGCAGTATGTTCAAAACAGTGCTGCCCGGGTTCTCACCAAGACAAGGAGATCCGAGCACATCACCCCAGTCCTCCACTCCCTCCACTGGCTTCCAATCAACCAGAGAATAAACTTCAAAGTCCTACTTCTAGTTCACAAGGCCATAAACACCACCGGTCCGGCCTATCTCCAGGATCTCCTCACCCCTCATCTCACACCAAGGACTCTTAGGTCTGGACAAGCAAACCTTCTTGCAGTTCCCCGGACAAATATGTCCAGAATGGGAGATTGTGCCTTCTCCTCGCTGGGGCCACGACTCTGGAACAAGCTCCCGGAGATCATAAGGGCTTTGGACTCCATCACTACTTTTAAATCCCACCTCAAAACCCATCTTTTTATATCTGCCTTCTCCTAAAGTCCTGGTTTCTGTTTTTTTTTTCTAATTTCTTTTTTGTATTATTTTTGTATGCACTGTTTTAAATTGCTATTGTGACCCTGCTGAGACACCTTTGTATGTGAAAGTGTGCTATACAAATAAAATGCATTTAACATTCCATATTCAAAATATCTTAATAAATAGTGAAGTCAACTGTCTGCTTCACATGATGCAGATATTCGTTTTTGAGAATAAAATAAATCACATTTAGGTCCTACATTTTAGGATAACAGCCTTCTTCACTATTACAGGTGGCAAAATGACATCACGGGGGGAGTTAAAGAGAAACTGTCATCTGGAGAGTTTAAAATGATACTAAACGAAGGGAAATCTACTGTATAGAGATTTTTCTGCTTAGTAGACGATGCAGATTCTAATTAGGATGTTGGATATGTCCAACGTAAGAAGTGTGAAGTTTTAATAAAATATGATTGATGCAACTCTCGTTCTCCACAACAACATGGATTTAACCTCATGGTTGGATGTAGATAGTTTCATAACGAACGTCGGCGTGCAAAAAGATCTTCAATGGTAAGACTTGTCTGTTGTGCCTCCGTTGGTGTATCATAAAACGAGAGTTTTATTAAAGCAAAGCGTGTGGAATGTGTAGCTATTTCATTCCGTTTGTTAACCTTTCCCGCTGTCTGTCTCTGACCGTAGTTGGGGATTGCAGGGGAGTAAAATGCTCCATGGCCGAATTAGATTAGGC
Source organism: Sprattus sprattus (assembly GCF_963457725.1). Taxonomy (NCBI): domain Eukaryota; kingdom Metazoa; phylum Chordata; class Actinopteri; order Clupeiformes; family Clupeidae; genus Sprattus; species Sprattus sprattus. The sequence goes on along the minus strand of NC_137924.1, from coordinate 40,585,950 downwards.
TACATGACATGACCTTTACAGACAGCAGGAAATGTTAACAAACGGAATGAAATAGCTACACATTACACACGCTATGCATTAATAAAACTCACGTTACTCACATACTGGTTAACACTGTTACAGCATATAAATGTTTGTCGCTGAATCCAAACTATGCGTCACCGTTCTCCCTTCTTCTTTGTTGTTTTACGGCAGCCGGCATCCAATAGGTTGCATTGCTGCCACCTAGGGTTTTAGCACCTAAGTGCACTATATTCGCTTGTACAGCCCAGTGTCCTTCAAGAACTTGAAAAAGAAACGCCTTCCCCTCCCGCTCAGCCCTACTTCAAAAATACCTTTCAGTGAAATCTCTTCCAATCCAATCTCTCCTAATTCTCTCAGAAAATCTCTTCTCTGCTCCTCATATTTTCCACAAGAAAGCAAAACATGTCGCACCGTCTCGGGTTCTTCACAAGAACACAATCCATTTTGGTGTTTTCCCATAATAACCAAGGTGCTGTTCAGGAATGTGTGACCAATCCTCATTCTAGAAATGATGACTTCTTCCTTACGTGTACCCCCACCTATTTTGCACACATTAACTGAATCTGTTACCCCTCTAGAAAATGAGAATAAGTGTCTACCTTTTGTTTCCTGTTCCCAGAGCTGTTGCCATTTTAAAATAGTTTCCTGCCACACAATACTTTTCCCCTCTGCCTTGGAGAGATTTAGGTTCACACCTATGGTATCCTTTTGAGTAGCTTTCTTGGCCAATTTATCCACCTTCTCATTCATTGCAATGCCTACATGAGCAGGGACCCATATAAATGCAATTTCAATCCCTTTCCTTCCAACATCTCTAATTGCCAGCAGAATATCATATATAAAGTCCTGACGGCTCTTTGACGACCCTTTCCCAATACACTACATACCAATACTTTCCGGTTCTGAATCTGATCAGTCCATTGCACTACCATCAGGATCGCATATAATTCCACTGTGAAAACAGGAAATTCGAGGTTCTTTTATATGCTTGAGCATTCCACCCCTGAACAGCAAAAGCTGCGCCTGTGACCCCTGTTTCCTGATCCTTTGACCCATCAGTAAAAATGAATATGTGTTCCGGATACCTTTCCCTTACATGACAATGGAACTCATGCACTAAATCTGATTCAGGTCTTTCTGCCTTAACCCATTTCTGCCTAAAACGCCTGCTAAAAACGCCTGTTAAATCCTATGCTATTCTATGAGAAAGTACCTCATTTCCTGAGGGTTTTCTGAGAAAACAGTAAGAATTGTCAACGTCTACAAAAACCTTAATATCTAAGCCTCTGTAGCACTTAGAAACATGAAATAAGAAGCATTGTGAAGGTAAGAACTGCAGGTTTTATTAAAACCTGCTCCCTGAGCACACAAACAACAATAACATTTGTAAAAAACTCTCAAACACACAAAAACAATATAAATCAATGATATAAAATACAATAAATACAATTTTCAAGTATGCAAACATTATGAGGGAGGGGAAGAGGGGGAGGGAGGGGGAAAGAGAAATGGGGAGGGAGGAGAGGAGAGGGATGGAGACATCCTGGGGTGGAGCTGGCCTCGCAGTTCACATGGAGCATGAAGCCATGGCGGGGTTAACGTTATCCTGGAGATGGAGATATCTGTAAAAACGTATGGCAAAGCATTCAATCATTGTATTATTATGAGACCCACCCTCTCAGCTGGTGCTAAGACAATGGCCTACTAGACTGTCTATAGGGTATAGGGGTTATAGGTGTTCATATGCCAATTGTTCAGGTCTCTTTGAGGCACAGACAGGGAGTACACATTCAAGTTGGATACACAATAAAGCTACACTAACAGAATAGTATATTTCAATGTTATTTATAGTATTTATATTTATTCATAATTGTATTACTATTCATTATGATGTATTATGCTATACAGTTCTCCACGTTATTTTTCTTATCTAAAATCTTTGGACAAAAACGTCTGCTAAATGTAAATGCTATTTATTCATTATGCCATTATTGTATCTATAACTAACATTATTGCATGTATATATTATCAACCATCATCACCATTAGTAATCGCTATAGCACCACTATCATTACTGCCCATTCCGTTTTCTAAGAGAAGAGAACTCGGAAGATCGCACAAGAAAACAAAACATAAATAATTACCTCCAGATCATTGCCGGTTGTCCAGTCCACCTGGAATCCCTCCTCCTCTCCTTCCGTGCCCACAAAATCCCACTCCTGTGCCGTATCTAATGGATCCTCTGACACAAAGTCATTATCCTTCTCCCTCTCAGACTCAAATCCTTCAAAATCTATGTCGAAATCACTGACATCGCTATCAAAATACTCCATGTTCACTGCTACTTATTCACTGCTACTTCTCGCTAGCCAGCATGGTATCACTGAAAACAAGCACAGAATATCGCGTGGCTATCTGATTGATTGACGTGATTTTCAGCCAACCAAAGTTCATTTTGGTGGTCATCTGATCTTTAGCAAAGCCTTAAGACCCATCCCATGTGTAATTTTAACCAACCAGAGTGAGTTATACGCTGCATTCGTCATGAAAACAGCACGTGTACAAAATGCTGCGCTACGCAGCAACCGGCAGGAAAGCCTATGCTGCGCTACGCAGCAACCGGCAGGAAAGCCTATGCTGCGCTACGCAGCATCCGGCGCCAATGGGTTAATCCTAAGGATCTCTAAATCAGTCTTTGGGACCTCCAGTTGCCATAAAGGAACTGATGGCCACATTACTCCTGGACAAAAGTTCTCATCAAGTATTGACATTTCCTGTGCTAGAGCCTCCCCTGTCCATCCAAAGATTGGAATTCTTGCCACCTGTCTTTCCCAGTTTGACTGAATTGTTATTTTAACTGGGTGATCACATCTTTGTCCCATCAAGTTGACCCAATAGTTAGCCTGAAGCTGCTTTCTTCGCAAACAGAGTGGCATTTCTCCTGTCTCTACCTGCAATGAACACAGTGGAGAAGATCGTACAGCTCCTGTACATATTCTGAGCGCTTTTGTTTGGACTTGAGAGGTTAACGCTATTGGTCTATAATTTGCAGGATTACTAGCATCTTTTCCCGGTTTTCTTATAGGAACAATAACTGCCTCCTTCCATGCTGAAGGAATCTTTCCTTCCTCCCAGACTTTATTAAATGTATTTAGCACCTTTTGGATACCCTTATCACTCAAATGTCTTAACATGCTATAACAAATTTCATCTTTCCCTGGAGCTGAATTCTTACACTTATCCAATGCATTTTTTAATTCTCTCATTGTAAATGGGAGATTATATTTATCCTCTAACTTTTCTTTCTTTTGAATACCCTCAGTATGTAGACTCCTTGTTTCTTCCCTACTCCTTATTTCTTCTTCTGATAAATTACTGGAGCTATGTACTTTACGCAGAGTGTTCACCAACATTTCAGCTTTCTCTTGATTAGATATAGCCAACTGTACTCCATCTGATAGGATTGGATAATTCCACTCTCTTCTATTACCTTCCATTTTCTTGATCATTCCCCATACATCATCATTTACATTAATATGACTTCCAATTGAATTACAATAATCCCTCCAGAATGAACTTTTCCTTTGCCTAATAATCCTTCTCAAAATTGCCTGTGTTTGTTTATACTCAATCATATGCTGAAAGTTATGAGTTCTTTTTAACCTTCTAAATGCTCTGTTCCTTTCTCTAACTGCCTCCTCAACTTTACACCCCACCATGGAACTGCTTTTCTTACCAGTTTTCCTGATCTTTTTGGTATTGCAGTCATTGCAGCCATATAAATACTCTGTCGTAATTCACTCTCACTTCTTTCAACATCGCTTGTTTCACTGACTGAACTAATACATAATTCACTTGCTTCCATAAACCTTTCCCAATCTGCCTTCTTCAAAATCCACCTTCCATGACTATCCTCTGTGCTCACCCTTACTTCAATACCGAGTTTACTTACAATTGGGTAATGATCACTCCCAACAGTGCCTTCTCCCAGAACTTCCCACTCACACTTTGGAGCCATTCTACTGGATAGAAATGTAAGGTCTAATACTGACTCTTTACCAGTTCTAATATCATATCTAGTCCTTTGACCATTATTTAAGCAGACTAAATTCCTATCACTCATTAACTCTTCAATCACCAGTCTATTGCTATCAGTTTTTTCCCCTCCCCACAATGTATTGTGGGCATTAAAATCTCCACACCATATAACATTATCCCTATCCTGGCCTTCTATTTTCTCTAATTAATTTATCTCTAACTGTTTACAAGGGTTATAATAATTTATTATTACTATTTTCTTTTTATCAGCCCATACTTCCACAACCACATATTCTTGTTCCTTCCCTATACCCAACACCCTATAGGGCACACCCTTCCTTACAAAGGTAGCACATCCCCCTCCATTTCCTTGCTCTTTATCTCGTCTGATGACAATATAATTCAATAAAACAAAATGAAATCTAGGTTTTAACCATGTTTCCTGAATACACATCACATCTGGTTTTATACTCCTACTATCTATAAACTGTTTAAAATCTTGACCATTTGCCATTAGACTTCTTGCATTCCATTGTAGGAATAACATACTCAACCTTTACCTACTTCTTGGCTTGAGTGTTCAGCAAGACAATCCCTTATTTCCTCCCATTTTAAATATACCATTCCTAAATGCTGAACTGCTATGGAAGTTTATTAGACTCTTTATTCAAATGGAAATGCATTTGTCAAATGGCAATTCAATGCGCAAAATGACAATGCAATCCGCAATTCAAATGGCAAACCAGTTTTCAAATAGCAATTCAATGTGCAAATGACAATGCAATCTACAATTCAGTTTGTATTATTTTGAATAAAAATTTGAATGAACGCTTACTGCATTGCATTTCATATTGACATGTTTTTTTCGACTCTTTATTCTAATGGCAATGCATTTGTCAAATGGCAATTCAATGCACAAAGTGACAATGCAATCCGCAATTCAAATGGAAAAGCAGTTGTCAAATGGCAATTCAATGTGCAAATGACAATGCAATCCGCAATTCAGTTTGTATTATTTTGAATACAAATTTGAATGAACGCTTACTGCATTGCATTTCATATTGACACGGTTTTTCTACTCTTTATTCAAATGGCAATGCATTTGTCAAATGGCAATTCAATACGCAAAGTGACAATGCAATCCGCAATTCAAATGTCAAACCAGTTGTCAAATGGCAATTCAATGTGCAAATGACAATGCAATCCGCAATTCAGTTTGTATTATTTTGAATAAAAATTTGAATGAACGCTAACTGCATTGCATTTCATATTGACACGTTTTTTTCGACTCTTTATTCAAATGGCAATGCATTTGTCAAATGGCAATTCAATGCGCAAAGTGACAATGCAATCCGCAATTCAAATGGAAAAGCAGTTGTCAAATGGCAATTCAATGTGCAAATGACAATGCAATCCGCAATTCAGTTTGTATTATTTTGAATAAAAATTTGAATGAACGCTCATTGCATTGCATTTCATATTGACATGGTTTTTTCGACTCTTTATTCAAATGGAAATTCAATGTGCAAAGTGGCAATGCAATCCGCAAAGTGACAATGCAATCTGCAATTCAAATGGAAAAGCAGTTGTCAAATGGCAATTCAATGTGCAAATGACAATGCAATCCGCAATCCAGTTTGTATTATTTTGAATAACAATTTGAATGAGCGCTTATTGCATTGCATTTCATATTGACACGGTCTTTTCGACTCTTTATTCAAATGGAAATTCAATGTGCAAAGTGGCAATGCAATCCGCAACATATCAATATCCACGTGATGTCAACTGAGGGGGGAAAACCGCCACGAGCACACAGGGCCGTTTGAAAAGTTCACAGTTAGGTAGCATACACCTGTGACCATAGAGCGAAAATGGTGAAAACGGCAGCGCAGCTCCTCCGAGAAGCCACTGAGGCTCTTGAGGAACAAAGTAACAACATGAAGGCTATTACTCCACCTCCAGACAGGCCTGTGTCAAGTGGAACACCGGTACATAGGCCAATGGGAACTCGAGGTAGGTAAAATTATTAAGATGAATTTATCAGGTAGGCTATGCTGTGTGCAAGTTAGCGCGTGCAAATCAATAGGTTTTCGATGTTCGGATATAAAGTTACCATGTAGACTGAGCACCACAACGAATTTCGCAACGATCTAGGACATGAATATGCATGTTTGACCATCTACAATACATTTTCAGTTTGTTTTCTTGTGAAATTCGTTGCGGTCATAGACTTACATATTAATAGACACATGGATTTTTCTTCCAAGATGGCGTCCCCGGAGCTATAGAAAAGTATATATTTTTAGAAACCATGGGCTTACTGATTTTTCTAAAGAGATTTAATTGTTAATTCCCTTCTCCAGTGATATTACACATAATTGTACTTAGTATATTTATTGCAGCCGAGGTTTTGAGGCCTTTTAGGCCGTATAACAGGCCTCAAACTGCGACACCATCTGCAACAAAGAGGAAGTCAACTTTCACCCACAGATTTTTCTGCCTGGCTGAAAGGCGCCAAGAGGAAGTGCCCAAATCAGCCGACAGACTTAACTTGGAAAAGGTAGGCCTGGGAGAACGGAGATTAACATTCCCTGGTAACAGTGGTCTATCCATCTATATTTAGCATAACATTTTCACAATTATAAACCACCTGTTGCGTTAACATAAGACGATTTTAAAGTAGTCTATTGTAAGCTTATCAACATAAACATGTTATGAATGTATAGTCTTTTCACTCAATAATGTGGTCTGTTTTTTTTTTCAGATAAATCATGCAATGCTGCAGAGTTCTCAACATTTTTATTTAACCATTACCCATCATTGAAGGACTGTGGGGGCTACCAGCTTCTGCGGTCAAGAGGTTCAAGTCGTTCAAAAATGCTTGTGGTGATAGATTGCCCCAGTGATGGATACACCCCCCTGTATTTATGCAGGTCGGCCAACATAGGACAAGCGGTCATCTATGTGAGGCCCCTACAAAGGGACATTGTTTTAACGGTAAATAAATAACTTTTAACTACTTGTAATTAAACAAACTACTTTGGGGCATCATGTGAATTACTGTGTTACTTGAAAAAGCCTGTTGACACAAGATGTTTTGGAGGTTGGTATGAGGGCATACTTTCCTGTGTATAACTAGGTGTTTTATTAAATTAAAAAATTAGAGATGCAGGCAGGGAATTTGTATGTACTATGAATCATTCCTCTTTTCTTATTGCAGAACCTCACGCAGACCAACACACAGGCTGGGCAACAAACATCTTATATGGTGGCATGCGTGTATTGTGGCCAGAATTTCAGTTTGATTGACATCCAAGACCATGTTGATGCCTGTGAAATGTAAGTAACCATCTGACCATCACACACACACATTTTACTACAGAGCAAGTCAAGATACCTGCTCCTTCCTCTGCCACTGCCTCTACTCACAGTGACTATCAACCATCTGAGGAAGTCAGCCCACTTGCTGCATCTTCTGCCACTGCCTCTACTCACAGTGACTATCAACCATCTGAGGAAGTCAGCCCACTTGCTGCATCTTCTGCCACTGCCTCTACTCATAGTGACTATCAACCATCTGAGGAAGTCAGCCCACTTGCTGCATCTTCTGCCACTGCCTCTACTCACAGTGACTATCAACCATCTGAGGAAGTCAGCCCACTTGCTGCATCTTCTGCCACTGCCTCTACTCACAGTGACTATCAACCATCTGAGGAAGTCAGCCCACTTGCTGCATCTTCTGCCACTGCCTCTACTCACAGTGGCTATCAACCATCTGAGGAAGTCAGCCCACTTGCTGCATCTTCTGCCACTGCCTCTACTCACAGTGACTATCAACCATCTGAGGAAGTCAGCCCACTTGCTGCATCTTCTGCCACTGCCTCTACTCACAGTGGCTATCAACCATCTGAGGAAGTCAGCCCACTTGCTGCATCTTCTGCCACTGCCTCTACTCACAGTGACTATCAACCATCTGAGGAAGTCAGCCCACTTGCTGCATCTTCTGCCACTGCCTCTACTCACAGTGGCTATCAACCATCTGAGGAAGTCAGCCCACTTGCTGCATCTTCTGCCACTGCCTCTACTCACAGTGGCTATCAACCATCTGAGGAAGTCAGCCCACTTGCTGCATCTTCTGCCACTGCCTCTACTCACAGTGACTATCAACCATCTGAGGAAGTCAGCCCACTTGCTGCATCTTCTGCCACTGCCTCTACTCACAGTGGCTATCAACCATCTGAGGAAGTCAGCCCACCTGCTTCATCCTCTGCCACTGGCCGTCCATCCACTGAGCTGTCTTTTGAAGGTAACTTCATCTTAGCATAACACACCAGCCTAATGATAATGGCGTGGCCCATGTTCCACAACATACATGTGAAAATTACATTATTTGTCATCACACTGCAATTGACCCTTCCGCGACCACTCCCCAAAACGGTAACTGATCAATCATAGCATAGCAACGGTGACTAAGCTCGGGACCTCAGTCAAGCGAGCCATTTTGATGAATGGAAGTCAATGAGAGAGACGTCTGCTCCAGAAGAGAAAATGAAACGTTGTGCTTATGGAGTGTGTAATTCTGACAGTCGATATCCAAAAAGGCTGGAGGGAGGGGTAACATTTTATCCCTTCCCGAAACCCAAGACCCAGAGAGAGAAATGCCTGCTGTGGATCAAACAATGTAGACGACCCCCCCCATCAGCTGAATGACAGCAACGTAAACAGAAGCACCTACTTTGTTCCAAGAAGCTATGTCGCTAAAATCTGCCCACTGCATCGAAAACGTGAGAAAACCCTTGCTTAAAATACGATTCAGTTTTACCACCTTACATGTTTGCGTAGCGGCAACTGTGTAGATAATAGAACAAATAAACATAGCTGGAATGAACCTGTTAGCCTTAGCATTTGTCTGTCTACAAACACGGCATGTAATGTCGTGGTTGTAGCCATATTGCAGACCCTTTTGCCTGCTTCGATCTGAGATCTTGCTGTTTTTCCAAAAAATGCTTATGATTTCTTTGGGTAGAGCTGAAATTGACACGGTTGAAAACATGTTGCCACCCCATTCATATCAATGCTGAGAACCTGGGAAACGTGAATGCTTGACTGATATACCAAACGTTGCTAAGGGGGGCGGAGTTTGCGGAAGGGTCAATTACATAACAAGATAAACAACATTTGAGAGTACCTGGTTTCATCAATAATATGTAGCCGATTGGCCAAATGTTCAGAAAAGATTCAGAGATTACCCTATAAAAACAGATTGATTTTTTATATTTTGGAATTTTGTCAGAGTGGAAGGTAGAGCCTGACTTGCAGACTGCTGTGAAGATGTTCCGGACCTCCATCTTACAGAATGCCCAAAACAAGCCTACTCTACTGGCTACATTAGATCTCCACAGCGATGAGGCTGACCGAGAGAGAGAGCTGCTGTGTTTCTACAAGCAGCCCAATATTGACTGGACACGCCCATTTGAAGCACGACTGAAGGGTATGTAAAGAAAGAATTTGGAACATGTATGCATCTTTTGATGTGACGAAAGTGTTTATGACTGTGTTTTTATTTAATTTAAAGGTCAAATTGTTATGACAGAGACATAATGACAGAATTACACTTCATGACAATACATTTTCATTCATGTTTAATGACAGCTGTCATGATATGTCAGTCTTGTGAAACCTATTCAAATAAAGTGTTTCCTTTTCATCTCAATACAGGGGATTTTGCAATGGGGGATGGAGTCAAACGGCACTTCTTTTCATTGCTGTTAGACAAGCTCCACACTGGACTGCAACTGGACCTTGGTAAGTCACAGAACAAGTCGGTTTAAGGGCTTGACATTTTCTTAAACCAATATGTTGCAAACTAGTTAACGACAAATCTATTTGGCAAGTATTTAAACAATTATTATGTAGGAACACTGATCACAGAAGAAGACTGTTCATGTTCATTGCTTATACCTCCTCAGACAACTGTGGAGGAAAAAAAACTTTGTTTTTCGTTGGGGAGGAAGACCATCAGGTTCCCTCAACATTAAGACCTCTGCTAGATGGTGACCTCTTCAGGGTAGTGGGGCGAGTCATTGGCCATTCCTTTATCAATGGGGGCCCACTGCTAACTGGTCTTAGTCAGTGCTTTTTCACTCTTCTAAGTGGCTCCAAAGATGCCAACCCAATCCTGGAGTTAAAGGACTGCCCTGACATCGATGTAGTTGACATAGTTTCTCTTGTAAGTGTAAACGCAGAATTTATTATATTTCAGTATACAATGGTAAACACAATACCAGTCACACATTTGGAATCACAGATATTTGTCGATGCTTCCAAATCAATGTAATGGCACCGTGGTAAATATAAGTACCAATGTCTATTAAACATGTTACATTCCTGGGTGATAAACTTTAGACCAGTACTGTATATTACTAACCCTACTCCATATAAAAACAGCTTGAAAGCCAGAATGCCCTTACAACCGCTGAAACAGAGGAAGTCAACAACTTGGCCATCAGCTGGGACCTGCCTACACTGACTGTGACAAACAGACGATGGTTGGCAGAAAGAATCCTCCATCATGGGGTATGTTGGTGAATAATGTAATCAATCTTACAGATGTTATTTACATGCGTGTTTGTTCAATGAGTTGAGATATGCAGATCAATGTTAGATATTTCTGGTGCCAAGGTGATAGGCCGACGTGAAAGGCAGATCGCACAAATAAGAAGTGGGCTGAAGGACACAGGGGTGCTACGGATGCTGAAAGGAAGGCCCGAATTAGCAACTGTGATGTTTCCCAGATGTGCCGAGCTAGTGCTGGAACCAGAGGTAGCGTACAGTTATGCCTAATACAATTTTATATTGAAAATACTTGCAGTATTGGCAATTATCTTTTCAAGATGACTATTAGTACTAACCAGTTGTGAAAATGTGTATGGTTAATTATAATTTCAGTGGTAGAGCAAAGTACTTGAAATACTTATATATGTAGAAGGCCTACTTTCAAAATGTCTGTGCTAACATTTAATTTAAGAATGTTGTCTGTCAGATGATCCTTCAAAGAATAATTTGGCCAGAATCAGAGAGTGATGAAGAAGACATAGAGGAGTTCTGTGAGGCCACATCATTCTTACGTGAATACATTGGAACAGGTTAGAAATGCAAACTTGCAGTTGATGTCAAAAGCTCACATAAACTTGTAAATGACATTGCTATTTCAATGACATGTATCCCTGTTTTGTCAACAATTCAGAATGAAGGAAAATAAATGTTCAACATTAGAAGCAAAGTTCAATATACAACCTTGCCTTTGGTTCCATGCAAGATATGCCATCTAGTTATAATTTCATGTCAGTAAAAGCATCCCCTGTCTGACGAGTTGGTTCAGTTCTGGACTGGATGGTCAGTCCTGCCCGATCAGATGTATGTTGACATACAGCCAGATCTGATGTTCCCAGTGGCCTCAACCTGCTTCACCACCTTGAAAATTCCAGCAAGATGTGGGACCTTCTCTGAATTCATGGACAGAATGAGGGCAGCTGTCAGGTCCACAAAGTTTGGCTTTGGACGGGTTTAAGACCGAGTAACCACCAGTCGTCATTCACACACGTGTTCATATATACTTATAGATATACAGTCGTATGCAAAAGTTTAGGCACCCCTCTAAGGCTGCATGATAATTTACTCTGTCTTCACCAAAAAAGATCACAGTGGTCAAATATTTATTTTGTAGTTATCACTGAGTGCTAGGGTGTTTTCCAGACAAAGATATTTAGTGTAGCAGTATTTATTGGTGTGAAATTAAATCAAATGTGAAAAATAGGCTGTGCAAAAGTTTGGGCACCCTCATAATTTTGTTGATTTGAATACCTGTACCTACTCAATGCTGATAAAATGCAACACAGAATTAGTCTGGTTAGCTCGTCAAGCCTTCAATTCCATAGAAAGGTGCATCCAACCATTAGAAAAGGTATTTAAGGTAGCCAATTGCAAGTTGTGCTTCTCTTTGATTCTCCTCTGAACAGTGGCAACATGGGGGCATCAAAACTGCCATCAAATGATCTGAAAACAAAGATTGTTCAGCAGTTTTGTTTAGGGGAAGGCTACAAAAAGTTATCCTGGAGGTTTCAGCTATCAGTTTCCACTGTGATGAATTTTATTATGAAGTGGAAGGCAACAGGCACAGTTCTTGCTAAGGCTAGAAGTGGCAGGCCAAGAAAAATAACAAAGAGGCAAAGGCGAATAATGGTCAGAATGGTCAAGAATAACCCTCAGACCACCTCCAAAGATCTGCAAGGTCATCTTGCTGCAGATGGTGTCACTGTGCATTGCTCAACCATTCAGCGCACATTGCACAGAAAACAGCTGTATGGGAGAGTGATGCAGAAGAAGCCTTTTCCGCACACACGCCACAAACAAGCTCGCTTGAGGTTTGCCAAACTACATTTGAACAAGCCAGGCTCATTTTGGAACAAAGATAGAGATATTTGGTCACAACAAGAGGCATTATGCATGGAGGCAAATTAATACAGCATTCCTAGAAAAACACTTGCTGCCCACAGTAAAATTAGGTGGGGGGTCCATCATGCTGTGGACTGTGTGGGTAGTACAGGGACTGGAAATCTATTTAAAGTTGATGGTCGCATGGATTCAACTCAGTACCAGCAAATTCTTGACAATAATGTTCAAGAATCTGTAACCAGGCTGAAGTTACGGCGGAGTTGGGTGTTCCAGCAGGACAATAACACGAAACATCGCTCCAAATCCACTAAGCCATTTATGCAGAGGGACAACTACAATGTTCTAGAATGGCCATCCCAGTCCCCAGACTTGAATATAATTGAAAATACATGGGATGTCTTGAAGCAGGCTGTCCACGCTAGGCACCCATCAAACCTTACAGAGCTGGAGCTGTATTGTAAGAAAGAGTGGTCCAAAATACATTCATCCAGAATCCAAACACTCATCAGAGGCTATAAGAAGCGTCTAGAGGCTGTTGTTTTGGCAAAAGGAGGCTCCAGTAAATATTATTGTGATTTTTCTGTTGGGGTGCCCAAATTTATGCACCTGTCTAATTCTGTTATTATACATTTGGCATATTCTCTGTTTATCTAATTTACCTTATTTCACTTCTAAAATATCACTGTGTCCATGTAGTATTATATATGTGACAAAGAAGTTCCTGATCCAAACGCCCAACAATTTATAAATGAAAGTAATAAAGATTATCAGGGGTGCCTAAACTTTTGCATACGACTGTATTATCTTTGAAATTGTCTGAAATTGAGACTTACGTGCAAATGATTTGAGGCTAGTTTCCAAGTCATTTTGTTAATTTACCACTGTTTTAGGGTCATTGATGAGGTCATACAGTTATTGATGAGTTTATTAAATGAATGAGTGCAGCTTTAGCTCTCCATACAAGTGCGAAATTAAACATTTCTCAGTCTCCCTTCTCATTACTTCACATCCCCAATAAGCTGCACTGTGTCCCCCTCCACAATTACAACATTTAGGTCTTACCCCCTCTCCACATTCCCCATAATCATGTTCCCCGCCACACCTTTTCATCCCTTTACACACTTTAGCTACATGCCCAAACTTCTGACATTTAAAACATCGCATTGGCTTGTGAATGAACTCTCTTACCCTATACCTCATAAATCCAAAAAACAATTCCACAGGCAACTCTTTGGTGCTAAACTGTACCAAAACAATCAGTTTCCTTTTTCTCCGCTCCCTTAGTTAACCGCTTTGCACTCTGAACAGCATTACATTTTACTTTTACATTTTTAACCAGCTCCTTCATCTCAATGTTTAAGGGAATCCCATATATCACTCCTTTACCTCCTTGTTCACCCACTTTCACCACCTTAACCACCCCTGCTTTCCCAACAGCTTGCAGTTTTAAAGCTCTTCCAACCTGCTCTTCAGAGTTACATCCTATTAACAAATTTCCGTCGTTCAGAATTTTTCCATATTTAACATCGCCAACCTGGTTCTTAATTATTTTTGTCAATTTAAGTGGATCCAACCCCTTCACTCCTGGCTCATCAAACCTCACAACTCAATTTCTCCTCACTCTCTTGCGCTCCTCCTTGCTCTCCTCTACTCCGCTTTGCTTTATTCATCCTCCTTAACTGCCAGCTCACATCTTCCTGATCTAGATCATCCATACTACTACAATAGCTATCCTCCTGATTATATTCCATGGTAGAGAATAAGTTGCAAACGTATCGAATACCGGACCTATACAGGCCGTCGGCCGATACTTCCGCAAAACACTCTCCCCACTTCTACCCTAGTTCTAATAACTACCTAATGAATGTTGTGTACAAAACAAAAGACAAATAAACAAAAGAAAGAGAAAAAACTGCAAGCTCTCTCCAAACACTGGGCTCAAAAGCATGTACCGTCGACACATCCAAACTACTACCGTCGAATTGGGATGTCTTTCCACCGTTCTCCCTCCCTGTACGTGCTCCTGTTATAGGAGCCGCACCATTCTTGCAATGTGAATCATTTAATTTAAATATGCTTATCGGCCTTATTGTGCACCATTGTGCGTTTTACAGCGCTTGTTTGTGTGAGAGAGCATTTAACTGTTGATGCCCCAGTTTAATAAAACCAGGCTATTCATAAAAATCGTACGTAAATCTGGCATTAGTACTATGAACAGTTGAGAAATTGATTCCGTCGAGCTCGGTTCAGATTAGAAAAAATATATATATTTGAATGGCTGTCGGACTCGGTCCTGGCTCGGTTAGTATTCTGTCGGACCGGGCCAGGCTCGGACAGAAAAATTCGGCCTGATCCATGCTCTAGTGTGTGTGCAGAGAGAGAGAGAGAGAGAGAGAGAGAGAGAGAGAGAGAGAGAGATGGACTTTAAATAAGAGTTTGGAGGAAGGAGGTTTTTTTTCTTAACGTTTGTAAAAACTATCAAATCAGTTAGCCTCATCTAGGCTATGTTACTTGAGCATATAAATAAACAAGTTTATCTCCCTATGGAACGAATTTTTTTGACAGCTAGGATAATTCGAACAAAGATGGCGGCGTGTTGGGAGAAGTTAGTGGGAAATGTTTTATGTGAATTAAGCTATCTACACGACTTTTTATATGTCTAAATTGACTCGGTTAGTTGTTTATGTGCTACACAAATGTTGCAGAGTATTGTAAGTCTTAACTGAAAGTCTCGAATATTATTTGTAGGTGGCTACTAACGCTTAGACCAAAAACCCATTGAAACACATATTAGCTCACACGGCTAACTCGCCTGCTCCTCAACGCCTTGCTGTCGATTGTGAGCCTTCGACCAAAATGACCAAACTTGACCTCCCTGTTGCTCTGTCCAACTTCACCATCAACGGTAATGTGGAGTTCAACTTTAAATAGTAAAACCTTATGAACAACATCTGTGTCCGTGTGTCCGTTTACAGAGGAGAGCTCATGAGTGTCACTTTGCAGCAATGCCCGGGGAAACTAAAGGTCATACTAAAGGTCATATGATAATACCAGTCCTGCTGGGAGGTCCAACCACGGCCCATTTTAAGCTTCCTAGAGGGGGGCTGTTAGGTTTTTAATTAATATTTGATGGAGTACATGATACCATGTGTAACAGGGTTAAAAAATACAGGTTTATGGTTATAAGATATTTATTTTTCTAATACCTGTTTTGTTTTATTGTTGCCCTTGCTGTTGATATGTTTCATGCTCATTTACTATTCCATGCTAGTCTGGGGAGTACCTTGTGATGATGTCTGTGAGTGCTGATTGGTTGAGGAACTAATTAACACTGTTTGAGTGAGAACAGGAGGGAGAGGAAAAGCCCTGGATTTTCGTTGAGCGGAAACCCCAGGTATGACGAGGAGGAACCGAGAGGCAACGCACTTTCTCGGCTCAATTGGAATTCGTACTGTGGATTATACGGTTTGTTGGCCAAACAGCCTAGGATAAGAACACGGACGACGGTAACCAAAGAGGGTTTGGAGATATCGCATCTTGCGGAATACAGGATACATTTATATACACGAAGGTACAGTGCCGTGTGATTATTATTTTTGCTGCTCCAGAGAGTGAAGTGGTCATAAGAGTTTTCGGCCTCCACGCACGCTAGCCACGCTTCAGGCCTGCTACGTTTGGGGAGTGAGAAGGGTTTACCGGCTACGGGAACGGTGTGACCATTGTTTTCTGGACATTGTGTTTTGTGAACATTGTTTTGTGGACTATTGTGTTTGTGAGCTATTGCCTAGGTACGCTAACCGCCTACCAGTTTGCGGTATCTTTGTTGGAAAGGTGTTTGTCTTGTATGGTACCATTGAATATATCAACTTGCTACAGCACTTGTTTTGGTTTTCATATTTATTCATACGGGGAACGGGGAACCACGGTAATAATATAAGAACGTTAAAGCTATTCTCCCTTTGCTATTATCATGAAAGTGAAGGGAGCGCTACACATGTATCCTAACAAGATGTCCAGGGCCTTTGGAAGAAAAACAGCCCAACAACATCAGAGATCCACCACCATACTTCAATGTGGGTATGGGGTGCTCTTCTGTATGGCTATCTTTCTGTCTACGCCAAACCCACCTTTGATGTTTGTTGCCAAGAAGCATTATTTTGGTCTCATCTGACCATATGTAGGCACTTTAGTTTGTTGTTGATTGACAGCAGAGGCTTTTTTCTGATAACCCTCAAAAACAACCAGGACTTAACTAACCTCTGCAATTATCCAGCTGTGATCCTTGGAGATTCTTTTACCAGTCGAACCATCCTCCTCACGGTGCGTGGGGTTAATTTACAGATAGGTCCTCTTCCAGGCTGATTCCTGACATCTCCTGTCACTTTTAACTTCTTAACTATTGCCCTGATTGTGGAAGTGGGTATTTCCAACTGTTTAGATATTTTCTTATTTCCCTAAATCCGGATTTCAGCAGCTCAACAACTTTTTGCCGCACTTTGACACTGAGTTCTTTTGTCTTTCCCATCATGATGAATGACTAAGGGTATTTGGCATGTGTCACCTCATATTTATACCTCAGTGAAGCAGGAAGCTAGGTGAACTCAAACATGTAAAACATGACTGGTAATATACTTCAGTTAGATTTTAATTATAGGATTTTCTAGGGGTGGCAATAATTGTGGCGCCCATGTTTTAGAGAAAAATATTTTATGTAATGTCAAAAAAAATATTTCTTTCAAGAATTTTACTTCGATGAAAAGGTAAGATTTTTTTGAATATTTTGAGGGAAAGACCAAGATGATAAACAGCAAAGATATATTTTTTCATAGCCTGTTTTGGTCACATTCACTAAGCGTGCCAATAATTGTAGAGGGCACTGTATATGATCCAATAAGAAAAACGTTTTTGTGAATCAGTGTTCACTGTAACTAGGCAGATCAAAGCAGTTTCAAAGGCCAATCCTGACATCCTTCAGATGATGGCAGCTTATATTCTGAAGCTTAAAGGTTTTTAAACTTTTCTTGTAATGTCCGTATATCTATTTCCTTCAAATAGCTATTCAGATATGGCTATTTGAATGTTGATTGTGAAATATAAATTAAAGTCACCACTTTTTATGATTTTCATTAATTCTCCACTATTATTCTGTTATTTTCACCACGTAAGTAGGCTAGTGGTGATCAAACCAATTTGAAATGTAGATCATAAACCCCTTAAACATAAAACTACAATTATGGCCATCAGTTGAGAAATGGGTTACGTTCAGTACTTGCACACCACCTGATAAATACAATTTGTGTTCTGGCACATTCTTGTCTTATAAGTCTTAATGGCATAAATTATGTTAATCAAAAGTTGATAACAAAAAAGTAATATCCAAGTTAGAGTGCTGGTTTGCCGGACAGTTTTGCCCTGTGTCGAAATGTCAGACTAACCACAGGTCTGTTGTGTGGCTGTAAGGCATTAAGCAGACAGTCTAGAACTGATGGGGAAATATAGAACTCTTACTTTAATCAAGTATGCATGTGTGTGTAGCAGTACGGCTTTAAGCTGACGTCACTGCTCTGTCTAATTTGTTAGTAATTAGGTGGCACTCTTTTCAGTCTTTACAGCCCCTATAAATTCACAACGAGGTGCCAACTGGGCATGTGTCATTCTCCACGGTACCTGTTGGCGTCAAGCTCAGGTCCACCGGTTGGTGGTAGGTATGACCATGTCTGGTTGGGTCCCCATTCCCAGCTCTTCGGTTTCACACCAAGTCAAACTGTATGTCGGTTGTGCGCTTACGTGCAGGTATGTGTGGGTCCTTTTTATGAATGAACGGTTGTGTTTTAGCTAGCTACTCAACTGTGCTCTGTGTACTGTGTTTAGATAACAGACACATTGTAGATGCTGCCTGTATCGTCCTGTGTGCTGTGCCCCCGGATGCTTGGTAGGCTAGCCTACTGCTCCTCTTTAATATTAGTGCTACTTGCGTTCGTGTGACGGTAACGTTCCTATATTTCTCCCGTAGGAATTGCCTATATGCCCCGAACTTCCGCTCCACGGGCTTGGATCGTATACTCACTTCCTGTCTCTCTATCATCGCATTAACAATGGCTGCATATTTTACCTGCTAACTCCTGGATCTCCCAACAATCTTACTGACAGATGAGAGCAGAATCATCAGGGCTAATTCTTCCACAGCCATCGCAAGAAAGGACAAAGGATTCAAACTTTACGTTTCAAATTATGTCCATAATTATGAAGGTATGGTTAAAATAAGTGTTTTATGTTAGCCTAGCATACATGTTAGCGAGTAGCTAACGACCTTAATGTTCATTGACATCATGGACATCAGTTACAATAAACATCGTTATTACTGTTGTATTTTGTCCAGTGTCTTATTGGTATAATGTATTTAAGCCTAAATCAATGTTAATCACAGTTTCAAACCAGGGTCTGACAGGGCTATTGACATCATGGACATCAGTTACAATAAACATCGTTATTACTGTTGTATTTTGTCCAGCGAGTAGCGAACGACGTTAACGTTCATTGACATCATGGACATCATCAGTTACAATAAAAATCGTTATTACTGTTGTATTTTGTCCAGTGTCTTATTGGTATAATGTATTTAAGCCTAAATCAATGTTAATCACAGTTTCAAACCAGGGTCTGACAGGGCTAACAATTAGGTGTTAGTGCTACCGCTCCATGAGGAAAAGTCAGACCTCACAGTCTGAGTGTCATCACACAGCTTCAGTTCAGGTTCCTGGAAAACAAGTTACTCAAGTATTGTATTTAAGTTATTACGTGTTTGTGCTTACTTGGTGGTGGGTCAAAGCCTCGTATCTGTTCAGCTTTGCAATTCAATGTGGGGGTGACCTGGATTTCTTAAGTTGGGATGATTATTGTATTTCTAACGATAAGACAGTTGTTGCCACCTCAACTTTTTGCCCATTTTGTCAAAACGATAGTGTCAAAGTTGGTTAAATTCGCAGGCAAACAGTTTTTTTGCAGGGGCAGTGAACCAACTCAAGGATCACCTCTGGATCTGATGGAAGGGTCGTCCAGTGTCATAATTCTTGTCTTTATTCATCTATCAAACATTGTCCTCATTTCTTTGATTGTTAATAAATGCACATGACTTCTAACAATGTTGCATGGTATTGTTTGTTTATCATCTAAGCCTATCATTTCTCACACTTTAGATCACCACGTCATAATAACGAGCCAAACTTCAATTTTCTCCTGCATGTTTATTAGCATGGTATGCATCATTTAGTAACAAATCATGGAGTGCTGCATGCTTGTGACTTGCAAATTAAGGTTGGTAGCTGGGGCCGGTTGACAACGCTGCTGTTTTGCTGACACTGGTTTTACAACTAGCTTCTAGCTAGCGTCTCACGTAGCTGTTTTGTGGCCTGCTGTGGCAAGTGGCCTCACGTCTCGTCCTCCCTCCAAGCAGCTGCAGCGTGCTTGTGTGTCTGTCTCCGTGTATAATTGTCGTTTCGTATTTCTTCTCTGTTTCTTGGTGTTTGCCTCAGTTGGCTACATTTGTTTTGGTTCTGTTTGTTTCGTTCGTTCGTTCGTTCTTTATTTGTGTTAACTGTGCTGGGTGTCCAAGGCTTGGTGGTTTATCCTCTCCCTCCCTTAGTGGGGGTGCTATCTCCCGTGTGGATTGGAACTTTTTGACGTGTATATACACCTTCTTCACTAGGTTTGAGTGTGTGCATTTGGTGTGCACGGTGCACGTGTGCTGTGACCTTCTGGAGGTAATACCCCACTTCCCTGATAACTCTGCCTGACTGGTAAGCCTCAGTCCAGCTTGTGTGTTTTGTTGATTTGTCTGTGCTGTCCTGTGTCTGTCTCATCGTGTATTGTATTTTACATTGGTGTAATTTAATAAAATATATTTATTTATGGAAACACGCCTCCGCTTCCTCAGTTCACGAACCTGTGTGCCCCTAGTGGGCTAGTTCATCACCTTAACTATTTCCTTGGGCGCAATTCCCAGGGTGGCGTAGTCGTGCTCTGGTTAGTCCTAGCTCCACCCCTGTGTCATGCCACATGTGCATGCCTTTGTTTGCTGAAACAATACTGAATATGATTCTGTTTCTGTAATCTATAATTCTGTTCTTTAAATGCTGACAGTTCTAATTCTGTGTGTGCTGAAAAGTGTACCGTTTCTCTGTGTGTAAGCAAGGGCTGACAAAAAGAACTAGTAGTCCTTCTTTTTCTGCATTGCTGTTGCATTGAGTTGCAAGTTAGATGACCTCGGATGTCAGAGACCCACCACGTGGTTATCCCTGCTAGAAATGTTTTGGTGTCAAAAAATGCTAACTTACTTCTTGCTATTACAACCTTGTGTGATAAGTTTAATGTTGCTTCTCTCTTGTCTGCTGCAGTCTGTGGGTGGGCCTGTGCCTCTCTGGCCCGACAGGACGTGGGTGAGCCCAACTGTCACAATCTCCGCTGCACGCTCCTCTGTTTCTGTTCCTGCTCTTGCTCCATATGCTACTCCAGTCCGTTCATCCTCTCCTGTGTTTAATATTTCCCTCACAACTTAGTTTTTCCTACCCGGTGTGTAGCTTAGCTTGCTACATTTACTGGTAGCTAAGTTCACTACATTTTCCATGTAGTTTATCCAACACTGTTAATTTTAAGCTACACGTAGCCACGTACCAAATAAAACACTGTCCTCTTCAATCTAGGTAACATTAGAGACATTTCCCTGGCACTATTTAACCTGAGTAAATAGGCTGAAGTTGCCTTACCCGGTGTGTAGCTTAGCTTGCTACATTTACTGGTAGCTTAGTTTGCTACATTTGCTGGTAGCTTAGGCCATGTCTCCACGAGCCCGGTTATTTTTGAAACCGGAGTTTTGCTCCGCGACCACACGAGTGGTGTAATAAAAATACTCTGTACATACGCAACCGTGGAAGCCGCCACCAAGTGACACAATGCACGTGTAATACACATGCCACAACCATAAGTGACGATGTAAGGTAAAATGGGAAGGCTGTTTTAACCAATGAAAAGATACCGGGAAAAGAAATCACCATACAAACAACAATGGCGCGCAAGGACTCGTTTGTATGGACGGACAGCGAGGTAGAGTTGCTGCCAAACATCGCAAATGAATACAGAGTTCAGAAAATAGAAGAGAGTGTGGACTGGGAGAGTGCAGTCCAAATATACTGACATCGCTGCTGGTCTAGGCGCCTTTGTTGTTACATTAGGTTGAGCAACTGCGTGTGACAACCACATAATGCCGACAGCATGGCAATAAACAACATCCACTTCATTTTTCTAACCGCTGCTATGTTTTTCCCGTTCACGTCATTACTGTGCGTGTGCTGAAGTGAAGCAGGCTCGCAGCTATGACGTAAACGGGAAAAACAATCACGGTTGCAGTGTCCACACGCACCCGGTGAAACCAACCCTGGCCGAAAACCCCACCCTGGACTCCGGTTTCAAAAAAACACGGTTTCAGGGTTCCAAAAGCGCGGTAGCATGTGGACAGGACATACAACCAGGAACATCTGTTCATGGTTTCAAAAATAACCGGGCTCGTGGAGACATGGCCTTAGTTCACTACATTTTCCATGTAGTTTATCCAACACTGTTAATTTTAAGCTACACGTAGCCACGTACCCAATAATACACTGTCCTCTTTAATCTAGGTAACATTAGAGACATTTCCCTGGCACTCTTTACCCTGAGTAAATAGGCTGAAGTTGCCTTACCTGGTGAAGAAACGGATATCCTTGTCCGAGGAAGCACAGTTCCTCGTACACAGGAAAGGTATAAAACAAAAAAACCAAGCACACAGTTGTACCTTTTAATTCTGGCGTAAAGGCACACAACAGCGTTCAGCAGTTGTACTAGATTGTCGATGATATTTGAACTTTTTCGACGAGTCTCTTCTCTTCACTAGCTTTGGGCAATCAATATCAGACCTGCCAACATTGGAAAATGTGTTTGAGTACCACCCCGGTGCGGCGCGGTGCGGTGCGGCAAAATTTTGTGGCCTTCATTTTATTAGTTATAATGCTGTTGTTGCATTATTGAACCAATCGACGACATTCTGAGCTAATAAATAATGCAGTTCTGAACCACTTTAGAAGGCCTAATGAAATAAAATAAAAAGACTGTGATAACAGTTATAAGTGATAACTGTGATAACTGTGACAACAAATTTGTAGCCTGGGATGTTATTTCACTCTAGGCTCCTTAGGAACTTCTCACACAATGGTCATGTTGTATTTATTCCCTACCTCATACCTATCAAGTGTCATGATTCATCATTCTTTTTTCTCCCCACGTCTGATGTTTGAATGCAAGCCCAATTACATGTGATACCAGGACTAGACAACTGCTAAGACCAAATGATGGCGCTGTGTTTGCTTCTTTATTATTTAATTAAATTCTAGTCAGTGGAAGAGTTTTTTAGGCTATTACAGACATCCCAACCTGCAAAAAGTCATTTCAGGGAGGTATTCCCCCCCTAGGCCTACGTATTACTGTTGTGGTCCCAAAAAGTTATAAAAGCATAATATCATTCTACTTACCGAAACAGGCCAATCAGGATGCTCCTGAGGCACACACGCACACTGCCTCACACACGCACAGTCTCCACGTCCCTCTCCCTCTCTGTCGTGCGCGCGCTACACAGATGCTAACACGCGGTTTGGAGCACGTCGCTCGCTCTAGATTCCGGGAGATTTTAAGTCATTTGAGGGCATCAGGGAGTGGTTATCAATATGCGGGAGACTCCCGGAACTTCCGGGAGACTTTGGATGTCTGCTATTATCATTAGCCTATTATTTGTATTATTATTAGAAACACATAGCCTTTTACACTGTGACATGACAACAGCTGTGCGTAAGCATGTGTGGATACTGTGTACGTAGAAGGCTGCCGCGGACCTCTAGCATGAACTTGACAGATAGGCCTATGATTTTCTGATAATATGCATCTCACTGTGTTCGTTACCTGTTGCTCCTTGGTGACTGATGTCAATAATGACATTGCACACTGTGCAGAAAGCATGGTGGGGATGTCTAAAAGAACGGAGGCATGGCCATCTCTCCCGGTAACTATCAATGATTTTTTGCGATCTTTTTATTTTATCGGGTGGTTCTGCCATGGTAACATACTACAAGAGTTTGTCTAAAATAAGTAGTTTGAAAAAATCCCAAAAGCGTAAAGTCAAGCCATTTATAACACAGCCAAGACACTTAGATGTATTTGCCATTTTAAATCGATGGCGAACACGAAAACCACATGGTTAACATCGTTGGGCTAAAATTAAATACATTTTTAACGTCTTATCTCTACATTACTCGTTAGTTTACCTTTAAGTGATTTTTTTTAATGTCCTCACTTGAAGAATTGGCCAGATGTGGTCGGGAAGGGAGAGTTAGGTAAGTATTCATGAATGAAAAATCGCTAACTGACACCTAAACAGCGGTTGATTCCTCTGACCGCAGAGTAACCTAGTATTCTCTGATTTGGATGGTCATACAGGGGATAGTAACGGCAGGGGGTCTGTGATTGGTCAAACTCCTCTTCTGCTTCTTGCTCTGCTGCAGCTGTACGCATTGGTGACTCGAGACAGACTGTGAAGTTTGAACCCATTGAAAACCGGCAATGCATTATTGAGCGTTATGCGTTCTTAAAAAAAAAGATATATTTTTTTTTGGTTATGCATACTTTTAGACCATCAACTCGTACCAGCGTACTTTGATGTCAAAATGCGTGCCAGGTACGCAAAATGCGTACATGTTGGCAGGTCTGCAATATGGACGATCAATGCTATAGTAACGGAAGTGAGCATACAATCCGAGATTTTAACCGGAAGTACCTCAGCTCACCGTGGCATATCCGGCGTATGCATCTGACGTCACAGGCTCAATCGCGGCCATCTTGGGGTCCATGTTAGAAGAATCAGAATCAGTTTTTTTGGGCCAAGTAATCATTTTTTAATAAAAAATTAACATACAATTATCTGTCACTGACATGGAAGTAATTGAGGTGGACACAAGAGACCAGGCAAAGGGTGGTTTATTTTTCAAACACAGAGCCGATTGGGGCTTCGATCGCTAAACAGGACAGTTCTTCAAAACCTGCCCAGCCTTCACAGTCCCTTATATATATATATAATATAATAATATATATAATATTTGTTACCCAAAGCTTTTCAACTTCACCTCACCTGCCACTTAACATGGATGCACACATGAAAAACATGCAGTTAATGAATTCTTACATGCTACTCCGGATTTCTTTTGTAGTTGTGACTGCTGTGGTCAAGGTTGCGGGGAAGTTAAGTGTCACTGTGCTTACACATATTCCTCAAAATATACAACGTAATACCAAACAATACAACAGTGCAAAACAATATAATACGACAGTGCAAAACAATAACTTGTTCTCTAGAAAAATGTATCTTAGAGGAAGTGCCGAAGACCGTACAAATAAATAAAAACATAAAAAGCACAGGAGAGCGCAACACTGTATCAACCATCCGCCGCGCCATCTTGGAAGAAGTTAAAAATGTCAGAAGAAGTTGACATAGCGTGTCCGCTTTCCGATTATGCCAAAGGCTTGCAACCTCATGTCCTTCTGCGTTATAAAGCAAAGATTTCAGCGGTTGGAATCGATCCGTTATTGATTCAAGATGGGCAGTTGGATGCAGATCACCTGCCGCCAGTGGAGGCAATGAATCTTGCGTCGTACCTAGTACTAGAGACATACTACTACACTCAGGAAAGTTTCAAGGCGTACAAAAGTCTGCAGGCTTACAACTACGTGGTATCTGGCTTTGTACAAAGCGTAAAGGCAAAACAGTTTGATGGGAAATACGTTGTGGTTGGGAAAGTCATGCATTCCCAGAGGTGGAACGACCCCAGCGCTCGTGTGTGGATAATCACAGGTCCCGGAGGTACCATCTTGAGCGCTCAATGTCGAGATGAATCACAGAGTAAAGGCAGACATCGCCCCGACGGAGTTGCCATGTACATGGCTTCCTCCGAAGTTTCCATCCATAGTTCCTTTTGCGCAAGTGAAAGACATTGATTTTCGCTCGGCAAAGAAGCTTAAGGTGATTCTTAGCGAGAGGGTTTCAATGGAAACGTGCCCGGATGTAGAAACACTAGACAACGGTCTCAACGCTCATTCGCCGAGTGAAACCGAGGTAGATGAATTATTTATGAAGCTGGACCAGTTAAAATACAAGCCTGTCTTGTTGAGCGTGGTTAACCCATATTCGGAATCATTTGTTACCAAAAGCAAATATGTGCAAACCATTTCGGACCTTTTTGACAAAACATACTTGCGTACGAGTTACAACAAACTCATGGAGGCCTACTCAAAAATTAACATACAATTATCTGACACTGACAGGAAAGTAATTGAGGAGGACACAAGAGTCCAGGCAAAGGGTGGTTCATTTTTCAAACATAGAGCTGGGAGAATTGGGGCTTCGATCAGTAAACAGGCCAGTTCTACAAACCCTGCCCAGCCTTCACAGTCCCTTATCAGAATGATTTGTTACCCAAAGCTTTCCAATTTCACCTCACCTGCCACTGAACATGGATGCACACATGAAAAACATGCAGTTAATCAATATGAGAAACTAATGCAGAACAAACACACCAACTTCAGAGTAGAGCAGTGTGGACTGTGGGTCCACCCAGAGCACCAATTCTTACATGCTACTCCAGATTTCGTTTGTAGTTGTGACTGCTGTGGTCAAGGTTGCGGGGAAGTTAAGTGTCCATATTGTTTAAAAGAGATGGACTTTGGCGATTATGTCAAGAAACAGAGCTCTTGCTTGTCATTGGATGAGAACGGTTTTGTCCTGAAGAAGGACCATATTGTACTACTATCAAGTACAGCAACAGTTGTTTTCTACAGGCAAAAACTACTGCGACTTTGTTGTTTGTTCCGTCAGTGATTACAGAAATTCCAAGATTACTGTAGAGAGGATTAGACCAGATTTGGAGCACTGGAACAGTGTTGTGCCAAAGCTATCTCAGTTCTGGCGGTACTGCATTTTACCAGAAATCCTTGGCAGATGGTTTACGCATAAGAGAGACATTGATCTGCAGCCTGCTACTTGTACCGACATATGTTTCTGTAGGAGTGCAATAGACTCACCAGTGGCTACATGCACAAGTCAGGCATGCCCTATCAGAACATTCCACCTGTCGTGTTTGATGATCAATGCAGTGCCTGCTAAGTGGCTTTGCCCACTCTGTCACAAGTCATCCAAATTGAAATCTCTGGACTCCACAAAATCCAAGAAGATGAGTTCAGCTCCTCTGAAAGCCCTGCAACTCCAGTCAATTTGTCTTTGCAAGAAAACACCCATGGCAACGGACAAGCTCTTGGAATGCCACAATGACAGTTGTGAAAATGGAAAATTCTTTCATCTACCATGTGTAACCTTTGTGGTGGTTAGGTCTTGGCTCTGCGACTACGCCACTTGGTGCCTTTCACACCAAGATATGTTTTTGTTGTAATGGTACCTTTTAACAGAGACAAGCGGGTTCTCACCCAGGTACGTTCTAGTGACAAACAGAGACAATGAATTCCAGTATAAAACAGTATTTATTTATACACAGCTAAATGAGGATAACATCCGGCAATAGGGAGTGGGTAATGGCTGCCACCAGGATGGTAGGGGGCATAGGGGCCGATCACACAGGACGCGACTTTTATAAGCGCAGTCGCATTGAAAGCGCGTTGGCAAGATGCGCCTGGGGAAAAGCGCCTATGCGCCTGTGGAGTGGTGCCTATACATGTCTATGGTGCCTACAGTTAGCTAGCCAGCAGTGTTGGGAGTAACGCGTTACTAAGTAACGCGTTACTGTAACTCCACTACTTTTAGCGGTAACGAGCAGGTAACTAAGTATTCTTTTAAATCAAGTAACGCAGTTACAGTTACTGACATTTAAGCGAGTTCGTTACCCGCGTTACTACGCACAAGGCTGTACACACACAACTGTTTCTCCCATTTTCCAGGGCCGCTAACACACACACACACACATGCATACAATCACGCACGCACACACGGATATACAACCGCAATTATCTCCCGAGCCACGGCCGCTAACTCATGTTAATTGCACTTGTATACAATCGCGCATGCATATGGAAAGAAGGCTA
Organism: Sprattus sprattus; assembly: GCF_963457725.1. Taxonomy (NCBI): domain Eukaryota; kingdom Metazoa; phylum Chordata; class Actinopteri; order Clupeiformes; family Clupeidae; genus Sprattus; species Sprattus sprattus. Next base: position 40,558,272 of record NC_137924.1, on the reverse strand, counting down.
GGACACTGATCGTGGTTTCCAACATTTATTGTTTAACCAGAAAACGCGTGTAATGAATTACCAACTGTTTACGTAGTTCGTGTCCTTATCTTGTCTGTCGGTGCAACGGGGAAAGAAGCGCCACCAGGTCCAGTGGGAACTTATATACAGTTCCTACCTTAATCAGGGTGGGGATTCCCTGTTGCGGCTATGGGGAAGAGATAAATGGTTTTGCCAACCGCATTTGAGTACAATGTCGTATTTTACATGCCAGCGAGTAGGATGTATTAGAAAGATATTATTCTAATTATATATTTAGCATACTGTGAATACTATGTGGGTGTTTCAGGGTATTTGGTTAACTGAACCACTAATTGATTATTTTGTATCCACCTACTTTTTATATGGTGTTAATACTCTAGCCTACGCCAATCACTTTAACTTCGTTGGGCCTAATGTAGTACAAAAAAACACTGTTAAATGACTAAGACAGTTATTTTGTATTAAGTTAAGTGTTAAAAGGGACTTTTATACTACTGCTTGATTTGAAGGCATGTTGCCCTGTTGTTTAAAATAAATAGGTTAAAAAATGTGTTTATTGTGTTTGACTGTTCATATTCATTACATTAAACGCAGATATAAAAGTAACTTAAAAGTTACTTTCCCTAGTAACTAATTACTTTTGATATACAGTAACTGGGAAGTAATTCAATTACCTTTGAAAGAAGTAACTAGTAACTGTAACTAAGTACTAATTTTCAGTAACTTGCCCAACACTGCTAGCCAGCTAGCCTATTTGTTTTAAAGGCATTTATAAAAGGCATAGTGTAGAGACGGCCAATTGGTTGCTCACGCAGGTCCACGCATGTGTCCGCCGTATAGAATTCGAATAATTCTTACATCTGGAGTTGTACAATTCCTCATAGTTATAAACTGCTAAAATGTGCGCCTTGCGCTTAAAGTTGAGAATATTTTAACTTTTAGGCGCGCCTTTAAACCGCCAGAAAGGCGCACATGAAAGGCGCGCCGTACCATAGGAAAACAATGGTTTTGCTAGCGACGCGCTTTTAAAAGTCGCGTCCTGTGTGATCGGCCCCATAGGGAGCAGCTGTTACAAGGGGTTACCTGTATGAAGAAAAGGGAAGTGAGACCGCCACGCCACCTGTGTTCTGGATTCTGGTGCCTACTCACACACACACACACAACTAGGGTTGGGTACCGAGAACCGGTACCAATACGGCACCGGTTCCATACAACCGATACCTACCCGGACCGAAATGCAACGCAGATTTCGGTGCTTCCTTTCGGTGCCTGAGCAGATCATTTTTTTTTTTTTTTTATTAAAATTTTTATAATTTAACAAAACTAGCGATAGCTAACGAGAAGTAACGTTAGTGGCGTAGATCTTTCTGAGTACGATCTGTATACTTTTTTGTGTTGATAACAGATTTCGTGGGGCACATATAAAACTGCTCCATCTCCCAATATAGACCCTCGCCTGTGTCGCTCACGCTGCATTCCGTATGGGACTAGTGGAAACGGGATTTGTGTTGAGGAGTTGCCATGGTAATGGGTTGACTTGCGTGTGGTTTCGGTTTCAAGATAAGTGTGGTTGTTCTAAGCAGAAGTTGGATACGCTTTATTAAACGGAGAGCTACCGTCTCATCCAAAGATATTCCTTCTCAATGTGAGTTCTTAAGAGAGCACTAACTTGGACGCTACAATAACATTGCAACAGTCTGACAGCGAAGAGAAGGCAGCCTTGCACAGAGCAAGCACAAACAGAGCTAGCCATCAATATAACGGAGAAAATGTCGAAAGGTAAACGATCAAAAGTGTGGCTGTATTTCGCACAAAAAGATTGTGGTGTAAATGGGGGAGAGAACTCAAGAGGCCCTGAAGCTAAACTTTTAAAGGGGCAGTACACATTCACGAAACCAGTGGGTTTAAATAAATGCAAACTAATTAATATTTGTTTTACTCTGAAGGCAAACATGCTCATATTTCTGCAAAAGTATTACTTAAGTGTGAAGTGTGTGTACAGAGTTTGTTATGTATTTATTTATATTTATTTAAGTATACTGTAAACAGTTGTTATAAGTTAATATATTGTTCATAGTTTGAAGTTAAAAGGTTTGAAGCCAAGTGTTTTGTATTTATTTTTATTTATAGTATACCTTAAACAGTTAATATATTGTTAAATTTGAAGAAAACTATTTGCCTTGGCAATAAATAAGCCTAATGTCTTTAATTAAAAAAAAAAAAAAGTATCGGTTCTGGCACCGTTTAGGCACCGGTATCGTTTTAAAAGTATCGGTTATGTACCGGTATCGGAAAAAACCCAAACGATACCCATCCCTACACACAACACACCTAGGCACTGCAAAGGAATCACTGCAAATAGTGAGGTGCAAGTTACCACTCCAAAATACTGCATGCAGTGCACAAAGAAGAGGATTCAGATCCAGTGACCTGCCCCATAGAACAACTGCAATAGAAGAAGGGTTGAGGTTAAGCCTAGCTGACTAGAACAGGGCAGAGTTCAATCTTTAAGGTTTAACTTCAACGCTGGGACAGCCAGTACCACCCGTATCACTGCAGGAGGGGGAGAGGGGACAATAATAAAAGTAATAAAAGGTAGCACGCTAAACCTAGCTCACACCTAGGCTAGGTCAAACAAACAAATATAAAAGCAAACAAACCACAACGACGGAGGGCAAAGCTGAAAGCACACTAATTTTACGACAGGCAAAGCAGCAGTGGCAAATCTCCTTCATGCAGCACGGACAGAACAAACATGACAATAGTCTCTGGCGCCTCACAACCGAAACCTGGACTTGTCGTCCTACAGGATACAACAGGGTGTGTACCCTCGTTCTCTTCGGACCAAGACCTTCGGCAGCGAAAACGCCTGCTACCCGGAAGAATCCTGTGCATTACAAGCACCTGTATTGTCCTACCTGATGCCTGGTTATATACCAGCAGCACTTTGGCTAATGAATTAGCAGCCACAGTGCTGCTTGGGGGCGTGGCAGAGCAGGACCGGGGCTACGGTTGCTGCTGGGAAACAGGACCGTAGTTCTACCGGTTACACATGCACAAAGAATGCCAAACAATGCATCTACTACATGGAAATGCCTGCAGTGCAATAACAAGAAGAAGCAACATCCAAGCAAGGTTGCATTTCAGCAGGAGCCAAACATTGCCTCAGTTAACCCTGTATTAGAGAAGGATGGACTGACTGACTACAGGTGTAGACCATAACAACAACATTGAAAAGTTTGCGCCAACATGTAACATGACAGATAATCACTACAACCTGATCAGAGATCCAAGTGGATGGTTAGACTGTGACATCATACACAATGCGCATGTCCTCCTTAAGAAAATCAATCCATCTATGGACGGGTTACAGAGAAAAACTCTGGGACCTTGGCGTACCTTTGCAAAAGTCAGGAATCCATTCATCCAAATTCTTCACACCGGAAATGATCACTGGGTTTGCACGAGCACTGTCAAGAGTAATGATGGACTTGTAGATTTATATGACAGTCTCTATCACAACAGCATTCAAACTGAGTTGGAAGAACAAGTCAAGTGTTTAGTTGGTGCAAACAACTATTCAGGGCTTAGGGTTGTTACTGTGCAGCAACAACAAAATTCCTCTGACTGTGGAGTATTCGCAATTGCATTTGCTACATGTCTGGCACATGGAATACTTCCACAATCAGTACAGTTATATCAGAAAGAGATGAGGGGACTTTTGGCAAATTGCTTGAAGAATGGCAAGCTGGAACTGTTCCCTTCATATTGACTGATTAAAGTTACAAGTGAGAATGCTTCCAATTGTTTTTATTTTTCATTCGTAATTAATTCGCACTCTGTTTACAGTGCAAGGCTAAATACAGTCAGACCAGGCCCGGGGTGGGTAATCGGGAGAATCGGGAGCTTTCCCGGTGGGCCGCTTCACTTCTGGGCCGGTCGAGAATTACATTTTTTGACATTTGTCACGTTCATTCATCTTCTCTTAAAGTAGGCTAAACACGTTTCACATTCTGACACCGCAGCCTCTGCATGGGTTGTACCCCTCCCAAATAGAGTTGGTTGGGTCCACAGCCCGTCTTTTCCAAAAAGTTTTCTCATTAGACTGCTGCTGGGCCGGCCCACACGCAACGATACGAGTCAGGGAGGATGGATGGGAGGAAAAGGCCAGGAGGGGCTGAAAAAGCCAGTTTGAAATAAAGAAAGGCATTGGAGGAGGATGCTGATGTGCCAAGTTTACCGATTTATTTTCAAGAGGTAAAAACACAAGTGGCAACTGGTAAAGAGAGACATCGGCCTAATGATTAGCAACGTAAATATTCGGCTAGCATTGTAGCGTTGGTTAATATCGTTGTAGCGTTGTAAACCTATTCGCAAGCAAAATATTACATTTAATTGAAATATTAGCATTATGGTAAAATGACTCCTGCTGAAAATGATGGAGGTTTTAGATGATGAACCAGTTGTCTCATCTGATGTTGCTTTTGAGGTGAATGTCCATAATGTTATTCTGGACACTGTGGCAGGTAGCATGGATAGGAGGTTTTCAGCAAATGCAAAACTTGCCTCAGATTTAGCTTGTCTTGACTCTAAAACATTCCTGAAATAAAGATAGATGGGCTCCCTAACTCAGCACTCCAGGAAATCAGCAGATGTCTGCTTACGTTTGATTACAGAGCTACTGTTAGCACATTACAAACTGAGCTGTCTAGCCTGGCATACCAGTGGGAGAGACTGAAAAAGTCCTCTCTTGAAGGTTGTACTGTCAGGGCATGGAGGCTAGTGAGATGGCACAGGAAGGTCAGGAGGATAGTGGCGGACTATATGGAAGAACCAGAGATGGAGCTTGAAAGCAGGACCTGTTCCTCCTGCAAAAACTGTGCCATTTGTGCCCTTTTAATACTCTCACTGTACAACCTCCTCACAGATGCTTATCATGTCATTAGGTAAGCATATAAGTTTGGGTTGACTTTGTCCATCACACAGGTTGCATGTGAGAGAAGCTTTCCAAACCCTAACATTTGTGAAGAATAGGCTTCGAAGCTCATTGAGTCAGGAGAACTTGGAGGATTTCATGTTAATGTGCACAGAAAAGGAAATCCTCATGTCTAGAAGCAGTGACACAGTCATAGATAAAGTGGCTGAAACCAGTGCATTGCTTAGGCGGTTACTAATGCTGTAGATGCTGTTGGTGCTATTCCCAATGTAACTGTTAACTGTACTGTGAGTTGAACTGTAAACATTAGATCAATATCCTTGTTGTTGAAGAGTGGGATAGGTTTCAAATGCTTTATTTATTTATTTCTGCTTTTGTTAATTATCAACCTATCCTTGTGGAATAGCGGAATATTTTTTGTTGACTTCTCAGTTTAAGTGGATTATTATTTAACCTTTACATTATTTGTTGAACCATGGTATTAATAAAAAAAAAAAATCAGAATAGTAAGAGCTGAACTGTTGCTTCATTTATCCAATTTCCGCTACCATGGAAAAAGTGGGCCGGTCATGGGCCAGAAATTCCCGGGCTGAAAAGTGGTCCCACTCCGGCCCTGAGTCAGACCATGCAGTGCTGAAGGTGCCCCCCTCTCCACATACTGGCAGTTGGGATAAAGTTGTGAGAAGGCACTTTCGGATGTATGGCAGAGTTACAGGTGAGAATGCTTCCAATTTTTGTATTTTACATTTGAGGTTTACCTGGAGAAAATGTTGTTGTTTGTCATTCTTGTTACCATAGTAACCTTTACTGTCCTTCCCCCTGTTTACATTGCAAGGCTAAATAAAGTCAGACCTCCCCACTTACCTTGGAGTTGTGAAGTTTTGTTCCTGAAGACAGAGCACTACAAAAAAACTACAGAAATGAAAGGTCAACATGTGCCCGTTGACCCCCATTCCATCACTATGGATGGGCAATGAATGATGAACTTGATTAAGCACTATTCTGTACAGTATGAATATGAATTCAAAACAGTATATCTTACCATCCTTATCTGTACCGTATGAATTTGAAATCAAAACAGTATATCCAATAAAAAACAGTATATCAAAACAGTTTATCTATTACTTATCTGTACAGTATGAATTTGAAATCAAAACAGTATATCCAATAAAAAACAGTATATCAAAACAGTTTATCTATTACTTATCTGTACAATATGAATTTGAAATCAACAGTATATCCATTAAAAAACAGTATATCAAAACAGTATAACTATCCTTATCTGTACCGTATGAATATGTGTATACAATATATAAATATAAAAACAGTATATCTTACCATCCTTATCTGTACAGTATGAATTTGAAATCAAAACAGTATATCCAATAAAAAACAGTATATCTATAACAATCCTTATCTGTACCGTATGAATATGTGTATATAATATATAAATATAAAAACAGTATATCTTACCATCCTTATCTGTACAGTATGAATATGTATAATAATTTATAAAAACAGTATTACTACTATTACTATCCTTATCTGTACAGTATGAATATGTATATATAATTTATAAATATAAAAACAGTGTCCTTATCATGTAATGGTTGCGACTGCGGGTAAATGATGAGTTGACAGATGTTATTCTAGAATATTGATTGGCTAAGATTAGTTACCAGGCAGGAACTGACACCACATTAAAAGTTAGGCAAATGACGTTGTAGCTGCTGTCTGGTAACTAATCTAATCAATTAATATTCTAGAATTACATCTGTCAACCCATCGTTTTTGAGTAAACCCATCGTCTACCGACAGCGACATCTGCAATTCATGTGAAGGGTACAACTGATGGGCACATATTGGTTAACACAGCACATACTCTGATAATTCTGTCTACCATCGGTTCTGTGGAACCACCAGTAAGGCTGACATAATCAATTTCCAAGGTTTCCTGTAACATCTTGTACTTCTGTTTCAACTGTCCAATCACAAGTTCAACATGTATCCTCACATTGGCAATTGACCCTTCGCTAAGCCACGCCCAAAAACCGCCCTAGGCCAATCGTAGGTTAGCAACGGTAACTAAGCGCGGAAGACCTGACAAACTTTTGGGCCAAGTGAAGATGCCGAAGCACTGTGCCTATGGGTTGTGTAAAACGGACAGCCGGTACCCAAAGAGTTTGGAGGGTGGTGTTGTTTTTTTTTCCATTCCCGAAACCCAAAACTCAAAACTCAAGATGCCGTGAGTGGATCAAAAATTGTGGGAGGCCCCAATCGCAGATGAATGTCTCGAAGATAACCAAGAACACTTACATTTGCTCCAAGGTAAGAACAAGCTAAAGTTATTAAGTGAGCTAACTCATCTCAGTATTGCTTGCATATAATTACGGTCCTTAGTTCACAATGCATATATTTTAACGTAAAAAGATACTGTTGAATGTATTTTTGGCACTTTGTTAGCGGATAGTTAACTCCTCTCAGTATCGCTTGCAAATGATTACGGTTCTTGTTTAGAATGCGTACATTTTAACGTGAAATGATAAGAGACAAGATTCAGGCTCGCTTTGACATACTGTTCAATATATTTTAGCATTTTGTTAATGGACGGCCGACACAGGACTTCCCCAATCCCATTGCTGCTCTCCCGGGGTCAGTTCCTACGCGGGAGCATCAGGGGGGTTGCCGGAGGTCTCCACGGAAAAGGTACGCGAACTTACAGGTTCAGTCTCTTATGAGACGCTCTCACATCTGTTTAAAACTCTGTTCTTTATTAGGTAGTGAAATTATTACACAATACAGCATGCATACTTCATACGAAATGTATTTATTAATTATTGAAAGAAAATGATCATAACCTCAAGAAAACAACTGAACGTAAGAAAACAACTGTGTAATCAAGTAACTAAACTAAACCTGTGTTCAACTGATTGTTTACAGAATCAGGTGTGACCAGCCGGAAACACACACCTCATTCTCCACCGAGGACACATCACTACAGTGTGACTTGACCAACAACAGCGGTAAATTTAAATGGGGAGGAAGAAACTAAAGAAAAACAAATCTAGTTTGTTTTTAATGTTACACCACTTATCCACATCAAAATGTATCCTCTGTAAATGGTAGTCCTCCTCACACATCACAAAAAAGTCACACCAAGGCATGCCTGTAAGTCCCAGCTGCCCTATTATCTGATAGTAGTAGGCGTGGGTCTCCTTTAACCTTTGACTACCATCTGACTGTTTTTGGAGATAAGGACAGTCTTGGCAGCTGCTCTTTGATGGACATTTTATTTCAAGAAGGCCAAAGCTCGTACCATCTTTGACCCTCCTATCTGGCGATGTGCCGAGGTGTGGAGCATTGGGATTAACCACAAAGCCGACAGGGGAAACTATATTACCGGTTATTAGTGTATACTTCTGCGCTGCCTCAGGCTCAAGTTCTACCCCTCGCCTCATTGCCTTGGTCTGCTTACCTGAGGTGGCCTTGAGCCTAACAGCCAATGCACCGAAGTCGGCCCTCCTAGAACAAATGCACTTAAATACGCTTGATGTGAGTCGTGGAGCCCTTGCAAGATGCCAGGTTTTATTTGCATCTTGTTGTCTGGTCTCTCTTTCTAGGGCTGCAGACTGGGATAGTGTGATTGCTAAGACATCTAGACTACACATGTCTTTCTCAGACAGCACAAAACAATAATTTGAGGGCTGTGCTGGCAGAGGGAAATCTGGGAACTTATATGAAGTACATGAAGTTGATGATGGTCCTGGAGGGTCAATGAGAGGAAGCTGTAAAACATAAGAAAATAATAAACATTAATCATTTCTCTTTATTTTTGTCATTTACAGAAGATCTCGACAACCAAGAGGAACTGAGTCTGCAACCAAGCCGTGAAGCCACTGAAGAACTGAGAACTCTTCAGGATGCATTAACTGCACAAAAGCAGGAGATCATTAGTCTGAGGGTTAAGCTTGAGGCAAAGGACAGGGAACTCCACCTTCAGAAGTGCACAGACTTAAACCCTGAGATATTGAACATAAGCCATGTGCCTGATTATTTTCAATACTGCACAGGTTTTACCTATGACCAGTTTAATGTCTTGTGTAATTTGTTTTCCATTCCAACTGACCCAGATGCACCACAAACACACATTCCACTGACATATAAAAAAATTGATAATCAGATCTCCAAACTTACGCTGCGCAGTCAATTGTTACTGACACTGATGAAATTGAGACAAAATTGGGACCACAAAGATTTGGCATTCCGCTTCAAGATTCGTTTACAAAGTGTCAGCACCTTGATAAACTCCTGGGTGGACTATATGTTTGAAAGCCTAGGGAAATTGTCTGTTTGGCCACACAGGGACGTTATTTCAGAGAATATGCCAGCTAAATTTAAGGAACAATTCCCGAACACCTTTGCCATTCTAGATGGCACAGAACTTAAAATTGAGAAACCTAGTTCACTAGTGTTGCAGAGTCAGACTTACTCCACCTACAAGTCTACAAACACCCTTAAGTCTCTGGTGGCATGTGATCCACGAGGTGCCCTCATTTATGTGTCTGCCCTCTTCACTGGATCCATTTCAGACAAAGAAATATTCAATAGGAGCAACATCATTGATGTTTTGAAGGGGTGTGTTCAGTGTGGCTACTTAAATGTAGGAGATGGTTTGATGGTTGATAAGGGTTTCCTAATAGAGAAAGAAGTTGAGGAGATTGGCTTGAAACTTAACATTCCACCTTTTGCAAGAGCAAACAGACAGATGCCACATGCAGATGTTGATCTGACCAAAAAAATAGCCAAGCACAGGGTCCATGTTGAAAGAGCTATTGCGAAGATAAAAAAGTTCAAAATTGTGTCAGGCAGAATCCCCATTTCTCGGCTTGGGAACATAAATCAAATATGGTATGTTGTCAGTATGTTGTCTAACTTCCAGCCACACATCATCAAATATTAAGGTTTTGTGTGGAGAACAGCTAGGGGGTCATGATGAGAGATCATGCTGACTTGTACCAACCTGCAAAATCCTGTGATCCAAGATGAGTTTTATACATGGTAAAAAAAATAAAGAATATATACTGTACTATACACTGCCTCATCTCATTAATTTACCTGATGGCTTAGACCACTTCCTAGTGAGTATTTCTCTCCTCCTACAGTTATGTGAATAGGGGGCCTGTTCACCAAGTAGCTGATGGGTGTTCCTGTCTGCCTTTTGAGAAGCGCAATTTTTTCCTCTGTAACTGAGGCGGTCCTGAAAAACAATTCCCTATCAATGCAAAGGTAGGGCTTTCATGTGCAGAAGTCTGTTGTGTATCCTACTTGGAAACCTTAGATCCCTAATGTTCAACGTACCTGCTTCCTGAATAGCGACAATCGATTGGCCGCCGCTTACGACTTTCGGTAGCTTTAGCCACAACTACAGTTGAAATTGGCACAGCCCTGATCTTGCTACCCCTTGGCTTGTGCCACTGCTGAGGTAGGCTTGTGCAAGATGACGTGCTCGGCTCATAATCTCTTGCTTTAGATTTAGCCAGGTCCAAGGCATATATTAGACCTACTACGTGTGAGCAGTAGCCTGGTGCGCTAAAAATAAAAGCGGGAGAATTCATCCTTGCCAAAGTGATCAGACGTCTTGGTGCTATTTAACAACACGTATGTACAGTTCGTATACACGTATATACACGTATGTACTGTTCGCTTTATAATTATTAGAAAATCACTTACCCTGCTGTGCAAGAACATTGCTGCTCCTTGATGCCTCCAGTAGTAGCGCTAATGAGTAGCAAGTGAGGTGTCTCTGTTTTCAATTGCGACCTATATGCTTTGGCCTCAATATTTATTTCCCCATTGACTGACTTCGCGCAGATGTCATGAATGTATCCCTCAAAAGCATACTGAAGGCCCTTTTGCCTTGTTCTTTCGGAGATTTCGCCTGAACTCCAGAAATTAGCTATTATCTCTCTCGGGACGTCAGATAACGGTATATACATCATTGAGTTCAATGAGAGAGGTACGAAAGCTTGTCAGGCGTAGCAACAGTAGTTAAGGGGGGCGGGGCTTAGCGAAGGGTGAATTCCTCTTGTGTGCTCGATGTCAACTGGGTCAAGCTGTTTGCTACCACGAGTGAATGTAGGAATGGCCAGTTTCACTTGGCGTAGGGCAAGGCTCTCTTGAATTGTGAAACCACGATCAGCCATGACTAAGTCACCAGGTTTCAGTTATTCCAACAGACCGCAGTGTGCTGTAAGGTGCTTGTCAGATGTACGTCCGCCCCATGCCCTAGACACAAAACAGATGGAACCTTGTGGTGTGATGGCGATTAGAACCTTAACAGTGTTGTGGTGCTTGTAGTTGGAGAAGGTCTGCCCTCTTGCGAGCAGGTTAGAAGGCCTCTCGATGAACACTTCGAAACAATCAATGATTACAGTCACCTTACTTCCAAATGAATACTCAAAGCATGCTGGCATTGTCCGAATGATCTCCTCTCATTCAGGCCATTTGAGAAGGGGTGAGAGTCGTGCATCCATCACGATCATCCATGACCAGAAGATCCTTGAGACAGTAGGCTGACTGTAGGAAAAATACTCCTCAGTAAAAGACTGTATCTTGCTTTCCTTGAAGAGGTAATCAAATTCAGATGTCTGGGAAGATTTAGTGCTTGTACCTTGTTCCGTACTGGATGGAGTTTGGTTGATGTGAAGTTGTCCGTGTCATTTTCTTGACAACATCACGCTGTTTTCGGCGCCGAGCTGTTCGTTCGGCTCGTTGAGCTCTACCGGCAGATGTCCCCACCTCTTCGGTTTTGCTGTGCCCGAGGTTGACACTAGGTACCCAGTTGACACTAAACTGTTCCCACTGTTTGCTAGGCTGTCCAGACACAAAGTGTTTACCACACACACGTTCATTTTCCAACTGCTCCGCTGTCAGATCCGCTCTACTTATGGCAGAAATCCATTGCCTGCGCCGAGTAGATGTAAGTCCCTTCACATGTTCCCCCTGGTTAGTTATCACACGAGGGACACGAAACAACCTAATCTTTTCGCGGTGTGTGTGGGCTTTACCCGTCATAGTCCCACAGCCAACAATGATGCACAGTACCATAATCTCAAGGCAGGCAAACCGTTTCAAACTGAGAATAAACCGTTTCGAACTGAGGATAAACAGACTTGATAATAATAAATAACTAGAAAATGCATTTCCTGAAGGAAATACCAGTGCATGAAATGCAAAGGTTAAGAAAGGAAGAAGAAAAGAAAGAAGAGTGAAAGAAGGAAAGAAGAAAGGATGGAAGAGTGGAAGAAAAGACAAAAGGAAAGAAGAGTGAAGAAAGAAGAGAAGAGTGGAAGAAGGAAAGAAGAAGAGTGGAAGAAGGAAAGAAGAGTGAAATAATGAAAGAAGAAAGGAAAGAAGAGTGGAAGAAGGAAATAATAAAAGAAAGAAGAGTGTAAGAAGGAAAGAAGAGTGAAGAAAGGAAAGAAAAGTGGAAGAAGGAAAGAAGAGTGGATGAAGGAAAAAAGAAAGGCAAGAAGAGTGGAAGAAGGAAAGAAAAATGGAAGAAGAAAATAAGAAAGGAAAGAAGAGTGGAAGAAGGAAAGAAGAGTGAACAAGAGTGGCTCTGGATGAAGAGATAAAGAGAGAGTGAAAATATGTGAAGAAGAGAGATTGAGTGTGAGAGAAAGTTGACTGAGAGAGAAAGATGGAGAGATAAAAAATAGAGAATGGATGGTGTCTTAATGTTCCTAGTTACAGTTAAATTGAGAGGGACAGAGAGAGAAGAGGTTCCTTGGATTTGGCACAGGTGTCAGTAAAGCACAGGTGCAAGCCAGTTTAAAGACCCTATTATGATGTCATAATGGCCCAATGTAAGTCAATGGGAGAAATTTATATTCGTTTTTCTTTAATATCTTAAAAAGTATAAAGTTTAGAAAAGTGAAAAATACATACAGTGGGGAAAATAAGTATTTGAACCCCTGCCGACTTCGCAAGTTTGGCCACTTGCAAAGAAATGTGTGATCTAGAATTTTAATGGTAGGTGTATTTTAACAGTGAGAAACAGAATATCAACAAAAAAATCCAGAAAACTGCATTTTATAAGATTTATGACTTTATTTGCATTTGATGCAAAAAATAAGTATTTGAACCCCCAAGCAAACAGCAAGAATTCTGGCTCCCAATGGCCAGTTATGTGCCCAAAAAGCACACAGATTAGTCCTCATTAGGTCTAACAAGGTATACCTGATCTCAACTGGTGACCTGTATAAAAGAAACCTGTCCAAAGAATCGTACTTCACACCTTCAACCTCACCACCATGGGCAAGACCAAAGAGCTGTCCAAGGACGTCAGAGATAAGATTGTAGACCTGGACAAGGCTGGAATGGGCTACAAAACCACCGGCAAGCAGCTTGGTGCGAAGCAGATAACTATTGGTGCGATTATTCATAAATGGAAGCAACACCAAACAACACCCGCTCTAGGTCTGGGGCTCCATGCAAGATATCCCCTCGTGCGGAATCAGTGATCATTCGAAAGGTGCAGAATAACCCCAGAACTACACAGGGGGAGCTTGTGAATGATCTCAAGGCAGCTGGGACCAGAGTCACCAAGAAAACCATTGGCAACACACCACGCCATCATTTTTTGAAGTACTGCAGCACTCGCAAGGTCCCCCTGCTCAAGGAAGCGCATGTACAGGGCCATCTGAAGTTTACCATTGCGCAGTTGAATGATTCTAGGGAGGATTGGGAGACAGAATATGGTCAGATGAATCCAAAATCAAGCTCTTTGGCATCAACTGGACTTGCCGTGTTTGACAGGGGGGGGAATGCTGAATATGACCCCAAGAGTACATCATACCCACCATCAAGCATGGAGGTGGAAACATTATGCTTTGGGGCTGTTTCTCTGCCAAGGGTACAGGACGACTCCACCGCATCAAGGGGACTATGGATGGGGCCATGTAACGTGGAATATTGGGCTTGAACCTCATTCCCTCCCATTGAAAACACAACCTTAAAGATTTGGAGAGGATCTGGAAAGAGGAGTGGACCAAAATCCCTCCTGAGATGTTTGTAAACCTGGTGACCAACTACAAGAAACGTCTGACGTCTGTGCTTGCCAATAAGGGTTATTCCACCTAAGTACTAAGTCATTTTTGTCAGTCAGTTTTGGGGGTTCAAATACTTATTTTTTGCATCAAATGCAAATAAAGTCATAATTCTTATAAAATGCATTTTTTTGTTGATATTCTGTTTCTCACTGTTAATATACACCTACCATTACAATTATAGATCACACATTTCTTTGCAAGTGGCCAAACTTGTGAAATCGCAAGGGGTTCAAATACTTATTTTCCCCACTGTAGCATAAGTGTCGTTTACAAGACCTACGCGACAAAGTTTGAATGAAGTTTCTACGTTAAGCGGTTCGGGCTGAATTAATCGCACAAAAAGGTAACAAGAAGAAGAAGAAGAAGAAGAAGAAGCCTAGGAATAACAATACAGGGCATTTCATGCACTGTAATGATAATAATAAATAGACTTGAAGAGAAGACAAAAGATGAGCTTTTTAAAAAGAGCGGTATAAAACACTGGTATAAATCACTGCAAAACTATGCCGTACATGGACCCCAACATGGCCGCCAAAGGCTGTTGTCATGGATATTGGTCACGTGACTGAATACGCCTAATAGGCAATTGACCTCCCATGCAAGCCTTACGCCTCGCTCACATTGATGCGTTGGAATGCGTTGATGCGTCAGGGTTAACGCATCCCCATTCACTTTGAATGGGGTGACGTCATCATTTGCCGAACTGAATTGACCTGTCGCTAAGCGCCGCCCTTAGAACGCAGATGAACCAATGACATTCCAGCCTGAATTGGACTCGGACATAGGCTACGATAACTCCATTGAAAACAACAGGGAGGAGACATGTTACAATAATTTAATGATCGATTGATGTTGCTTATGAAAAAAAAAAACATGGTCAAACGATGTGCTTGGGGTACATGTAACACCGACAGTAGGTATCCCGATAGGCTGCAGAATGGGGTATATTTCATCCCTTACCCTAAGCCACAACGGGACAAAAACAAGTGTGTAATTGTGGTAATGTAGATTCAACATAAATGGCCAAACGATGTGCATGGGGTAGATACAACACTGATACGAGTTATCGTGAGAAGATAGGCAATGGGGTATATTGTATCTCATTTCCTAAACGAAAACAAGACCGGTCCAAATATCTCCGGTGGATTAAGCTGTGTGACAGACCACACAGTGAACGCTACGTTCAAGCTTTCTGCCATACTCTTGTTAGAATTTCCCTTTGCTAAAGCAATCAACTAAGCCTACATGATAAAAGGCATAGGCCTACTCATTATTCACAGTACCTGCTTCCTTTCACCACTGATGTTATGCTAGGTTTAGGCAAGTTATCTCTGGTTCAAATTAGCTAACGTTAATGATTCAATAGCTGCGCTAGCGTAACTTTGTCAGTTATGGGACAGTTTATTAAAAATCGGCCATTCTATTAAACAAACGATAGGTTTAATAATGGATTAACATGACAACGTGAACGAAACACACGCATGCCGGTAATTAACAAGGTTACATTAACAAGCTAGACAGTTAGGACCATAGCCTATGCTTAGGACACTGTCCTGTCAGGGGCAGGTTCCTGCTAGTTAATAAACGTAGGTGTACATCTCGGTGCCTTCCAGATTAGTTCAATTAACTGACTGTGAATTCCTTGTATCTTTCCCATGCGGTGCATGAACAATGCTGGTATTGGATGTATTTATCTGCAATCGCGATGGCCGTGAGTGGAGGCTTCTCCCTCTTGCATTGAGCTCTGTAAATTCTCGCCTCAAATTTAAGCTTGTTATCCACCATATCGAGTTTTAAATTGTATACATATCCCTCCATTGCATAATTAAGTCCCTTTTGAAGGCTTCTAGGCGAAATCAGGTCTTTTTGTCTCCAAAAGTTGTCTAGAGCCTCTGGGATATAGTTTTGTCACTGATAGCTGCCATTGTAAACTCTAGTCAGCTCTGATAAAGTGTCCGATTTAGCAACTGTCACAATGGGGGGCGGGGCTTAGCGATAGGTCAATTGTGGCTCCGTTTGGTTCGCGTGTGTTGCGTTTCATGCTTTGCTTGCGGCAAGAGTTGAAGAATGTTCGACTTTTCGAGAGGCAATGCACACTCAAAAAAATAATACGTAGAATTTACTTAAAGGCACAATATGCAACAATTATGCTTCAGGATTAGGGTTAGGATAAGCAGTTTAACCTTAAAATAACAGCTTAAATTAAAAATTGGGGCGCTACAATGACTTAATATGGAGAATTGCGTCCGTGCCAATGGCATAGCAGGGTCGATAGGCATATAACTGCCTTCTGTAGTTTTGCCTGCCGATGCCCGCCGACCTGACTTTGATTACCTTCTGCCGATCTAGTAAGTAGCTTATTTGCCGTCTTGCTTAGCCTTGTGTTGCACATGATTGATGTTTGACTGTGTAAGGACAGTCGTTGAGTAATTAGTTTGTCATAATGTCAAAGTCAGCACATTTCAAGAGATTTCGTTAGTTTTAGCTGCTAGCATACCTTTAGCGAATAGCTATTAATCCTTAATGCACCTTTAAAAAATCTAGGTAACAAATTGCACTCACTAAAATTAAGTAAATGTAATGCTGTAATATCAAGTACAACTTACCTGCCAGAATCAAGCAAAATGTACTTGCTACTATCCTTAACATTTGTGAAAAAAAATTAAGTAAGTTTTGTCCATACAGGAGTAAATGTTACATGTTTATAATAGGTAGATTATACTAGAATTCTTTTCCTCAGTTTTAAGTACTCAGTTGTGTTAAGGTTTTACACACTAAAATCATGTAAATGTTACTTGTTTTCTTTTGATAAATGTTAAATTACACAGACCACACAATTCAAGTAGAATGTCAATACACTTTTATTTTGCCAAGGCAAGTTCAAACAAATGTGTATAACATACACAACCTCCCCTTCTTTCGAGCACTAACCCAGTAGATCAATTGGAATCAAATAAAAGTGTGTTGACAATAAAACAAGGTTAAAACAAAAATGCTCTAAAGAATAAATAATAGATCTGTTATTTCAGGGGGATCTGTTATTTCAAGAACAGTCAACCGTTTTAATAATAAAATAATAACATCAAATAAATAAAATTAACAATATATATAAAGAAAGTGAATGTCAATCTTGCATACGTGTGTGAGAGAGACCAGGGGGGTATTCCTCGTATGTGGTTTAGTGTTTAACCTGATGAAGTTAACTCAGAGTAAGTGGTAACCTCCAAATAGAAGCACCCTATGGCTTCATTCGCCTCCAAAAACAAAGCCATTTGGCTCTTCTATGAGGTTTACCACTTACTCTGAGTCAACTTTATCAGGTTAAACACTAAACCACGTACGAGGAATACCCCTTGGAGCCACTCTGCAATTAACCAACTGGACTTCTATCACAGAACAACCAAAATGCATTTCTGAATGTCACCATTTGCGTATTTTAGAGTGAAAGTGCGAGAGCGAGAGACAGATCTATGCCGTCAATCTTGCATACGTGTGTGTGTGTGTGAGAGACCAGGGGGTATTCCTAGTACGTGGTTTAGTGTTTAACCTGATGAAGTTAACTCAGAGTAAGTGATAACCTCCAAATAGAAGCACCCTATGGCTTCATTCGCCTCCAAAAACAAAGCCATTTGGCTCTTCTATGAGGTTTACCACTTACTCGGAGTCAACTTCATCAGGTTAAACACTAAACCACGTACGAGGAATACCCCCTGGAGCCACTCTGCAATTAACCAACTGGACTTCCATCACAGAACAACCAAAATGCATTTCTGAATGCCACCATTTGTGTAAGTTAGAGCGCGAAAGAGCGATAGTGAGCATTTGAGCGAGAGAGAGAATGTGTGCTTTGTGTGCGTGTGTGTGACACATTTAAAGATATCGCAGATGTAACCCCTCATCTCATCCATGCCAAGAGCAGCAAACAGTGTGTGTGTGTGTGTGTGTGTGTGTGTGTGTGAGAGAGAGCGAGAAAGAGAGAATGTTTGAGTGTGTGTGGGTTTAAGACAGCAGTTTTGACTTAAAGGCTTGTACTTTGGGTCACAGCTTCATCCCATCCAGTTCCAGGAAAAGTTTCTGAAATACTTCAAAAGTGTAACGCAGTGGTTTGGGGTATGCAAGATTGAGGGCATAGATCAGTCCCATAAGTAATGTGCAAGCTCTAGCTGTGTTTCCACATCCATGCAACACCTCCCTGCCTTCAAGAATGATGGAGACATCAACTGGATCCTCTTCGGAGTCACCATGGACGACCATGATCTTTAATACATGACCAGTAGAATCACTGCGGTGGTCCTCCTGTATACAATTGACAAGAAAAGACAATGCAAATTAGGAACAAACCCGAATTCCTTCAATCATTCATATCGACTTCATTGCCAGAGTAAATCCTATTCAGTTGACAGTGAACTACACACTTCTAAGCAGAAGGTTAGGATACTACAACATATTGGAATAATTTCCTCCCTGGAGGGTAAAGCAAAGAGTAGTTATTAATTAGGGGTGCACGATTCAGAAAATGTCACGATTCGATTCGATACCGATTTTTAGGCTCACGATTTGATTCAAAAACGATTCTCGACTGAAAAAAATTGATTCACAGTATGTTAATGTTAGTGCTGTCAAACGATCGTGATTAATCACATTTTTGTCATAGTTAACTCAAAATTAATCGAGATATATCGCAAATGAATTAATCGCAATTTTTTTTTTAATGCTCTTATCATGGAAAAGTGGATTGGCTTGCTTTATGCAATGTTTTATTTTATTGAAAAACAACATTGCCAAACAGGGCGGTACAAAATAAAATTATAAAGTGCACATTTCAGACTCAGCCTATAGTGCAGTTAAACCATGGCTTAATATTTTCTTTTTTTCAAGTTTGCTGTGAACATAGAAGTCAGGCCTCTTATTTCAAAAACAATGAACCGTAACAGTAAGGTTACCAATAAAAGGTAAGCCTACGACTTCTGTGCTTTCAGCCAGCTGCCTGTTGACATTTTCAGACAACAGTGAAGCTCGCTTCTTTTGCACATCACAACTTTTAAAGGTAAACTTTCTATTCAGAAGCTTTTTATCAACCATTTCGCCGTATCACGCTCACCATCACTCAAACCGTAACGTTAGCCTACTACACAGTTTGCGAAGCCAAAAAGAAAGTTAATGTCAAAAAAATTCAATATGAATCGATTTTTGGAATTCTATGAATCGATTCTGAATCGGAAGCACTTGAATCGCGATACTAATGTGAATCAATTTTTTGCACACCCCTATTATTAATGATATCTATTTTCCTGATATTTCCCCTCGTGCATCAATAAAGTATCTATCTCATCGATTTTGGGATGTGTTTGTACATATACCTGGCAATCTTCGAAGAGTTCATCTTCCTTCTCGCCAAGGTAGATAATGAGGCTTTGGATTACAGTTTCTCTTTTTACAGTTTCTGTTTTGGTTCTGTAAACAAATAGATTGTGTCTTCAGGGCTGATTGAAAGGAAATTATCAAATACATTTGAAGACACTACAGAGAATTGCCTTTCTTGACACCGTACATGGCCGAGCTCAAGCGTATGAGAATTTGCGCTTAAAACTACGTGTAAGGCTGTGTGTGAGAGACACAAAAAGAGATGGACAGAAAAAAGAAAGAAAAAGGTCTGTCTTTCTGCAAAAGTAAAAAAGCACACACCTGACTCATTTTAAACAGGTAAGGCCTCAATTGAGCCCCCGCTTCACCTCCCTTGGCCCTCATCAGGAGTAGGAGTTTCGGTGTGTAGGCATCAAGTTTCCTCATGAAGCTCTGCTCCAGAGAAATGGTGGTGATCAGGCGGAATTCCTCTTTTATCTGCAGTTATAAAAAAACAACCATGTGGAACAATCAGAACCGGCTCTGAATATTCTGATAATTAATGAGAATGATTTATTATAGAACCATTGTTATTGCCCAATCAGGTGATATTTCAAATTGTCTTGATTCACCTACCCCATCTTCACAAAACAACGCAGGCCATCGCTCCCTGAAGTCTTCACCAGCTGGAGTTCCACTCACAACTTCAAGCCTTCGCATTGAAAAAGTTCTTGACATCTTTTCTTGGATCACCTTGTAGTTATTTTTCTTTTTAAACTCATTGAGAAGTTCCTGTCTCTCCGTCTCCAGACTGGTGCTGGTTTCTCCACTTGGATGAGGAGGAAGGTAGTTAACCTCTGCTTTTTTCGGTCTCTTGCAATTCTTTGCTGGATTTCGTTCACTCACATGTTTCCTTTTGAAGGAGTTCACATCAAGCTCAGGACAAGGTACAGCGCGCCTTTTTATTTTGCAACGGTAATTAGCCACCTTCCAAGTAAGCCGCTGCTGCCACCCATACATTCCTGAAAGTGAGGTGCTGGGCTCCCTAAGGCATGGGTGCTGTTTTAACAGGGCTTCTACAACTGCCAGTCTTTGAAAGCTACTTGGATAAGCAGTGTAATAGAAGATCGAGTCAGCAAGTTTGTCAAGTATGCTCGAATTCAAGCTCGGATTGTTAAGGAGTGAGCCATTGCTTTCGTAAGCCTTATTGCCTGCTTGAAGGAGCAATTCGGAATCGTAAGAAAAGGTGGCTATGACAAAATTAGTTGGCCATGGTTCCGAGCAACACTCTGGAGATCGTGGTAAAATGATGGTGTCAACTGAGCTAATACTAACGTCATCCTGGGAAGATGAATCCTGTGGCACTGGAGGAAAGGAAGCAACTGACATGTGAAGGGGAGTCCCTGGCCAAGAAACAACTGACGTGTTAAGGGGAGTCCCTGGAGATGAGGAAGCATATGACTCATTGGTGGGAGTCAATGTCAGAATCACAGGCTCTTCTGCTCCAACTAGTTTGATTGTGTCTTTGTCCTTAATCAAAGCTGTAGATGGTAGAGTGAAGTATTCATTGTCAAATAGTGGTGGGCGATACTGCAAAATTTGGTATCGATCCGATACCAAGTATTTATAGGGTCAATATCGCCGATACCGATACCGATACCGATACGATACTTTTACTTAAAAAAATACTTTTGTGTAGGGAAGAACAGTATGTAATTTTTTTTTCCATCAAGACAATGCAAAACCACATTCAGCACAGATTTCAAAGACATGGCCGAGGAAGAAGAGTGTTTGGGTGTTGGACTAGCCATGCCTGCAGTCCTGACTTGTCCCCAAAAGAGAATTTGTGGAGCATTTTGAAATGCAATATGGGACAAGGGGGACCCTGCACTTATGCTCGCTTTAAGACTTGTTTGCTGGACGAATGGGACAAAGGGACAAAGTTACACCTGAAATGTATTCTCATTTGGTGTCTAGTCCCTAAACAACTTTTAAGTGTTTTTTTAAATGTGTTGCAAACACTGAAATTGAATTAAGTGTTTATTTTGAAAAAACAATCAAATTCATCAGTTAAAACATCAAATAATGTGCTGTTGCTTTGTTTTCAATACTACACAGGTCAAAGAGAATTTACAAATAACTGTTTTCGCTTTTAATGTCCATTTAATAGGCCTATATTGTTCCAACTTTTTCTGGTTTGGGATTGTAGATAACACGTCTCAATGGGTTGCTATAATAGGCCTACACTTTGACAACAAAAGTGTGTGATTGCTCCAAAACATCCACGTTTGTTTTCTAATAGCCTATCAATAAACGCGGACTTTCCACATTTGCAGGAGCATAGCCTAATGTTAAAAGGGCATGCAGGACAGGTGACATGTAGCCTAGGTGTAAATGTAAAAATTAAAGTTAGGTTGTTCTCAGTTTCGCAATGTTATGTTTGAGCAATCACACTACTAATACTGAATATATATATATGACATGACTAAAATATTATTAGCCTACTCTTACTATAAGCTACCTGGGTACTGTCTGCCTCTCTGAAAAGATTCGGCCAACGAACTCTGTCTCTGTGCCGGGGGTCTGGGTGCATTTTCCTCCTCTCTCCGTTTTAGTAGTTCGGCATTTTCCTTGTGATGTGTTTTTAGGTGTTTGTGGAGGTTGGTAGTGTTGCCACAATATCGTATGCTCTTTTTGCAAGTGTCACAACTTGCAGTAGAATCATTCTCTGATGTAAAATAGCTCCAAACAGCGCTTTGCTTCCTCTCAGCCATGTCTCTCATTCAATGTGCGACGCTGCTCTTCTACGTGTTGCGTCAATGAGTCACGTGACGGCATGACAACGAATCACAGCAGAGCAGCATGAGGCGGAGGAAGAGCAAAGCGTGATATGAGAGCAGCGTTTGCCCAGGATTGTAGGGGAGTCTAGGAGACACGAGCAAAGTATAGTGAACGTAGAGGAGATAATGAAATTAAATGATCGATCCCATTACAATTGTATCGATCCGATACCAATACCAGCGTTGGCATCGATAGTATCGATACTTATATCGATCCGCCCACCCCTATTGTCAAAGTCTTTGTCCACATACATAAGTGTATAGCTCCCTTGCAGTTGAAAATGCTCCTGTGCCGCTGCCAGAAGTTCCTCTACAGTGCTGGGGACTCCAGCTGGTAGGATTAACTTGTGAACTTGCGTCTCTTCAAGAACAACTCGAAGTTGAGTTGGGGCAGACATGTCAGCCACAGGCAAGGACATCTGAAAGACAACAAAAGAACAAAGATATGATTTCATATGACGAGAGTAAATTTAGCCACACATTTACATTTAGCCACACTATTAGAAAGACAGGGGTTCAAACTCCACCATCACATGTGTGCCCTTGAGCAAGGCACTTAACACCTTGAAATAATTCTAAGTCTCTTTGGATAAAATGCTTAAACAATTAACCAACAAGTCCATAGAACACTGGGTCTCATTCTCAAACATTTTCTCAATAGCCTTAAAGTTTTTGGACGGACCTCGGAAGAACAATTTAAGAAAAAATGTTGTCTCGGGTTCAGAACAAATGTCTTCCTAACTGCGTTAGAGAATGAGGCCCATTGTTTCCCAAACTTTGGGACATTTTTCAAACGATATAAAATCTGGAATAAATATATGTTGAGGGAAATTGTTACATTAAAATAAAAGGCACAAGCTGTATTCATACAATTTATATTCATACTTTACCTAGTTTGACAAGCAGATGTGGTGTTTGAGAGAAACCATACGATCGCCTTGTATTGCATATGTAGCCAATGGGTATGTGTCAGTGAGTAGTGAGTGCTCAATCACTTTGACTGTGCTTGTGGACTCCAATTTGAAACATCTAAAATGCTCAAGGTAGCCCACATTTTGCAATTTCAACACAAACACTAAGCGGTCACGAACTATGATGATTTGTAGTATTTCAGCAAAGTCGGGTAATCCACCATTGGAGCCATATACCAAAATCATGCCAATAGTGTAACTGCTGCCCTGGAATTCTGCCTGGTTTGTCAAATTAACAGCAGTCTCTCCTGGGAATTTCTGAGATAGAAATTCTTGTATGTTCTCATTAACAACCTCTAATGGAACTCTTGACATCTTTGACACAGAAACAGAAGGTTTTTTGACCATTTGAACTGTGTAGATCAGGGGTCTTCAACGTTTTTCAGGCCAGGGACCCCCAAACTGATGGCGAGATGAGCAGGGACCCCCTACTATATAAATTGCATAACAGTTTGTTTATAATATACTGGGCCTAGTGCCAAATAAACATAGCTACCCTGTTATTGTGTCGATGGCACACATCCTCCCACATTAGTGAGATGTATCTTCTTTTCAATTACTCCTGACTGACACGATCCAACGGATGATGGAGGAGGAGTCTGGCGCATGGAGTTGTGTTGACAACATAGATGTTATAGTGAGATTGACAGGTCAACAAACCAATCACACCGCTAGCAAGTTGTTAAGATTGTAGGTAGTAGCATGCTAACATTAGCTAGGAGGCTCACACACCTCGCAAATCCTCACTTATTTTTCAGTTACAATTAACGTTTTTTGACCTTGTACAGTGTCTATTTCTCTTTATTTTTTTTAAATCTAAGCAAAAAAATGTCAAACTAATAATGTACAAACAAGACCAGCTATGGAGTTTCACGCTCTTTAGACTTGAGCAGAAACGCGATCTGATTGGCTAGTGCCTGTGCATGAAAGGTGCTGTGAGTGAACCGGTGCCCAGCTTGAGAGAGCTCCTGTGGGTAGCTGAATGTGTCGATTGGACTGAAAGATAACGTCTTCTCGATCAATTTATACGTTCGCTACAATATGTTGGATTTATGTTAATGTGAATTTAAAGGGAATAAATACAATTCTGATTTGGAAGACATTTAAATTTGTGGAAAAAAAATTGGTTGGATTTTTTTTTTTTTAAATATTAAAAAAAATTATCTTATCAACCAAAGATTTCGCGACCCCCCTGCAGTACCTCCGCGGACCCCCTGTTGAAGACCCCTGGTGTAGATGGTATGCGATCATGTACTGGTGTTTTTTTGCCATAGACTTCAAAATGTTGCGGAAGCAGTTAGTCTGCCTCACTATCTTCTTAAAGAAGCTATGCTTAGCTTCAGACCGCATGGTCCATAAGGACACTAGCGGACCGAATGCCTTAATGAGCTGCGGGTAATGCTCTAAAAAGTGGTGTTTTGGAGTCAGTCTCTCTTGTGGAAAAACAATGTTAAATCTATGCCTATGCTCAGAAACCAGGCTATCTAGGTGGCCTACGCTTTCATCTGTGTGTGTAGGTGACATAAACAAAGCAACAACATCTTTGAGTGTCATCAACAACAGCCAGGCTTGCTCCTCTTCAGGTACTTTGGTGCCTATCATACATGGAAGCAGCCTCAGTAAGCACCAGTTTTCAGTAGCATTTCCACCAATGGTTCTACGCGAGGCAAAGGTTACCGGTATACCTTGGGGACAATTTGTACGGTCTTTCCACTTATAAGGGAACTGTTTGATTATTCGATTGAGCTCTTCAAAAGAAAAATATTTTTTCTTTATCAAAACACCTAGGCACAGAGACAATTATACAGGTACAATACCCTCTAGTAAGTCATGGAGTATATCTGGTGGGTATACCTGTTACATGAAAATGACTTAATTTTTGAGTAATTGGACAATGTCTTTTTACTCCATGACTATGAATGCCACTAGCCAATGCTGCTTCTATGTCCAACTGATGTTGCAGTTTAGTTCTGCTAGGGAATTTTCCTGCCCTAACTTCAAGCTTCTGAATCTGGGACCGTTCTCCAATACAAAACCTACAACTGTATTGCCCACTAAAACTTTCAACAAATCCCCCACCAAGGTTATCAGCAACAAGAGAAAAGACAGTGCCTTTAACGATTTTCCCTAAACAGGGTACAAAAATACAATCATCCTCTAAGCTTTTCAAATCACTCAATAATGGCTCTAGCACTTTGGGATAACCAAATGCCTTAATGTCAACTGCCTTGCACAAAACAGCTAAGTAAATCGATGCTAACGTAGACCTTAAAACTGAAGGAATATTAGCAAACACCCAGTAGACAGCGGTGACCTTGTGTTTTTTACGAGAGGTTCCTAAGGGATTACATACACTGTAAAAACATATCCGTACAAATTACGGTAAAAAACTGTCAAATAGCAATGGTAAAAGACCGTAAAATCTAAAACAGTACATCACCGTAGAAAATACATTGCATTACCCTTAATCAAAAAAACAGTAGATAACTTTATTTTTTACTGTCATAATCAGTAGAAAACACAATTTTACTGTGAAAATATAAAATGTTGTTCAAATTCACAGGAAAATAGCATAATATCACAAGCACGTCCATAACAACAACGGTGTTATTCTGTCTTAATTACAGATAAAATAGGCATACATCTGGAATGCTGATATTAATTTCCTTGACTAAAATTGTGAATGCACATCTTGTATTTATAATGTTCTCCCCAACTGTCATGCTTTTATCACTCGTCACGATCGAGTCGTTAAGCCACCTGACGGGTGAGATTAATCAAAAATACCGATGGCGGACTCTCGGGACTCAGTTACTTGGACATATTTTATGTGAATACAGGTTATCTACACGACTTTTTATATGTCTTATCGACTCGGTTTGTTGTTTATATGCTACACGAATGCTGTGAGGGCAAACAGAATATTCTAGGTCTTAAACTAAGCTCTCAACTATTACTGTCAGGACAGGCAACGGCAAGCCTGTTAGCGCCACAACTGAAGGAGAAGACACAGAAAAGTGCGCGAACACACCGAAAAACACATCCAAGGTAAGGTCTAACGAGGCGTTCACACCAGCCGCGAATTTTCGCAGGCGGTATTTCCGCCTAGGGGGCGTGGTCAGAAAAATTCATTTGGTTGTCATCTTGCGAGTGTCATGTAGCAAGTTCGACTGCAGTGCAGCGCTAATAGCAGATTAGCTTGTGAAGTCATACAAAATATGATGTTGCGGCTGATAGACATTGCTCTGATTCATTTACTTATCCATTAAATGTATTATATTTATTCATTTGTCTTATCTGATTCGTTTATATCAGCCAGCTTAATCACGAAATCACACATATTAGAGGCAAAACGCACAGATGAGGCTACTTGGCGCTTGTTTTGAAGTTTGCGCATGTTTTGAGTTCTATTTTGGAACGCAGTTTTTGTATAAATATGGGTTTGCAAAAGCGAGATGTTCATTACGGGATTCATCATGATTCAGCAAGCTCTCATGACTGTGGCTCTCTTCGTGCTTCTGGACCGGACAAGACGGACAAGAAGACGCCCAAGACGGACAAGACGGCACTGGGTCCACCCGATCCAACAAGCGCGCCAGACCCTTGGCGAGTACCATCGCTTGGTGCAGGAGTTGCGTCTCGACGGCTACCGATTCCAGCGCTATTTTAGACTCAATATTGAGCAGTTTGACAGTCTGCTCTCGCGAGTTGGCCCCCGGATCACCAGGATGCGCAAAGCGATTGGACCGGCAGAACGTCTCGCCATTTCCCTTCGGTGAGTTTAGTTTTTCTGTCTACGCAGTGCACGGCATTTTATGATATACTGCGGCATAGTTTGCAAGCTTATCTTATCTGCTTATCTGCCAATGCCATCTTGTATTAGGAGCATGTCATTTATTAAAATGTTTTTGATGCAATTTGGTACGGTTTATATTACAGAGCATTGCATTATGCATACATTTTCAAAGCCTATAATAATTGAACCTACTTAAGCGGCGATTGTTAAATTACATATTTATTAAAATGTAGACTAAAGCATACATTTTCAAAATAGCATTATCAAATAGGCTATAATAAGTGATTGTTGAATTACATTTTTTTTAAATAAGTGATTGTTGATTGTTGAATTACATTTTTTAAGGCTCAACGTCAACATATGGGGCTATGTTGTATTACTGTTACTAGTAATGAATGCACTGCAACATGACACTCGCAAGATGTAAAAAAAAAAATTACCTTTTTTTGTTTGTTTGTTTTATTACAGATACCTTGCCACTGGTGACTCTTTTAGGACCATTACACTAAAAAAAATATTTAAGCCCAAAAGTTAAAATGTATGCATTTCAATTACATGACAATTTTCCATCTATTTTGATCACATAACTCCAATGTAAAAAATTACATTTCAATCCATGTTTATTAATCATGTTCATTCAACCTGAATAAATTAGATAAACTCAACATTAATCAATTAAATTGTACTAGGGTACTCAGGTATTATGCATAAACTCAATGTATTTGGTTAGATTACATGAACATGATTAATAAACATGGATTGAAATGTCATTTTTTACATTGGAGTTATGTGATCAAAATAGATGGAAAATTGTCATGTAATTGAAATGCATACATTTTAACTTTTGGGCTTAAATAGTCTTCACTGTACCTCAGTTTTCGTATTCTGCTGAAATTCAGCTACAACAAGCAAATACAGAGTTCAGCACAAGTGGTACTCTTCTTATCCCTCCGCCAAAGCTAAGATCGGATATTCTACAAGGAATTCACAATTCACACAAACCTGCAGAAAAAAAAGAAAGGGTGGGGACAGATTAGCTGATCAATATTTTAGTAGAGAAAACCCAACAAAAAAAAATGCCACTCATACTTACTATTAAGAGGTTGCCCTGGTTTTCACAAAGTGCCGCAAATCCAAAGAGAGAATGCCTGAATATGAAAATTGAGGAAAAGTAGACGATAATGTAAATCCATGGGCATTAATCCCAACGGCTGGACGTGGACGGCAACCACTCCCTCGATTGCACCTAAACGGCCAGGAGCCAGTCAATCGCGGGGACATGAAAATACGATAGCTAGCTACATTAAATGCTTTGGCAGTGCCAATGTCGTTAACTAGTGCTAGTAGCAACCTGACGTTAACCATGCCAAAATGCTTAGGGCACAAGACGTTGCACAACATAAGCCAAGGGATTTGCGATACCATTGTGAAAGCAATATATAGCATATGGTGTTAATGACTATTTTCCTAGCCAGTTACCCAGCTAGTTAGCTAAATCGTTAGCTAGTGCTAGTTACAGTGCCAACTCGCCTAAATGTATAAAGAAACGCTTATATTCAGTAACAGAAAATCTATTCTAATGTTACCCATTAAACATGTGGACATCTAATAAATAATCGGTTTCTAGTTAACTTAAACGGATAAAAAGCTAACCAAACTCGGTCCATCCATTAGCACGAGGTCTGTTGCATTGCTGGTTCTGGAATGAAAGAATGGTGTGCCCCCTGCGTGCTTCAGGTGGATCCAGTGAAACAATTAAATAGACTTAATGTGAATACATCAATTTCATTTCCTATTGAACTGGTTTGTGTTGTATTTAATGTATATGGATGAATATCATATATGATGTATTTACTTCAAACAGGTTTAATTTAAATGTTAAGCTTAAAGTTAATTATGGCACAAAATCATTTTTTTGAGTGTAGTTGCAGCTACCTTGTGGGGGTCTCCACCGTTGCCGACATCGTGGGTGAGGTGTGTGAGGTGATCTGGGACTGCCTTGCCGCGGAGTTCATGCCTGTGCCACGGAAGAGTGACTGGCGTGCCATCGCTGATGGGTTCCTACACAAGTGGAATTTTCCTAATTGTGTAGGTTCCATTGACGGGAAGCACGTCATTCAGGCCCCCTCCAACTCCAGCACACTGCACTTCAACTACAAGCACACATTTTCTATTGTGTTGCTTGCAGTTGTTGATGCCAACTATTTGTTCCGGATGGTGGATGTGGGTGGCTATGGGAAGAACAGTGACGGGGGAACGCTGTTCAACTCCCCTTTTGGTGAGGACCTGAGGGATGGCACCTTGGACCTGCCAGAGGACCGTGTCATACCTGGAGCAGAACACAGGGGGCCACTACCTCATGTCTTTGTGGGGGATGAGGCCTTCCCCCTGGGCTCAAACCTGATGCGACCCTTCCCTGGTACTAACCTCTCCCCAGACAGGCGGTCATTCAATTACCGTCTCAGCCGTGCCAGGATGGTGGTGGAGTGCGCCTTCGGGATCCTCGCCAGTCAGTGGAGGATGTACAGGCGGGTCATTGCTCTCAGCGCAGCAAAGGCTGAGATGTGTGTGAAGGCGACCGTCATCCTCCACAATTTCATCAGGCTGACGAGACCGAGTGGGGCCACTGACCCGTTTGAGATGACTGAGGAGGGATCAGTGGGTCTCATAGACGTACCGCGTCTTGGCAGCAACAACGCCGCCAGAGCTGCAATTCGGGCAAGGGAGACATTCTCTGCACATTTCAGTGCAGAGGGTGCTCTATCCTGGCAACCATAACCCTAACCGGTCAAACAAAGGCTCTTTTAAGAGCCACCCATCTTGATCATTTAAAAGCAATTTCCAAAAAGAATGGGGAAAAGCACAGCATTTCGGTTCTGGTACCCACATCCATCTGAGTACAGAATGAAAGTACCATACTCTAGGTGTTTTTCTAGATAGTGGATAATGCACGTTGTGAACTCGCTGGCAGTTAATCCACCTTCCACTTCATGCCAGACATAGCACACTGTGTTATGATCGGTCAGATTGTGGACACACAGTTTCTGCTTGTAATACAGTGCAGATGCCTGTAATGATGGTGCAAGCAAGACGGCTTGTAGGTCCATGCATGTAACAAGGGTCTTGTGTCCCTCTTGGCTTAGACATCGAATGGCTTCCTCTTTGTCCCTGGTTTTCTCGTCTCTCGCTTCATCCTTCTTCTTCCTGTGTTCTCCCCATACTACATCTGTTATATTGCCTGCCTCATGTCCAACGCATATGTCACATTGATCTTTTCGAGGTTTGAACAGTGATAGGTTCTTTTTATCAAACTCGTCAATGAGAACTTGTCGTGACAGTGGCACCTTTCCATGGTATGCCCATTTCTCCCTATACAGTTTGTGAAGGTCTGACATAGATGGAATTGTTGGCTCCAAATAAATCTTGGACGTGGAAGCTCGACAATAATGGGATGGCAATTTTGGAAGTTTGTCCAAAAATTCTGTTCTCATGAAGTCCCGGGCCTCCTGAGCTCTGTCGTAGTAGCGGGATCTTACACTCTCAGTCTCAGCTGTTGGTGTTTCTGGATCCCTGGCCCATTGTTGAAGAGACCATCTGCCAATGCGGGTTGTTGCCATGAACATTTCTCTGCAGACTGGTTTTCGCTCACCATTCAGCTTCAAATGGCACTTGAGGGTCGTGTTCCTCCTGGACTGGTCAGCATTTGGACGCCGCCATTTCGGGGATACTGCATCCACCAGGCCTTTAACCCATTGGCGCCGGATGCTGCGTAGCGCAGCATAGCCCCTCCTGCCGGTTGCTGCGTAGCGCAACATAGGCTTTCCTGCCGGTTGCTGCGTAGCGCAGCATTTTGTACACGTGCTGTTTTCATGACGAATGCAGCGTATAACTCACTCTGGTTGGTTAAAATTACACATGGGATGGGTCTTAAGGCTTTGCTAAAGATCAGATGACCACCAAAATGAACTTTGGTTGGCTGAAAATCACGTCAATCAATCAGATAGCCACGCGATATTCTGTGCTTGTTTTCAGTGATACCATGCTGGCTAGCGAGAAGTAGCAGTGAACCTGGAGTATTTTGATAGCGATGTCAGTGATTTCGACATAGATTTTGAAGGATTTGAGTCTGAGAGGGAGAAGGATAATGACTTTGTGCCAGAGGATCCATTAGATACGGCACAGGAGTGGGATTTTGTGGGCACGGAAGGAGAGGAGGAGGGATTCCAGGTGGACTGGACAACCGGCAATGATCTGGAGGTAATTATTCATGTTTTGTTTTCTTGTGCGATCTTCCGAGTTCTCTTCTCTTAGAAAACGGAATGGGCAGTAATGATAGTGGTGCTATAGCGATTACTAATGGTGATGATGGTTGATAATATATACATGCAATAATGTTAGTTATAGATACAATAATGGCATAATGAATAAATAGCATTTACATTTAGCAGACGTTTTTGTCCAAAGATTTTAGATAAGAAAAATAACGTGCAGAACTGTATAGCATAATACATCATAATGAATAGTAATACAATTATGAATAAATATAAATACTATAAATAACATTGATGGAACTGGAAATATACTATTCTGTTAGTGTAACTTTATTGTGTATCCAACTTGAATGTGTACTCCCTGTTTGTGCCTCAATGAGACCTGAACAATTGGCATATGAACACCTATAACCCCTATACCCTATACAGTCTAGTAGGCCATTGTCTTAGCACCAGCTGAGAGGGTGGGTCTCATAATAATACAATGATTGAATGCTTTGTCATATGTTTTTACAGATATCTCCATCTCCAGGATAACGTTGACCCCGCCATGGCTTCATGCTCCATGTGAACTGCGAGGCCAGCTCCACCCCAGGATGTCTCCATCCCTCTCCTCTCCATCCCTCTCCGCTCCTCCCTCCCCATTTCTCTTTCCCCCTCCCTCCCCCTCTTCCCCTCCCTCATAATGTTTGCATACTTGAAAATTGTATTTATTGTATTTTATATCATTGATTTATATTGTTTTTGTGTGTTTGAGAGTTTTTTTTACAAATGTTATTGTTTTTTGTGTGCTCAGGGAGCAGGTTTTAATAAAACCTGCACTTCTTACCTTCACAATGCTTCTTATTTTATGTTTCTAAGTGCTACAGAGGCTTAGATATTAAGGTTTTTGTAGACGTTGACAATTCTTACTGTTTTCTCAGAAAACCCTCAGGAAATGAGGTACTTTCTCATAGAATAGCATAGGATTTAACAGGCGTTTTTAGCAGGCGTTTTAGGCAGAAATGGGTTAACAAAAACCTTCCGTTCATTCCATTTCATGTTTTTCCACACACTGTTAAATATTTCTATTCTGTCATTTTCAGTAAAGTCTTCACACTGTCTTGAGCTGGTCAGTTTGCATTTACATCTCGGTTTCAGTGACCTTCCTGATTTAATAATCCTGTGAACTGTACCACTGATTTTCTTGGAGCCTACATAGGGTTCACCTTTCTCCCTCTGAGTTTTGTTCATATTTTGCTTCCATTTTTCTGGCTGAGCTTTCTTGGTGGTTCATCATGCACTGTTTCATTGTCTGCACCTCTTTCTGCTGGCTGATCTGGGCGAATGTGTTGATTGTCAATTGTTTGAAGGTTTTCATCGGATGACTCGTTGCCTGATTGGTGTTCACTGTCTGATTCTGTATCTT
Organism: Sprattus sprattus; assembly: GCF_963457725.1. Classification (NCBI taxonomy): domain Eukaryota; kingdom Metazoa; phylum Chordata; class Actinopteri; order Clupeiformes; family Clupeidae; genus Sprattus; species Sprattus sprattus. The sequence continues at coordinate 40,525,573 of NC_137924.1, read as the reverse complement.
GCACATAGCTGGGATCTTGGTTGGCATCATCACCAGACATAATGTCATCATTAGACTCTGTTTCAGTAACATGGTAGGCCACTGTCTCCTCATAATCCAACTGTTCAAACAGTCCAGCAGTTGCAGACTCATTGAACACAGCATCAAGAGAAGGATCCAGTGGTATTCCTTCCTCTTCATAAGTTGACAGGTCCAGTGTGTAAACACAACCATGGCTCAACTGTTCTAAGAGGTCAGTTGCAGTAAAGACTTTTTTGCTTGGTGCATCAGGAGATTCTGGTAGCTGATGTAGAACAGTGTCACCAACAGCTTCATCAGAGGCAGCTACAATGAGAACATAATTATGATTGATATGATAAATAATATGATTATTGTCCCATGGAGCAATATGGTCAGAGCTTCTAACATAATCGTGAGATGGCAGTACAATGTAAAATCCTAAAACCACCTCTAAGTGATTAAAGCCATGGAAACAACACACGTTTGCGTAGTGACGTCATTTTACTGACACCGGGTGGCGCTCACGTTATAAACTATTTTAAATTAAACACAACAATTAACGTCATACATCAACTCCACTGTTCTTGGTAGAATTACAATTACTAATACACTGACTAATAAACAGATATAAATGCATTAGTATTGTTGAACATTATAATAACCTACCAACAATTGCTTGGAAGTCAACAGTCATCACAGTTTCAGGACACGGAGCAGTGTCGTCCACATGCAGAGTAGCAACTGACAGGCACGGTCCATCATTGACGTTGCCTATTGGACTGCCTGGAACATCTTTCTTAACTCTCTGTTCAAAACTTCCCGTCATTTGATGGCTTCGAGTCATTTCACGGCTTCGCATCATTTGACGGCTCATTTCTAGCAGCATCTTCCCTCTGCTTAAGTTGTCCATTGTGGTAAAATCTACCTAGCATACGATGAGTGGTATCCATGATTAGCGGTATCGGATAACAGTATTTTCTAAACATTTTCGCAGAAAAGTTCACATTTTCTTGATTCTACACCAAATACATTACTTATTCATCTGTTTAAAAGGGTTGAACTAGCTCATTTACCTGTGAATTCCTGCCAAACAGAGCAACTCAGCAGCCAACTACCCAAACGTGCAAACAGCAGATCTCATCATAACATTAGTATGACCCAATCAGATCACTTATTAATAACTCTTTTTAACATGACAGGTTTCATTGCGGCAACTTTGGTAAAATGTTGGTTACACCTTTGACCCAAGTGGGATATAGCAGTTTTCATCATAGCATATTTCAGAAGAAAGGATTAAGCATTTTTCTTTATTGTGTCGTTGCTACCCCAAAAAAAATAAGATTGACATAGCAGGTTTTATCAGGATATGCCCCATCCGATTTAGGTCCACGCTGATGTTTAATCTCATTTTGGTAAAAATGGCGGATAGCAGGTTTCATCAGGAAGCCGACGATATATAATGGGGAAGGAACTCACGGCAACGATTAATTTTTCCATGTCCATTTTTTTAAGTCCAGTACCTGGTCATAGAGCGCCAACTTACCCCTTCCCCCCCTCCCCCCATTACATGATAGATAGATAGATGGATACTTTATTGATCCCGAGGGAAATTAAGGTCATAGATAGACTTCAAACAAGTTCATGCGCTTTGTGCTCACGGTTTCTTTTTGGGATGCATCCACAGTAATATAACAAATAAAGTCAATCATTGAACTATTCCAACTCAAACAACAATAAATGAAATCTTATATGCAACTCATTTTAGCAGCTAGCCTCTACAATGATCTTCCATTAAAGCGTTAGCAGCAAGCTAACAATATGGTCGAGAGGTTAACTTAAGACATACAACATTCAGTTTACCCTGACAGTGTTCGTGTAGTATATAAAAAACAAACCGAGTCGATGTAGAAGTATAAAAGTTGTGTAAACACCTTTATTCACATACAAATATTTCCAGTTAAACAGACATCCGAGATCCAGCCACCTTGTTATAAGTGACTCATTTTAGCAGCTAGCTTCTTCATTGATCTTCAATTAAAGCGTTAGCACCAAGCTAGCAATAACGGTCGAGAGCTTAATTTAAGACATACAGTATTCAGTTTGCCCTGACAGTGTTCGTATAGTTTATTAACAACAAACCGAGCAGATGTAGACATATTAAAGTCGTGTAAACACCTGTATCCAGCTTGATTCACATCAAATATTTTCCAATCCGGACTTGCGAGGCTCCGCCATTTTGTATGAAATATTTTGAATTCACCGGGCTTCTGCACTGTCAAACTCCAATTCTGACACACGCCGCGCTGATTGGTTACCGCCTGGTACACATTTGCATAAAGTTAAAGGTTCGTCAACTTTGATAGTCAGGCGGCGGCAAAATTCGCTCAACAAACGAAATTTCGTTTCCATTCATTCCCAATAGGAGCGGCACGAAGTTCGTCTGTGTGTGAACGCACCGTAACTAATGCACGGATGTTAACTAGCTAGCTTGTTTGTCACCTGATTGAGGATAATGTTAGCTAAACGAAAGGCGAAATGTGATGTAAAGTTAAAACATTGTGGTAAACTCATCTTTAACTGACATGTGATGCTAAGCTAGCATCAGGTCTATGATCTATCCAATGTAGCTTGCTCTGTCTGATCATGGTAGCTAACGTAAGTTAAATGGACGTTAGCTGTGAGGAAGCCATCCTTGATCTAATGTAAGAACATTGTGGTACATATTGATTTATATTCAACTATTTTGCAGAAATACCATATTATGCAATAACTCTACAATATCAGCGTTTATTTGGTGGTGATTATGTCGAATGGCAGATTAGCCTCAGAGATTTTGTCACTTATAGCCCTTGAAGTTAGCATTGGGTATATCCAATAGCTAGCTCTGGCTTTGACCTGGTTCATATTTCGGTGAAGGCTGTACAAATTATAGAATAAAAAAACCCATGTACGAATGTTAACTAGCTTACTTGTTTGTCCTTTGATTGTAGTGAATGTTAGCTAAACGAAAGGTTTAATGTGATGTAAAGTTAAAACATTGTTGTAAACTCATCTGACATGTGCTGCTAAACTAGCATCAGGTCTAGCCAATGTATCATAGCTACCTCTGTCCAGTGACTATAGCTAACGTAAGTTAAACGGATTTTAGCTGTGAGGAAGCCATCCTTGATCTAATGTTAGAACATTGTGGTACATATTGATTTATATTCAACTATTTTGCCGAAATACCATATTATGCATTAACGGTACCATATGAGAGATTATTAGGTGATATTTATGTTGAATGGCAGATTAGGCTCAGATTGTGTCACTTATAGCCCTTGAAGCTAGCATTGGGTATATCCAATATCTAGCTCTGTCTTTGTCCTTGTTCATATTTCGATGAAAGCTGTACAAATTACAGAAAATAATAATAATAAAAAAAATAAAATAAAAACAGATTAACACTGACATCATAGGATTAGAATAATGTCCTACAGAACAAATATGTATGTCAGAGCAAGTGTCTTTTATACTAGATTGTACCATTACAATACACTCACAAACCCCTGACTTTTCTACCCTTGCAGTTTTTCCTGGGATCAGAAGCTAACGAACGAACGAATAGGTTGAAGAAAAGACAAGTTCGCGAACTGAACGAGCGAGCAAAATTTAAAAAATCCAAGGTAAGGTCAACATTGGGTATATCTAGGGTTGCCACCTGTGTCTGACAAAAAACCTGGACATATTGATGACACGACATACCACGGCCCACCCATGGACGGATTATGAAACCATGGGCCCCTGGGCCTGGCCGTGTAAAAGGCCCCCCACTCTTCGCGCCCGAAAAAAAGCATTCTTGTGCAAAACCTTACATTGAATTGACATTGACATTCTTTTTGTTCAACAGCACAATAACTTAATTCACCTGTACCTCAACAGGATATACAGTGCACATATACAGTACATTTGCTAACACAGCGCAGGTACACTTAATAGTTAATTACAGTGACTTCATGCAGAGGCTCTGGCTTAGGGGCCCCCTGAGCTCATGGGGGCCCTGGCCCAGTATGCTTGTTTGTCCAATCCATCCCTGGGCCCACCAATATTTTAAACATAAAGCAATCTCATGAGTGGAAACAGCTTACCTAGTTCCTTAGATACTGGTGTGTGCATTGCTTGTGCTTGCCTTCTCTACCTCTCAGCTAAACACATGAGGGATGACATTAGAGTTGCCTTTATCATACTTTGGCATCACATAGCCTATAACGCTTAATGCATCTGTCATATAGGCCTTCTTGATGTAATCATTTTCTTACCTGGTCTTCCATTCACACTGTGTGTTTCCCTTTGCTGCAGCTATCAGTGACACTTGACAGGTAGCTGTAACCATGTCGCACACCATGATAAGTAGGCCTAGCTGTTAATTCGGCAACAGTAACTTTGTCTGCTGAATATTTTATAATCATGAATGAAATTGCCTTGGTTTGTCTGGTATCTTGAACACGATTCTGATGGTTTTTTGTTTAAGCATGTTCATCCGAAGCAGATTTCACTTCATGCTTAACGAGAATCTTAACTGAGCATAGGTAACATGTAGCAGAAAGTGGATCGCCTGGTGTGGTTTTAGCCACTTGGAGAAATGTCCTTTTTTCATCCAATCATTATTAAAACAAGTGTTACCTTAAATTTTCTTTTTTTAACTGGCCTGTCAGTTCCAGTAGTGCCATCCTCGTCCTCAGTCTCCCCTCCCATGTCAACGTTGTTTCTATTCAGCACAACCTACAGTAACTTGCAGTAAGCGATTCAACCTCTTTCACACGCCCTCCGATAGCAAGCATCAGTTGAATTAATGCGCGAGCGAGATTGGCTATGCAACGTCACACACCTAGTGGCCGTGCAGTCTGCGCAGGAGAGAGAGATTGAGCATAATGAGATACAACGCATATTTTGAGTGTATGGACGCAGGAAAACATATTTTATGATCAGGAATGTTCATGTTGACAAAGCAAAGCCCATGAAAAACCGGGACATTCCGTGTCCCGGGAGAATTTTGAAATTTTCCGGGACAGGCTACAAAAAAGAAGGACAATCCCGGTAAAACCGGGAGAGGTGGCAACCCTAGGTATATCCAATAGCTAGCTCTGTCTTTGGCCTTGTTCATATTTCGATGAAAGCTGTACAAATTAAAGATTTTTTTTAAACAGATTAACACTGATATCATGGGATTACAATAATGTCCTACAGAACAAATATGTATTGTAACATGAATACAGAGTAAATGTCTTTTATTAAAGACTAGATTGTACTATTACAATACATTGTACCATTACAATACTCTCTCAAACCCCTGACCTTTTTACCCTTGCAGTTTCTCCTGGGAACGAACGAACAGGTTGAAGAAAAGACAAGTGTGCGGACTCAACGACCGGGCAACATAAAAAAAAAAAATCAAGGTAAGGTTTACATTGGGTATATCCAATAGCTAGCTCTGTCTTTGGCCTTGTTCATATTTAGATGAAAACTGTACAAATTATAGATTTTATTTTTAAAAACAGATTAAAACTGACATCATGGGATTAGAATAATGTCCTACAGAATTTATATGAATTGTAACATGAATACAGAGCAAGTGTCTTTTATATCAGACTAGATTGTACCATTACCATACACTCTCAAACCCCTGACCTTTCTACCCTTGCAGTCTCTCCTAGGATCAGGAGCGAACGAACGAACGAACGAACGAACGAACGAACGAACGAACAGGTTGAAGAAATGACAAGTGCGCCAACCCAACGAGCGAGCGAGGCCTTTGAGACACACATACAGACTGTTTTTGCCACACATACAGAGCTTTTGCCACACAACGGTCTGTCATATGGAAGTCCCCCACACACTAGCCACACGATTTTTCTGTGCTCATTCTTTTTTTGTTTTTGAAAATAGAAAATGGTAAAAAAAATATATATATGTCTGAGTTGTAACTTTGTGTGATAGTAAAGCATGTAACAAAACACATTTGTAATAAAATATACTGTTATATATCATACCGTTGTGCTGTGTTTATCTGTAGCTTTAAAATTGGTTTACCTTAAACATGTTTTACGGACAACCGTATTTTTTACGGTGAATTTCTGGCAACCACAGCTGCCGGTATTTCACCGTAAATTTTACGGTTTTGTTTTTAGACTAGCTGTTAATTTTACAGCAAATTACCGTAAACAAGTTTATATTATGTTATTTTTAAAGCAAATTACTGAAACAGGTTTATATTATACTGTTATTTTTAAAGCAAATTACCGTAAAAAAATATGGTGACAATGTATAAGACATTACGGTATGCTTTTTAGCAACCGTATTTTTTACGGTGAAATTCTGGCAACCACAGCTGCCGGTATTTCACCGTAAATTTTACGGGAATTTTTTTACAGTGTATTTCAAAATCGTCACAGTAGAGAAGTAGTGAAAGTCTTAATTCCTCTCCAGACAGAAATGTGTTTCCTTTGAAGTGGGAACCATCACAGAAACTGGTATACTGACACGAAGAACCATAATGCCTTGCACTCTTGAAAACGTTCTCCTGAATGTCACTATTTTTCAGCACATGTGACAAAGTTTGCAAAATTGGTATGTATTGGAAAGACTTTCCTTCTTTCAGATCGAGTATGTATTCCAATGGCTCAACAACAGAGAAACGTTCCGTTACAAAACACTTTCTCTTGTATGCTGTGCCAAGGGGACCTTCCTCACTGAAGGCTACACTTACAGGATTTAGCTGACAAATGCTTTTTACCAAATCTGTGACCACTAGTTCTTCGACAAAGCAATCATGATTTTGTAATGTGTTAGAGACAATGTTCTTGATAATGGGCGCGGATGCTGAACGAGTAATAAATTGAAGCTCCTCCACAATCTCATCTATACACCTACTGGGCACATTGAATACACAATCTAATTTAAGTAACAAGGAGCCAAGCTTATCAACAATGACTTGAACTAAGTCTTCACCCTCACTCACAAGCACGTCATCTGAGGGAATGTCACTCTCATCTAAAACACCATCCTCTGTTCCCTGATTTGACAAACAGTTTGTCTGACAAACAGTTTGTTTGAAATCTTCAAGGCTGTGAGGATTGTGCTTTCTACTTTTATGTGACAAAAAGGTTGAATATATATTAGTGCTGTAGTCACAACCTTTAAAAACACAATGAATGGTCTCAAACTTTTTAAGATGGGCTCCAAGGTGTTCAAAATATTGCCTTTCAGTGTGGAAACTACTTGAACTACATAAAATACATGAAAATTAATTAATTTGCCCTGACTGTTCTGTCTGTGTATGTTGTTTAGACAAATGTGTTCGAAGGGACCCCCAAGTTTTGAACAAGCAAGGGCAATCTGTGTACACACAGGGTAGAGAGCGGCCTTGACCACCGTGCAAATGTTTTAATCTATAGTGCTTTAAGAGCTCTAGACAGGTTGATGCCCTGAAGTCGCAATTTTTGCAAGACCATCTCATAGCACAAGGCTACGGCTTCTTCCACATTGACACCCTTCAATCTGTCCTCCTCTTATACTTCTGCACTGGCTTGTCCTAACGTCTACCTGTAAATCACAATTAGTGATATTAAATAACAAATGATCTACAATGCTTTCGTATACTACAGGGGCAACCGTAGCCTACTGATCAAGGCACCTAACCCCGATCACTGCTCCCTGGGCGCCGCTTGAAGGCTGCTCACTGCTCCCGGATAGTGTGCAGATTATTTCACTGTGTGTGTCACTCCCCTGGATAAGTCAAATGTGTGTGTCTACACCACCTCTGCCACACAACATTTTTTTTACATTACAGAATGAACAATGCCATATAATAACAGCAATATCATACAAACATGTTTACTTGCCCGAAATAGGCTAACTTGCCTCAGGGCACTCCCCACTCGCTCAACCTATAGTATCTGTGACAGGTTAGCGATTCCTGTTGAGAAAAATATCATAGTAAGTCTAACATAATCACAAATTCACATTTCCAACCGGTATTTGAGCAAAAAAAAATGACTAGACTGTACTCATATACGCACCTTCACACAACAGACAAATTACAAAGACCTAAAAGAAAACTAGGCTAGGGCTTAAGGAATTGCACTAGCTGTTAGGTAAAAAAAAAAAAAAAAAAAAAACTGCAGAAAGTAAACTTATGCTGAACCCCGAAAGAGAGCTACTACTCATTATTTGAGCTAACACAACACATGCAAGAGAGTTTAAAAGTGTATGTGGAGTGAACTAAATATCCTGCCGAGATAACGTAACTGTTAAGTGGACGTTTTGGTAGGTAGCATGCGCTACATGTGGACTTCAGTGAAATTATAGCTAGGCTAGCGCTCACTTAACCCCTTGATACACAAGCTATGCAAACCCCCTCTAAGACACAACATGGGTAAAAATCATTTAATACATGTCTTGCTTTTGATAACCATAAATCATTGTTTTTATTTGCCCCTTCTCAATTTAAGCGAGACACGTGGAGTTGGCAGGTACATTAGCTAATATTAGCTAGCTAGAATAGAATGGCATGGCATACCGACACGTGTTGACCTAGCTATCGTTAGCTAACAATTGCTGACTGAAATGACATGCATGTTGAACTAGCAATGGCGCGAGCCTAGTCATACATTGCCACCTAAAGTTTTGGAAAGTTCTGTTTCGACTGGACCTAAACCACAAATACTTAGAAATAAAAACATAATCGTTTTAGTTTTGAAAGAAGATATTCTAAGTAAGAATGTATCGTGCTTTTTATCAAAATAGTCTCCAACTCACCTCAAACGTTGTCTTGGTTCCACTATAATGTCAAATAAATAAGGGCCGCTTCAATGTGTTCTTATCCTTCTGCCTATTCAGGGCATTTCCTGGCAGCTCAGATATGCGGTTCCCTATTTTCAGTTTTTTTGTACTTTCACTTGTGTGTCGACACACACACACACACACACACACACACAACTTGTGTTTCAGTGCTTTCAAAAGTGTTAATCACTAGACCTCCTCTAGCCAACCCTCAAACACAGTGGCGGCTCCTGAAAAAATTCTCAGGGGGGGCAATTTTTTTGATAATGATTAAGGCGACCTATTCAGTAGGTACATTAAGTTATCCGATTTACTCATACAGCAAAACCTTTTTGTCCACTATTGGCAGCAACCAACGGTAATATCTCCCCTCTTTCTACATAGCTAGAGTAGCAAGATACAAGTGGAACGCTATGGAAGAAGGTTACATTCAGGAGCCTTCATAAGCAAACATGATGTGGCTCCACATTAAATGATCCCACTTTTTCATTATCCACACGTCTCAAATGTTGTATGATGTAACCTAGCTGAACAGGACACATGATATGTCCACTAACAACATAAAGAAGGGGGCAACTTACAAAACCAACGATATTTATTGACTGGTCTTGAAAGTATTGGCTTACAAAATCAAAATAAGTCATCACATAAAACATTATTTAAAGTTAGTTCACACTGTGAAACCTATGAAAAGTGACAGTGGTATATAGATACAGACCGCGTTAGCCACTTCACGACCGCAATTTTCTTTTGTTCCAATTTCCCTCCCTTTGTAGAAAACTGTTGAATGGATACTTTTGGTCTAGGGTTTTTTGGTCAATTTATCTTCAATTTTACGCTGACTAAAAAGAAGTTTCTGTCAAAGAGCGGATGAGTTGTTGTGCTGAACAGGTGCCATCTTGACACACTGATCTCAAAAAGAAAGTTTCTTTTTGAGATCAGTGTCTTGACATGCCGCCTTTGTCGAAGCTGTGTGACGTCCTCATTGCATTTTACCGTAGGCTTTTGCGTCGCTTACTTATGACTAGACTTGGAGGGGCGAGCCCTCCCGGAAGCCATAGAGAATGCATTGTTTTGTGAAAAAAACGCATTTAACATGGGAGTCAATGGGAGAGGTCTGGGGCGATTTTCATTTAGTCCAAGATCGCCCTGAAGGGGCGGGGCCATTTGAATCACGACTCTAGGCTGACTGAATGACTGTTACCTGATTCGACAAAGACATACAGAGGCATATCAGACGGTCTAGTGGTAGAATCCGACAGAAAAAAAATATGAAATTTACATTTACATGTAGTCGTGCAATTGAATTTATACCTCAGGAATTATCATTTTTTATTTTCCCATAGGCAGTGCGTCGCCCCAATCGCCCTTATGGACGAGCCGCCACTGCTCAAACAGGTAGAAAGAGGAAACCAAAAAAACACACCATTTTACAAGACTTGTAAGAAAAATCAATCTTTATTTCCCAAAAAAACAGGAGCCACTTCGGTGTCAGCCCAAACCAGCAGGAACACACTCCCTCACTTAGTCTAATTAACCTATCTGCTTAAACACTCATATTCTATGATTACATTGGGACAATCAGGTTAAGGCTAAAAAGTTAATAAAAAACGTTGGTTGTTGTTAATGCGGCCATTAATGCTACTGCAAGTGAGAGTTAAGGGTTGGGAAATGTCCTGTTCCTCTTTTGATGACCGACTTGCTTGACCTGAACCGCAAGTTACTGGTGGACATAAAGACAAATGGCACTTCAAGGCAGCACTGGATTTTGAGCGCTTGAGTTGGGGTTGCGGGTGGTTCCATTAGTCCAAACAGCTCCAAAGGAGCTTTTAAGCATCTGATTGGCTGCACCCAGGCAGGGCAATGGTAGGGTAGAGTGTGGGGAGAGGGGGGTGGGCGGGCTCAGGCCTTAACAACGGCTTTGCCAAGGTTCTCCCCACTGAGCATGCCCATGAAGGCAGCTGGCATGTTCTCAAAGCCGCTGGTCACGTGCTCCGGACACTTCAGCTTCCCCTAAGACAGTAATGGGGGAAAACGGAGAGGGAGAAGGAGGGAGGAGGTAAGAGGGGAAAAATGGAGTTGGAGAGAGGAAAAGTGGGCAGGTGTTTATTACATGTTCAAAGTGTGTGTTTATTAAATGTACTTCAAACACAGTAGGGATATCGTTATCATTTTAAAAGTATCGGTTATGTACCGGTATCGGAAAAAACCCAAACGATACCCATCCCTAGTAATAAGCATATTCAATCTTAATCCCACCTGTCCCCCCTCCTCCTTAAAACCTCCACAGGACCAGTTGAAACAAACCACTCTCCAATAACTCACTCAGTTGAACCAAACCACTCTCCAATAACTCACTCAGTTGAACCAAACCACTCTCCAATAACTCACTCAGTTGAACCAAACCACTCTCTAATAACTTACTCAGTTGAACCAAACCACTCTCCAATAACTTACTCAGTTGAACCAAACCACTCTCCAATAACTCACTCAGTTGAACCAAACCACTCTCCAATAACTTACTCAGTTGAACCAAACCACTCTCTAATAACTTACTCAGTTGAACCAAACCACTCTCCAATAACTTACTCATAACTTACTCAGTTGAACCAAACCACTCTCCAATAACTCACTCAGTTGAGCCAGAGGGATACGACTGCTACTTCGAGATCTTGCCCGACGATCTCAGCGTCTTCAAGTGCTTTGGCAATTGGCATTGTCCAACGGCGCATGCGCGAATTCAAATGTGACCCGGCACGCGAAAAGGGGGAACAAGTCGGCCGAGACGATTTCGAGAAAAACACATTTGAAGTTTTTTTTTTCAAAACTAGTGATTTTCGTTTTTTTACAGAATGTGCAAGTTGAAGTCAAGAAGAAGCCACTCCATGTTTCAGATAACAGTATTGGTTACCTTAAAAGTATACATTTTGTCGTTGAAGTTGGTACAGTTTGGTTAAATTCTCCTTCACTCTCATGGCGCTTGGGGGGGTGTTACCTAATTTCTATATGAACTGCTGGATCGCGTTTGTTATTTTTTTCGACCAATCAGCTGCACGTTACAAGCGATACACATGGCTACTTATACCAGTGGAGGCTTCTCCATTGAGGAGAGGGAGGAAGATCCTCCTTAACATTTTGAGAATAAAAAGTGTACTTTGCCCAGACTACTGTGATTAATTAAAACCCTTAAATAGGACTACTTTAATACCTTTGTATATGAAATGTTAGTTTCCCTGGGTAAAGATGACATTAGCACCCCCTATCGCTATCGAAAATTACTGCCGGAGGACCTTCCTCCCTCTACCCTCCATTGACTCCCATTCATTTCTCTGCCTGCGCTGGCGGCTCGTGGAATGCGTTGACTTCAATGGCAGAGAGGAGGACGATCCTCCTCTGAGAGGGTGTGACTAGTTTAGGGGTCTGGATAGCGCTAAAATCTATTAACGAATAGGCTGGAGTCACGTCTGCGCTATAAACCAATAAGCAGAGGCCCTGGATATGGTGGGTGGGGTTATCCCCTCAAATCTAGGCTACGAAAGATAATCTGCTCAGTCTAAGAGACACAGTTAAGCAAGAATATCTGATCATTTTAATAATGAGAACACATTGGCAAATTAGCAAATAAAGTAAACTACGGAAACCGAGGACATTGTTCATGTTTTATTACAGAAACCATTCCATGGGGTGAGTTACAATGACAAGTTGGCCATTAAAGCAACAGGTAGACCAATTCCAAAGATTGAAATCACCAAAAGCAACGGCAGAGTCAGTGTCGTGAGTGCTACATGGTTTGCTAGGTAGGCTACTCGTGGGTGACTGGTAGCATTACCAACAATCGGTTATATTGCTGGCCCTGTTTACTAATGAATGTCAACTCTCCAACGTGGTCTTTTCATGGATTTACTGATATAAAAATTATTGACAGGGCAACCAAGCGCCACGACAAATGTCAAGACCACGTTGGTGCTGCTATCCGCCTTTCATTGCTAGGCGGCACCATGCCTATAGAGCGGTTAGTGGATGAGGGTGTGCGGCTGCAAATTCAACAGCACAACGCTAAAGTGCGTGGCAATAGGGAGGTGGTAAAACGTCTGTTAGATGCAACGGCTTACCTAGGCATGCTAGAGTTGTCTTTCAGGGGGCATAACGAAGGGGAAAATTCTGACAACAAGGGCAATTACAGGGAACTTGCGGAGGTGATAGCGAAGTATGACCGTGTTCTGGCAGAACATCTGGAAAGCTCCACCGTCTTCTCACAGGCATGTCAAAAACAATCCAGAACGATCTAATTGCAGCCATTCACCATTCGATTGAAACAGAGCTAGAAAAGGAACTTAACAGGGCACACTTCTTTTCCTGGCAAATTGACAAGACCACCGACATTAGCTGTCATTCTCAGCTGTCTGTCATCTTGCGCTATGTTGATGACCACGGTACAATTCAGGAACGCCGTTTTTCTAGCCAATAATACTTGAGAAAAAGGATGTAAGTGAATGATTCAGAGCATGATGCATTTGAAATGGCATCAATTATGGTCTTGTGTCTTCATTCTTCTTAAAACAATTGTAGCTGAAAATAATCAGACATATTACAACCAATAGCTTCAGTCATTGAGTGGAAAAAATAGGCCCAATGATTGGCCCAGAATCTTTTATTTAGTTTTACAAATCAAGAGTAGTCCTGATTTGACTAATTGCCTTTGCATCCTTTCCTTCTGGCCTGGACTAGTCCATCAAAGACATGCTGCCCACCAGCTTTCAAAGTACAATGCTGCCACTGGTGAATTTATCAATTTTATTCACAAAATTATCCCTCCCGGCTATTTTGTGCTGTAGTTCACGAAAACACCCTGAAACAACTTGAGTCTCACATACTTATGCCACCAACAGTACAAACGGGCCAATGGCAACCAAGCGCGCAGTCCTTCCTCCCTCACTTTAAAAACCACCAGCCGCCACTGACTTATACAGCATCATTCTCCTCTACTCTTATTCAGATGGCAATCTGACTTCTGAATCTTAAAATGAGTGCACAGATGATGAACGCGATTTCATCAAACTGGAGAACATCCGTAGTCTCCAGCTGACCTTAGAAGAATCTGACATATCAGACGCTATCTCTACGGACTGCAAATGCAACACAAGAAGAAAGGAGAACTCTCTCCTCGGGAGACATTCGTGTAGCAACAAACTTTCAGCAGACGTAAAGGAAAGGGAATTATTAACCCCGAAGTTAAAAACATGTAATCTACTTCGGCAGAGGAGCATTTTACTCCCCTGCAATCTCTACGTTCAGAGACAGACAGCAGGAAAGGTTAACAAACGGAATGAAATAGCTACACATTACACACGTTATGCTTTAATTAAACTCACGTTTTATGAGACACCAACAGAGGCTCAACAGACAAGTCTTACCATTGAAGATCTTTTTGCCCGCTCGTCAAGTGAAACGTGTCCAGAAACAAGGCTCCTTTGTCTGGATAGCCAGAGCTAGCACAACTGGTTGGTTGTTTGACTTGTTTTTGGTTAGATTTTTTTAAAAGTTACCGAGAAATAGACACTGTACAATGTAAAAACCCGTTTATTGTAACTGAAAAATACGTCTCATAGGATTTGCGAGGTGTCTGAGCACCCTATTTAATGATAGCATGCTACTACTCACAGGGTAAAAGCTTGCTAGTGACGTGATTGGTTTGTTGACCTGTCAATCTCATTATAACGTCTCCGGTATCAACAGAACCCCACGCGCCAGATTCCTCCTCCGCCATCCGTTGGATCAACGCATTCTAACGCATCAATGTGAGCGAGGCGTTAGACTTTTCCTTTGTCTGTGTGTATTTGTTTTTGATCAGCAAGACGTACTCCAGTCCTGTGAACTTTACCTTGTTTGCCCATCGTGGCACTTTGATTTATTTAAGTAAAACATGCCTTGAGCTTTTGCATCCTATTTCTTGTTTCAAGTCACCTAGCAAGAACATTTTCCGCATTGTGAGAAACCAATGGGAGATGGAAACGGGGCAAGTTGTCATAAATGTTTTGTTAAAACCAAGATAGTAATTGATAAGAATAGCACAGAATGATGTCAGGGGAAAAACTAATTTGTTTATACATATATTGGTTATACTGTTGTTTCACACACCATGTGTATAAACAGCTCTGAAACTACTCTCCTATGTGAAGAAAGAGTAACTTAGATTTTGCAATTTAAATTTAATGGAGGCAACAGTGGGTGAGGTGGTGGAGGGAACGTGTTTAGGTGTTCTTGGTGTTCTTCTGTCCTGGTCCTGCCACTGGTGTTCCTCCACCGGCATTTCTTTAATCTAAAGGGTCAAGTTGGACGCATCAAATGGACAATAGAAGTGGGCTTGTGATTGAATTTAATCTCCTAACAGTGGCAGTGTATAATATTCATGATGGGTCAGCCCATATTTAGCGTAGCGTTTCATATTGTCACGACATTCCAAATTCAGCTCACCAAGATGCGATCAAATGTGCTCATGTTGAGGCTATTGAAATTGTTGGCAAAAACCTTCCCGTATGCCTCAGCGTTTGTGTCTTGGTGAAGACCACATAGCTTCAAAACCTCTTTGGTGATGTATTCCTGGATAAAGACATGATATTCGATTAACTACCCAGAAGATGTTTTTAGTTGAAATTGCCTGCCAAGATTTTTAATTGAATGAACTGGGCAGGCAGATACTGCCTATTCAAATTCGATGCAACCTTTTACCTTAACTTTTGAGATGTCGTCTAAGGATTTCAGCTTGTTAACATAGTTGTGCTGTTTGGGCTGAGGGGTTCTCCAAATGGGCTGTGTGGTTGGATCTCTGGCACAGAAGTCCGGAAGGATCTCCCAGGACAAGTCAAAGATGTGCTTCACATGGACCAAAGGTGTGAACAAACAGTCAGTGAATGGTGGGGCACTGTAATCTTTTCAAGATGCAGCTTAAATATTATTTTCACCTTTACAACAAGCAGAAAATAGATACATTATGAAATTAGTAGAATACATTAGAAAAAGTACAAAACTAAACAATAAAAACAAACAAAAACTAAAAACACATTCAAGAACATCCCAGATCCCATGATGGCAGGCTCTATGTAGTTCAGATACGGTTCCCAAATATTACAGAACCGGTCTGTTTTTTGATGTAATATACAGTACATGAAAGCTACTGTCAAACAGCGCACTTTGCCTTTAACAGTTGGTACTTTGTCATTAATTCACTGGAAGAAAATGTTCTGCACTCAAGCAAGTAAGCACACAGTCACACAGTACAGACGTGTCTTGATATTTATCTGAACTCTTATGTTGTATTGGCTATTCTACCCAGTCCCTCAACAATTGTCCAACCTTGTTGTTGCTGTGCTTGCTGCCGGTATTAAAGGCTTGTCCGGAGGGCACCATCTCTAGATAATGTTCCGATGGCCTTGGTGCAGGAACTCCTGATAGATTCTTTGGGCCTTGTCCCAGCCCAAAAAATCTGCCACATCTCCTGCACAGCATAGTGCACAAGCTTCTCCACCTCAGCAGGGCGTCGGGGTGTGGCCAGAGCCTGCTCCTGTCTGGTGGGAGGTGTGACCAGGGCCTGCTCCTGCCTGCTGGGAGGTGTGGCCTGCTCCTGCCTGAGGGGAGGTGTGACCAGGGCCTGCTCCTGCATAGACATGTATAGATAGACACCGCCTCCACTGCTTCAGCCTGTTGCCTCGGCGAAACGCGTCGCCGCCATTTTGGGAAAGGAGCTCTCTGCCGTCAGAGGTCTGTCAGACGTGTCAAACAAGCGCAAGTTGCCAGGAGCTGCGGTTTATCTGGATAAAAATCACGATAACCTTTTACATTTCGCAACCAATTTCATGGAGTATTCAAGGGTTTATGCTCTACGTGAAGTGTGTGAAAAAGATTTGCCTCTACGTTACTTTGAATCTCGCTAGTTAAATCGCCAGTCACACATGGGTCTATAATAAACGCTAACTTTTCTTGCAAAGCTCGTGCATTTTGAAAATACTGAGAAGATCTATAAACTATCGAAATAGTGCTTCTTTAGTTACTAGTATTGACCATCATTAAGAGAAAGAGCATACATCAAATAGTGAGAAACTGGCAGTCAGTGTGTTTTTCATAGTTTAATAGTTCCTTTTCAAGTAGCCTATGTGCATTAAGAAACCTTGAACAGTGCAATTGGCAATACACAGTTATTTCACAATTATATATTGTGTCAATTGCACTGCATAGATCTGAAAATGTTAAGAGCATGATTGTATATTATGTCAAATTGTACAAATGTACACACACACATATATATATATATATATATATATATATATATATATATTATAATATGAATATATACTTATACTTAAAATATATTATATTGTATCACATATTATATATATCATATATATGTTATTCCATTGCACATTATACTGAGTCATTATATTATATTGTATTATATATATGCTATGTTATTTATCAGGGATTAGAAACGGTTCAAAGAACGAAAACGAAAACCGGTAAAGAACGAAATTTTGTGATGAACGTAATCGAAAACCGGAACAAAAACAATTTCAGCTGTTCCGGAGTGAAAACAATATTTTCAATTTTAAATAACCGGTTAATAACGTTATTTTTCGTTCCAAATAACCTTTCTTGAAATATTGTGGGAATAAAATAATTGTTAAAATAAATCTTGAAATAAAGTTTTATTCCGGAAGTGATGGGCTTGGCTACCTGCCCGCTAAATGTTACCCAGACCGCCTGGCTGAAGTGAACTGTTGACATTAGCGAGCTGCGAGTAGCCTAACAGATCTGCAATGATTGTGCTGCCTGTGCCCGTTACCTAGGTCAGTGCAGAGCGTGCATTTTCGCCTCTCAAATATATCCTGTCTCCTTTGCGCAGCAATCTGAAGGAGAATGTTTTGGAGGACATACTTTTCCTTAAACTGAATAAGCAATTTGGTATGTAAGCTATCTGTTGTCCATTTCAAATAGGCTAACTCTCGAGTTAATAGAAGAGAGTAGGCATAGGCCTCTAGCTATGGACACGAGTGTTTATTTTGCGCGTAATGGAGAACGTTTTGTTGGAGATGCTTTCCGAATTTGAATGTAGGCCTAAATGTGACCTGCTGAGTTTGTTGTCATTTTGTTTTGAATAGCCATGGGTCTAAGCTGCTGCATTTCTTGCTTTCTTTTTTTTGAACGGACTTCAGTTCGAAAGACATGATTGCGTTTAAATGGTCCTGCAGCGTAATTTCATGTTGCCGACTGGAAACAAATAAAATTGAACTGCAAGGTGATATAATGTTGTTTCATTATTTATTATAAGTTGTAGGCAAACTCCGTTTCCACAACGTTGGAAAAGTGCGCATTGCATTTAGCCTATAGGCTTCACGCACGCATAACCCCCCCCCCCCCCCGCATAATGACAAACATTAGGCACGCGCACCCCCCCCCCCCCATGACATTTTTTAAAAGAACGTTATTAACCGTTCTTTTATAAGGTTCTAACCGGTTAATAACATGAAGAGAAGCATAGGAACACTGGAACGGAACAGAAAAATAACGTTTCTGGTCAGAACGAAACGAAATGAAAAATATTTCGTTTTTAATCCCTGTTATTTATATTACAGCAACTATTGAGATGTGTAGGCTATGTATGTATTGAGATGTGTATATTTTTACTGCTAAAGAAATATATAGCTTTTTTTTGTAATGTTGATTTGTGAAATAACTGTGTATTGCCAATTGCACTGTTCAAGGTTTCTTAATGCACATACTTGAAAAGGAACTATTAAACTATGAAAAACACACTGACTGCCAGTTTCTCACTATTTGATGTATGCTTCTTTCTCTTAATGATGGTCAATACGTAGTAACTAAAGAAGCACTATTTCGATAGTTTATAGATCTTCTCAGTATTTTCAAAATGCACGAGCTTTGCAAGAAAAGTTAGCGTTTATTATAGACCCATGCACATGTATGACTGGCGATTAAACTAGCGAGATTCAAAGTAACGTAGAGGCAAATCTTTTTCACACACTTCACGTAGAGCATAAACCCTTGAATACTCCATGAAATTGGTTGCGAAATGTAAAAGGTTATCGTGATTTTTATCCAGATAAACCGCAGCTCCTGGCAACTTGCGCTAGTTTGACACGTCTGACAGACCTCTGACGGCAGAGAGCTCCTTTCCCAAAATGGCGGCGACGCGTTTCACCGAGAAGCAGTGGAGGCGGTGTCTACCTATACATGTCTATGTGCTCCTGCCTGAGGGGAGGTGTGACCAGGGCCTGCTCCTGCCTGCTGGGAGGTGTGGCCTGCTCCTGCCTGAGGGGAGGTGTGACCAGGGCCTGCTCCTGCATAGACATGTATAGATAGACACCGCCTCCACTGCTTCAGCCTGTTGCCTCGGCGAAACGCGTCGCCGCCATTTTGGGAAAGGAGCTCTCTGCCGTCAGAGGTCTGTCAGACGTGTCAAACAAGCGCAAGTTGCCAGGAGCTGCGGTTTATCTGGATAAAAATCACGATAACCTTTTACATTTCGCAACCAATTTCATGGAGTATTCAAGGGTTTATGCTCTACGTGAAGTGTGTGAAAAAGATTTGCCTCTACGTTACTTTGAATCTCGCTAGTTAAATCGCCAGTCACACATGGGTCTATAATAAACGCTAACTTTTCTTGCAAAGCTCGTGCATTTTGAAAATACTGAGAAGATCTATAAACTATCGAAATAGTGCTTCTTTAGTTACTAGTATTGACCATCATTAAGAGAAAGAGCATACATCAAATAGTGAGAAACTGGCAGTCAGTGTGTTTTTCATAGTTTAATAGTTCCTTTTCAAGTAGCCTATGTGCATTAAGAAACCTTGAACAGTGCAATTGGCAATACACAGTTATTTCACAATTATATATTGTGTCAATTGCACTGCATAGATCTGAAAATGTTAAGAGCATGATTGTATATTTTGTCAAATTGTACAAATGTACACACACACACACATATATATATATATATATATATATATATATATATCAGTGGCGGTTTTTGGTTTTTAAAGTGACGGAGGAAGGACTGCGCACTTGGTTGCCATTGGTCTGATTATTCTGTTGGTGGCATAAGTATGTAAGATACAAGTTGTTTCAGGGTGTTTGTGAACAACGGTACAAAAATTGCAGGCAGGGATACAATTGATACAAAGCCGTGGCACCATTGTACTTTGGACTAGACAAGGCCAGAAGGAAAGGATACAAAGCCAATTAGTCAAATCAGGCCTACTCTTGATTTGAAAAACTAAATACAAAATTCTGGGCCTATTTCCCCCCTCAATTACTGAAGCTATTGGTTATTATTTGACTAATTTTATTTTCAGCTGCAATTGTTTTAAGGAAAATTAAGACACAAGACCAAAGGTGATGCCATTTAAAATGCATCAGGCTCTAAATCCTTCACTAAGTAGCCTAATATGATGCCAACCCCCAAGTGACAACTTAATTAGAATAGATACGAAAAACATCGCGTTCTGAAACATTCATTAACAATTTCCATTCAGAATGTCAGCTGAACAAGAACAGTCAGACTAACAAAAGGCCTATGAACTTAAACAAAACGTATCGACATGAACAAGAACGTATCGACATGAACAAGAACATTATTTAACAAAAAAAAAATCAAGATGGATGTTAGTGAATGTTTCAGAAATGCTGATGCTTTCAATAGCTGCAGACTGTTAGCCAATTAAATATGCGTTCACTTGAAGATCAAGTCGATCTTCCTCGCTGTTTGAGTCGCAAAAATGTCTGTGACTTGATCATACCAGGCAGGATTTTTTTGAAGAGACTTCAGAATTTTCTTTTCAATAGAAATCATGGCCAAATGTTTCAATCTCTCCTGCCCCATTGTGTTCAGTGTGTAACTTTTGATTCGTTTCAAGCACGAAAAACTTCGCTCAACCCCTGCAGAAGTAGCACCAATGGTTGCAATCAGACACATTAGTTTGTACAGCTGTGGCATTGCCCCATCAAGACCACTTGATTTCATGAAGCCAATGGCCTCGCAGAGCTTTCGTGAATAATTAATGTCTGGATTACGATAGAAATGCAGCAGTTCTACTTTCAACTTCTCCTGATCAAAGAATTGGCCGTATGTCTCGAGCAAATTTAAAAGTGACTGCGTGGGGAAATCTGTCTTGAAAGACTCAAATTTGTCCACATTTAAAAGCTACCCATGAGTAAACAGGACCAGCATTATAGCCGATTGTTTGTAATGCTACCAGTGAGCCATGCGAATTTTGCATACCAGTTAGCATTAACGACAGCGGTTTTACAACTGGGTTTTGCGACTCGAATTTTTGGAAGTGGTCTCCCTGTTGTTTTTATACCAACCTTCTCTCTGTAGCTAAATGTAGAAAACGGGTTGTTCAATAAAACATGTACAATGTCTCCGTTCTCCATTGCACATGTCTTTATTTGCAATATTTCAACAACAATCCAAGTGTGACGTTCTTTCGATATCCTACAGCTTAATGGTCGAGAAGGGCAACAGCAACTTCTTTCGCTCTTAATGTCTAGTAATCCCCTCCCTCCAACCCCAAATCCGTTGTTTATTGGTTAAGCGATGTTGGCGCAGACTCAGACGCTAGGGAGGTCTTTCCTCCCCTGGGCAATGTAAGTGAATGAGCCCCAAGAACCGCCAGTGTCAGAGACAGATTCCATTGATTTCAATGGGAGCCAAAGGGAGGACGTCCTCCGTGCAGTAATTTCTGGTTACGATAGGGGGTGCTAATGTTATTTTAACTCAGGGAAACGAATTATAATATGCATAGTATTAAATACTGATATCAAACTGCATTTTAAAGGAGATTAGTCAGTTCAATTAAAAAAAATAATTCTCAAAAAGTTTGGGGAGGTCCTTCCTCCGTTTCCTCAATGGAAGAACCTCCACTGATATATATATATATATATATATATATATATTATAATATGAATATATACTTATACTTAAAATATATTATATTGTATCACATATTATATATATCATATATGGGCCATTCTACCGAATTGGTGCAAAGTCAGGTCGGAAATATTTTGATTTTTTTTATGTTTTATTCCCAAAACTTTGTCCGTATGTATATTGTACCATATCTAAAGTACACTTATCTAGTAAAAGAACAGTCAATTTTTATATTGTATTTTCAGAATGTGTTGGAATGTTTTTCCTCTTCCAAAAATTGTCACTACCGAAACATCACATTTACTATAGTAAAAAAGTATTATTATTGACCTGTTCAGATTGTGTTTCCTTCCCTTCTCTGAAGAGTATTTTTACAAATATTTCTTGAAGGTTTTCACAATGAAATCCATAAAAATGAATTTTTTACCAAATTTTCAAGTTCAATTTATACAATTCATCAAAATCTAAGTGCAATATTTCTTTGTAAAATGCAAAATACTGATCATATTGATTCCAGAGTTGTTAATTGATGAAATTGAACATACATTAATCCAATCAGTATCATAACATTTTAGTTGATTACTCAATATACTTAATTTTTTACAAAACATCCTGTGTTTCGGTAGTGCTGCACTGTTTCGGTAGTGACATCCAGTGTTTCGGTAGTGACTGCACTGTTGGATGGATGTTCATTTCTCTCCCAAAATCTTCCAAAAGGTGCTCTGGGCCACCCTTTAGTCCACACAACACATTTATTTAAAAAATTATCGGATTGAACTACTTACCATTTCATTTTGTCACTACTGAAATCATCAGGTCACTACCATATGTTTCGGTAGTGACTGTTTCGGTAGTGACAATTCTAGCTAATTTTAAGCATAAATAAAGAATTCTAACAAGCACACTGCATGCAAAGACATCTTTGAAGAGGTGAACACACATACAAACATAAGATTTTCCATGAAACCCCAAAAGGTTTACTTAATTGAAGAAAACATGCGTTTCGGTAGTGACAATTCTTAAGGTTACACGTCGATTTTCAGACTTTGGAACACATTTATATAAAAACTATGGGATTTAGCTACTTACCATTCAACCATGAGAGTCAAAGATGCAGTGTAACTGCATGGTCAAAAATGCAGAGTCGTGGCTAAAACACAGGCTCAGCCAATGGACTAAAACTCTTGTGTTTCGGTAGTGACATGAAAACTAGGGACATGATTTTTTGAGTATAGAAAATTGATTTAAAAATTAAACCCACAATAAATCTAAATATTCCAAGTTCTATTTCAACCCAATCATAAAGATCTTTGAAATTAAATCATTGAAAAAAATCTAAAAAAATTGAAAAGTGTTATTTAAAGGCATTGAAATTTAGATGTCAGGGTTGGGGACAGCTACTTCCCAATAGAAAGTACCCTATAAATGATGATTTTGTATATATTTAGCTTATCACTATCTCATGTAATGCATTGGGTTTATATAGACCATAACATTTTCTAATTAAATATCTATGCCTAAATACCTAATTGTTTTGTAAATAGTTTTTATTGTTGAGGGACTGCATATTACACGAATTCGGTAGAATGGCCCATATATGTTATTCCATTGCACATTATACTGAGTCATTATATTATATTGTATTATATATATGCTATGTTATTTATCAGGGATTAGAAACGGTTCAAAGAACGAAAACGAAAACCGGTAAAGAACGAAATTTTGTGATGAACGTAATCGAAAACCGGAACAAAAACAATTTCAGCTGTTCCGGAGTGAAAACAATATTTTCAATTTTAAATAACCGGTTAATAACGTTATTTTTCGTTCCAAATAACCTTTCTTGAAATATTGTGGGAATAAAATAATTGTTAAAATAAATCTTGAAATAAAGTTTTATTCCGGAAGTGATGGGCTTGGCTACCTGCCCGCTAAATGTTACCCAGACCGCCTGGCTGAAGTGAACTGTTGACATTAGCGAGCTGCGAGTAGCCTAACAGATCTGCAATGATTGTGCTGCCTGTGCCCGTTACCTAGGTCAGTGCAGAGCGTGCCTTTTCGCCTCTCAAATATATCCTGTCTCCTTTGCGCAGCAATCTGAAGGAGAATGTTTTGGAGGACATACTTTTCCTTAAACTGAATAAGCAATTTGGTATGTAAGCTATCTGTTGTCCATTTCAAATAGGCTAACTCTCGAGTTAATAGAAGAGAGTAGGCATAGGCCTCTAGCTATGGACACGAGTGTTTATTTTGCGCGTAATGGAGAACGTTTTGTTGGAGATGCTTTCCGAATTTGAATGTAGGCCTAAATGTGACCTGCTGAGTTTGTTGTCATTTTGTTTTGAATAGCCATGGGTCTAAGCTGCTGCATTTCTTGCTTTCTTTTTTTTGAACGGACTTCAGTTCGAAAGACATGATTGCGTTTAAATGGTCCTGCAGCGTAATTTCATGTTGCCGACTGGAAACAAATCAAATTGAACTGCAAGGTGATATAATGTTGTTTCATTATTTATTATAAGTTGTAGGCAAACTCCGTTTCCACAACGTTGGAAAAGTGCGCATTGCATTTAGCCTATAGGCTTCACGCACGCATAACCCCCCCCCCCCGCATAATGACAAACATTAGGCACGCGCACCCCCCCCCCCCCCCCCATGACATTTTTTAAAAGAACGTTATTAACCGTTCTTTTATAAGGTTCTAACCGGTTAATAACATGAAGAGAAGCATAGGAACACTGGAACGGAACAGAAAAATAACGTTTCTGGTCAGAACGAAACGAAATGAAAAATATTTCGTTTTTAATCCCTGTTATTTATATTACAGCAACTATTGAGATGTGTAGGCTATGTATATATTGAGATGTGTATATTTTTACTGCTATAGAAATATATAGCTTTTTTTTGTAATGTTGATTTATGAAATAACTGTGTATTGCCAATTGCACTGTTCAAGGTTTCTTAATGCACATACTTGAAAAGGAACTATTAAACTATGAAAAACACACTGACTGCCAGTTTCTCACTATTTGATGTATGCTTCTTTCTCTTAATGATGGTCAATACGTAGTAACTAAAGAAGCACTATTTCGATAGTTTATAGATCTTCTCAGTATTTTCAAAATGCACGAGCTTTGCAAGAAAAGTTAGCGTTTATTATAGACCCATGCACATGTATGACTGGCGATTAAACTAGCGAGATTCAAAGTAACGTAGAGGCAAATCTTTTTCACACACTTCACGTAGAGCATAAACCCTTGAATACTCCATGAAATTGGTTGCGAAATGTAAAAGGTTATCGTGATTTTTATCCAGATAAACCGCAGCTCCTGGCAACTTGCGCTAGTTTGACACGTCTGACAGACCTCTGACGGCAGAGAGCTCCTTTCCCAAAATGGCGGCGACGCGTTTCACCGAGAAGCAGTGGAGGCGGTGTCTACCTATACATGTCTATGTGCTCCTGCCTGAGGGGAGGTGTGACCAGGGCCTGCTCCTGCCTGCTGGGGGGTGTGGCCTGCTCCTGCCTGAGGGGAGGTGTGGCCTGCTCCTGCCTGAGGGGAAGTGTGGCCTGCTCCTGCCTGAGGGGAAGTGTGGCCTGCTCACCCAGGGACAAGTCGCTGTCAGTGAGCTGAGGAAGAGAGCATGAGTTTTTTAAAGGGTCTTAAAAAATCAGGTAAACGCAGCCTCAAGGCTGATAATGTTCTGATCTTATTTTGCTTTAACGTAAATGCCTGGAGAAATAGTTTTCATCGCACATAAAAAACTTAGGTTGAACATCTCAACACTGAGAACTCAACTGTGTCTTCTATAATCTGTGATCGGTCATGTTAGTATTGGGCGAAGGGCAGACACGGAGAAGGACTTACCAGAGACTTGGTGAAGGGCAGACAGGAAGGTCTTATCAGAGACTGGATGAAGGGCAGACAGGAAGGTCTTACCAGAGACTCTGTAAAGTCATCAGAGCAGCTGGAGATGGAGCAGGTCTCAGCGTAGCTCTCCACCTCGTCCTCGTCAGACGTCTCATCAAAGTCGTCTTCATACTCAAGGCAGCTGTCTTCTTGGCAGTCTGGCATCCCTGAGGCATCGTGTATTACCTCATCAACTGAGGGCATGGAGTCCAACTGGAGTTGCTGCCAAACCGTCATGCCCAACAGGACCTTCTCCTTGAAGGGGTCAGAACCATCCTTAGAGCTGACATCAGTGTAAGCGTTAGTGTCAGAGTCAAAATGGGGATTTATCTTGGGCTCCACAGACTGAGGTCGCCTAGACTTCAGGAAAGAGTCCTCCAGCTCCTGACACTTGGTCATAACCAGGTCATGAAGTCTTTCGAACCCAGATACATAGTCAGTAGTACTCTGGTGAGTGTTCTCCTTATACTTGACCATCTCCATGGTAACGCTTTGGGCCTCAGGGTCCTGCACCTCAGGGTGCACCTGGTCAGGTACCTGGAAATCAATGCACCGATATCAGCGGTGTTATAAACTACAGGGAATTCAGTTCATCAGATATGCTCAGTTATCACACAGGAAGTACACATGATTTAAGGGGAGGCAGAGTGAATCAGCCAATGACTTACAGATGCTGAGGGAGACACCAGCTCGGCCCGCTGGGAAAGCTGCACAACCTCGGGAATCTTGTGACACTTGTTGTTAATCCGGTGATGAGGTTTTGAGGCTGCAGTGAAGGAGTTGCAATTAATTCATAACAATTGACAATAATCCAACAAATCTCATATTTATTTGTAAGGGTCTCTGGTTTAAACTCCTAGAGTGGCGTGGCCCCCTCTCATCTAATTTGCTCACGGCTGTATCCTTTAATTAACAACTTCCCCAGTGAACCGACATTGTGGCACTTTCTGTATCAGAGTATAAGACTGATATACTGTATGTATTGATTGATGTGCATAAAGCCTAGGGATGGGAACCGAGAACCGGGTCTTGTTTAGAACCGGTTCCCAATGAGCCGAATCTTTGGAATCGTTAGCCAAATTCATAACCGGGTCTGTTAACGGGTCTCTGTGCCGTTTGCGCTTGCGCGAACTCTTATAATAAAGTCAGAACACAGCAGAAATGGCAACTCGACAGAAGCGATCTAAACTGTGGCTTTATTTCACCCGAACAGATGCGAACACGGTCACTTGTAACCTCCGTAAAAAATGTATTTCCTCAAAGGGAGGAAGTACATCTACCATGAATAAGCACTTGAGCACACATGGTATAACATTACAAGAATGTCATGTTTTCGATGCCAGCAGCAGCTCAACTAACGTCGGCGCTTCATCCCTTACTTGCCAAGGTAAACTCCTCAAAATGTTTTATCATAAGTCATAACGGTGTTACTCGTGTGTTATCAGCAAACGTTTGCGTTTTCGTGTTAACCATAACTAAACTTAGCATTGAATTGCTTAACAGAATGGGCGATGTTGGACATTGTCATATATTATATATAACTTACATAACTAGGCTAGCATAACTGTATAATCTTCTATTTTCAACCGTTGGCTAGAGGCAGGGGCAGTGCTTGCCTCCCCTCTGTTGGTCCTAGGGTAGGGTTAGGCTGTACAAAAGACTCTGTTAATAAGCAAGCAACGCGTGCAGCTCCCTCAGTTTGACAGTTCGATATGGATACGTTTCTCGTAGCCAATTCAGTGGCAGCAATAGCTAAGTGTTAAATATACTGAGTGCCTAGTTTGTACATGATACAAGTAATTATGTTTCAGTACGTTATTGTGTTTGTAGTGGACTCTACATTGCTATTAGAAGCGTTTAGCATAATAGTTCGCTATTAGCAATACAACCAAGCAACCTACAAGAAAATATACAGTCATTTACCTCAATAACAAGGGCGGTATGTCAGATCAGAAAATTCAGCGATTTTGTTAGTGCCATTTTTTTCATTGTGCAAACCAGCGTTCGCTCTATAAATAATCTCCATTTCCATCCAATTAAGCTGATGATGACGTTCTAAATCAGACGGGCTCAGAGGCTGCTAGTCTGTCATCGTTACAGGCTGTGTCAAGCTAAAAAGGCATCGGATGCCTAAAAGAGCCCGGGTGATGTAATGTTGACTTTCGAACGACTCTTGAGTGACAGTTGCTATGCAAACGCCAATACGTCACCCGGGCTCTTTTTAGCTATCAGTCAGAGAGTCTCAAGAGTCGTTCGAAAGCCATCAGCTACTTTTTAGTCGCTTAATATTGTGCCTTAACGGACACTTCGCACCCGGACACTTTTTAGCTATCAGTCAGAGAGTCTCAAGAGTTGTTCGAAAGCCATCAGGTACTTTTTACACGTTTAATATTGGCTGCCGGCCTCCTGTAAGTATGCACATATCAGCAGGTTTCGCCGCTAACATCTATATTGCTAATAGCAATGCCTCCTTTTGTGCGACAATATTAAGCGACTAAAACGTAGCTGATGGCTTTCGAATAACTCTTGAGACTCTCTGACTGAAAGCCAAAAGGTGTCGGGGTACATAGTATCCGTTTAAGCACAATATTAAGCGAATAAAAAGTTTTAGCTACACCTGCCTGCTGGTAACCTGTAAGTTAGCAATGTCCGCTAGCATGTCAAAGCTAGCAAGCCCCCGTTATTCTTTAGTAAAATGTTGTGCAAACAATGCCCTGTTTTGTTCAAATTTATTTGTGGGTGTCGTCAGATATGTCTTAAAATCACAACACATTATGGACTTTCTTAATTTAAGCACAACAACAGATGAATAGCTTCAAGCTAACAAGATAGCTCGTGTGCTTACTTTGATACTATAACCAACTAGCGAAACAACCACTTTCCTACCAAAGTCAAACATCAAGCACATGGTTGTTTTGGTTGGTTTATTGTAGGTCAAATACAAGCAAGCTGGTCTCAGGTAGCGAAGTACAATGCAAGATGCTCTGAAGTAAATCGCGTTATGAAGAATTGAATTCAGCGCCAGGTTGTAGTATCAAAAAAGTGTGGCTTTCGACTGCAAAAAAGAGCCCGGGTGACGTATTGGCGTTAGCATAGCAACTGTCACTCAAGAGTCGTTCGAAAGTCAACATTACATCACCCGGGCTCTTTTAGGCATCCGGTGCCTTTTTAGCTTGACAGCTGCAGTTAGTACGTCTTCTGTAAGGAAGGCGCATTGTTATTTGTATGAACGTTTATATTAAACAGAACACATTTTATTTAAGTTATGTAAGTTTTATTTAAATGTGTATGTAAACATTCTAGAAATTTATATAAAAGAACATTAATGTAAAAAAAAAACCGTTTGTGCTCTTTTTTCGCCCCTTACCAAATTCTAAGAATCGTTAAGAGAACCGATAAGGAACCGGAATCGTTAAAATCTTATCGGTTCTCATCCCTAATAAAGCCTGTTTCCTGATTGATCATTCCTCGAAAAATACGAACAGTAGCCAAGAAGAATCATATGATGGTTAGCATATCCATGTTCACATTTCTTTGAAAAGATGGCCTATTTTCACACCCTTTTAAACAATATTGGGGTATATGCTTTTCCTTCCTATTTCTCCAGAGGCACCTTTCTGCTCTGACACCAAAGCAGCCTGAACTTCCCCTCCATGACACCCCTATGAAACAGTTAAAAAGAGGACACAAGTGGTGCTCCTAACTGAGGATGCTGAGCAGGCAGATGGGACATATGAGAGACTCTCCCCTGGGTCCTGGGCCTCCTGCAAAGACAAACTATGAGGTAAGCCCATTGCATTCTGGTGACAGGGGCTGGGGTGTTTGTTTCCTGGTAGACTCTGACCTTTCTGTAGACTTCCACTTGGTTGTGCATCTGAACTATAGATGCTCTTTCATTCTCCACCTCAGCCAAGTGTTTCAGAAGCAGCGTCCTGTCCTCGTCTGCAGCCTGAGCGGTCTCAACAAACCCCTTGATTTGAGCCTGCAAACAAAAATAACACAAAAGAGATTCACAATCTTTTAAGAGTTACATTAAATGTATCAGTCAGGTTGTTTTTTAGCTTGCTTAAAGACCTTTAAGCACGACTTGCTTTATTAATTCATAACAAATACAGTATTGAATTAAATTTATGGTATACATTCATGTCTCTCTCTTTTTAACTACAGCAAGGAGATAATTAGCAAAAGACAGATTGTTCACCTGCTTTTGCATCATCTGATACACCACATGGTAACTATCAGTAAGAGGGTCATGACTTGGTTGCCAGGACAGCAGGTTGAGTTGGGCCTGAGCAGTCTGAATTAGGTTCGCCTCTTTAAACTGGAGCAGGGTGGCAAAGCACTTGGCGCGTGCATCCTGCTCTGACATAACCTGCTGAATCATGTAACCCATGAACGACCTCGTAACCTGGTAACGTAAATAAGGATGGCACGTGTTGAGGTTCGCCACCGCGTGGCTCACCTGAAATTGCAATTAAGATAGAAGCCTGAGTGCTGAGGAGAACATAAACGAATCAGGCATAAATACACGGAGTACAGGAATATGGTAAATAATCTTACCTTCGACCACCGATGCACCCATCATGTGTGAACTCACAATCCGTGTATCATTCGTTCATTTGTTTTTCCGATTTAGACGAGAATTGAAAAAATGAAAACAACGTTTGATTTCTCGTTTTTCCCTTTTTAAAACCAAAACCAGAAATCGGATTACGGTTCGTTTTCTCGTTTTTTCCATTCTGCACCCCCAAACGGAAAATGGAAAATGAAACATTCGAATAACAAATCCTGGCCGTATTGGTTGTCATATTTCAAAATATTTCTAAGTCCAAACTGGTTAACCCTGGGAACAGGTGTCCGAGAATAGTACACCATCAGCGGACTGGCCCTGAGCAGCTACACCCCTGGTTCCATCCTCCAGAGCAGTGGCGGCTCCTGAAAAAATTCTCAGGGGGGGCAATTTTTTTTTTTATGATTAAGGCGACCTATTCAGTAGGTACATTAAGTTATCCGATTTACTCATGCAGCAATACCTTTTTTTCCACTATTGGCAGCAACCAACAGTAATATCTCCCCTCTTTCTACATAGCTAGAGTAGCAAGATACAAGTGGAACGCTATGGAAGAAAGTTACATTCAGGAGCCTTCATAAGCAAACATGATGTGGCTCCACATTAAATTATCCCACTTTTTCGTTATCCACACGTCTCAAATGTTGTATGTTGTAACATAGCTGAACAGGACACATGATATGTCCACTAACAACATAAAGAAGGGGGCAACATACGTCAAAACCAACGATATTTATTGACTGAAAGTATTGGCTTACAAAAGCAAAATAAGTCATCACATAAAAAATTATTCAAAGATAGTTCACACTGTGAAACCTATGAAAAGTGACAGTGGTAAATAGAAATACAGACCGCGTTAGCCACTTCACGACCGCGATTTTCTTTTGTTCCAATTTCCCTCTGTAAGACGTTAATTTTATATACCTAACCAAAGAGGGAAAGGCCGTCTGGAAGGCTTTGAGTGAATTCTTCTCTCGCTTGGATTTGCTGAAAATGTAACAGTTTATTACAGCACCATTCTCTTTATTAATACCTCTTATCTGACTCCATTTCTTGTCTGACCCCACTCCTTGAGGAGCTCAGTCTTAGCTCCGTATTTCGAATGCATATAAATACCGGGTTTGGTAGGCTGATCTCCAACTCATTTAATTGTATACCTATCGTCTGTAATATGAAAACCTCCCTTACTTTTTAATAATCGGTTTTGTCTCGGACTAATGTCGCTTAGGATAATGCCACAGCTGATTGACATACCCACGGCACAGGCTGTAACTATTCTGGGTAACTAACTCAGAGGTCCTATACTGCTGCTACGGGACCTTACAGCTTGATAGTTGACCTGGTCCAGGGACGGGTGCCTGACTGTAATGCGATCCCGTATAACCATTCAATCTAGAACAGAGGCTGTTCGGTAAACCCTCACTATATAATACCACTAACAGTTCAGTAGAACATGTCTAGCCCAGGTGAGGATAGCCAGTTGCCTCGCAGGTTTACGCTACGCTTTCGGCCACTGTGGGTCTGGAGCCACCTCTAGTTCGACTTCTGTGGAAACATCGTACCTGAGAGTACTTCTCTGATTAAGAATTTCTTAAGAGGGCAAAGTGGGTCAGAATATAATAATTTATTATAACAAGCACAAGTTACTTAATTACAGTACATCCAATCAAGTATGAAAATGAAGAACTAAAGCTAACCTAAAGAATACTTAGTCTAAAATACTACACGAAACATAAAAACACTTAAAGAACATGAACATACCTAGCTGCTGCGAAATGACTATACTCACACGTGTGTGAGGGAGATCTGAAGACAGAAGACTCCAAGAGCTTTGTCTGTCTTACCCTTAAGTACCCATTTTCGTCCTGCATCATGTTTCTCAAGATGAGATTCACACATTAACAACCAAATGGAAGGAGTTCTCTCCCCCAAAGGGGCGAAACCCCCTCTATTCAGGGGCATCCTCGCCCTCTCACAGAGGCCAAAATGATCAAGTCTCTGTTAACTATGTTTTCCTTAATATATACAGCTGTAGAACTGAGACCATTTTCCCACTCACATTGAGACCATTAAAATGAGTCCAAACATCATGCAGAAATCACTTTCTAATATCACATTAAGTTTGACCCTCTCATCCTCATTGTCCTGTTCCTAGTTTGACCTCAGCAATTTACACAGAGACAAACAGGAACAGAGATCTGAGATAAGAGTCTCTGCAGGGGGCTGGGAAGATCAACACTACACCAGCACAACAGGGCACCATAAAACAACACCCAGTCCCACCAAATGAATTAATTAACAGAGGAATAATGCCATCTGTGATTTTCCACTTCAAAGAGCCATTTACTCCTTACACCTCTCTTTGTAGAAAACTGTTGAATGGATACTTTTGGTCTCTAGGAAGTCCTAATTGTTTTTTTTGGTCAATTTATCTTCATTATTACGCTGACTAAAAAGAAGTTTCTGTCAAAGAGCGGATGGAATTGTTGTGCTGAACAGGTGCCATCTTGACATGCCTTTGTCGAAGCTGTGTGACGTCCTCATTGGCTTTTACCATAGCCTTTTGCGTCGCTTACTTATGACTAGACTTGGAGGGGCGAGCCCTCCCGGAAGCCATAGAGAATGCATTGAGAGCTCTGTTTTGTGAAAAAAACGCATTTAACATGGGAGTCAATGGGAGAGGTCTGGGGCGATTTTCATTTCGTCCCAGATCGCCCTGAAGGGGCGGGGCCATTTGAATCTTGACTCTAGGCTGACTGAATGACTGTTACCTGATTCGACAATGACATACAGAGGCAGATAAGACGGTCTAGTGGTAGAATCCGACAGAAAAAATATATGAAATTTACATTTACATGTAGTCGTGCAATTGAATTTATACATCAGGAATTTTTTTTTTATTATAATTTTTTTTTTTTTTTTCCCTTCTTCTTTTTCCCATAGGCAGTGCGTCGCCCAATCGCCCTTATGGACGAGCCGCCACTGCTCCAGAGGGACCATGATGAGAGCAACAGGTGTCCGAGAATAGTACACCATCAGCGGACTGGCCCTGAGCAGCTACACCCCTGGTTCCATCCTCCACAGGCACCAGGATGTGAACATAATGTGTCCGAGGACAGTGCACCTTTAGCGGACTCGCTACGAGGTGTGTGACCCAATTGTCATCATCCAGAGGCACCAGGATGTGAACATAATGTGTCCGAGGACAGTGCACCATCAACGGACTCGCTACGAGGTGTGTGGCCCTTGTTATCATCATCCAGAGGCACCAGGATGTAAACATAATGTGTCCGAGGACAGTGCACCATCAACGGACTCTCTACGAGCTTCTAGGCCCTTGTTTTCAACCTCCACAGGCACCGGGATGTCAAAAATATGTGTCCGAGAAAGATGCACCATCAACGGACTCTCTACGAGCTTCTAGGCCCACCAAGGTCGGACGACCGATTCACCGGGGCGCGGGGATCCCACAAAAAAAGCAGCGTGGATTTGTTATTCGAATGTTTCATTTTCCATTTTCCGTTTGAGGGTGCAGAATGGAAAAAACGAGAAAACGAACCGTAATCCGATTTCTGGTTTTGGTTTTGAAAAGGGAAAAACGAGAAATCAAACGTTGTTTTCATTTTTTCAATTCTCGTCTAAATCGGAAAAACAAATGAACGAATGATACACGGATTACTCACGCCTTATGAGTCGAAAGTTGAGGTCAGTCGACCTAAAATAAAGCAATGAATGAAGAAAAACCGAAAAAGCGTCTGCACACTAGCCAGATAATTTCCAGAATAAACCTGCAAGCATTCTACTTTTATTATAGAACTCTATTCGGTAATAAAAAGCGTAATGACGCTTCACAATGGTTTCTATAGAAACGGAGCACCCGTGGCCTGCAGCCTCTGGTGCGTCATCCATGTTGAAATCATAGACAGATAAAAGGCCTCTGGTTCGGACATCTACGGCGCCGCCACATAGTCCAGGGCGAAAATCAACGGAACTGAATCAATAAACCTTTGATTCTGAGTGGAAATTGGTGGGAAAACAGACTGCATGTAGCATGGACAAATCGTAGTAGCCTACATAGACGTTTGGAAATCACCTCTTCCATGTAAACAGCACAATTGTTGTTGTTTTTGTTGATGTTCGCAAACCTGTCACGTTAACATGACTCAAATCCGTGAAAATTGTGTGCGGTTGTAATGCAATGAACAGACAGACTATAACGTTTTCCGCACTGGGTGAAATCAATGGGAGGTGAGAGCGGGGCAAGTTGTACGGAAATCACGAAACGTCAACAAAATCATTCAAAAGAGATATTCTTCTGGAGGAATATCTTTTACGCTGCGCGTCGGGGTCCTTTATATCCTGTCCCGAGCTATCACCAGGTTTATTCGAGCAATTGACTTTATTATCATCCTTTACCATCACACTTCATAATGAACCAGTAACACTGGCCAGCTATTTATAAAGAGCCGCATAACACC
This sequence comes from Sprattus sprattus, assembly GCF_963457725.1. Lineage (NCBI taxonomy): Eukaryota > Metazoa > Chordata > Actinopteri > Clupeiformes > Clupeidae > Sprattus > Sprattus sprattus. Next base: position 40,490,853 of record NC_137924.1, on the reverse strand, counting down.
AAAATCAAACAATAAAAGCTAATCGCTGTAGCTATTATAATTTGTGAGATGTTGAGTGAGTAATGTAATAGTATCTGATGGTGCCTACTGAGAAACAAGATAGGCCGTATGGACGGAAGATCAACTCTGCAGTGTTATTAAACAGTGCCATCTGGTGGTGGGTTAGGAGTAAAACATAGTGGATGGTTTATTCATGAAACCGAGGTCAAGGAAGAAAGTGAGGTTAGCCAGGGATGGACCGCTTGAGACTGAGTACTGTTTGTTTGTGTGTGTTAGAGAGAAAGAAATAGAGAGAGCGTACTTGTGTGTGTGGGGATGTGTGTGTGCAAGATTGCACTAATCAAGGAAATACTAAAGGAAAATGTGTAGATATTCAATTCAATTAAATTTTTATTTATATAGCGCCATAACAATACAATTGCCTCTACACGCTCCACAGAGCCCAGAGCCTGATTATGGCCACTAGAACAACTTGTAAAGTTATTATTATTATTATTACTAGTGCAGTGCCCGTAGGAATTATGCATTCTGTAGTGTTAGCAGACGTCGGTGTAGCTGTTGGGTAGTGTAATAGCAAGACATATTTGCACTCCACATAGGTACAGGTTACACTGAAGTATTATTGTGATGCATGTTTCCTTTTCATTAAGAAATGTTTTAAAGTTGTATAGCCTTTTTGGAGATACACCAACAAATAAAGTTTGAGATTATGTATGGATGCAGTTGAATATAGATGTCAAAGTTGCTGTCTAAACTATAAACTAAATGTCATAAAGAAAGAAATCATTTTAAATGAAGTTATGGTTGAAATAGGATCACTTCTTTATTGTAAGGGTAATATAGGGTAAGAATGGTCATGCAGTTGGACTCAAATGTAGGTTAATTTTAATGAATGTATGTACTGTACTCTATGTATGATCCACGTCTCATATCCACAAAGAAATGCTTTTACACACGGTCCGAAATACAAATAGTTGACATTATGTGTGTGATTCAAAGGTAAACAGAGACCATAAATGGACATGCAGTTGGACTCAAATGTAGGTTCATTTTATTGAATGTATGTACTGTACTGTGTGACTTCGATGATGCTAGCTTTGACAGCCCACTCTCAGACAGATCGTAATCTAATTATGTCCTTACAATGGGAACACAGTTTAAATACTCTGACTGGAGATGGCGTTACTATCCCCCACCCGAATTCAGTGCAGGACTGGGAGGATAACATGACGACGTGGGCCCAACATAACTTACAGCGAGATTTGCGCGTATTTCGTGGACTCCATAGCAACAGACGGGAAAGCAATGGACAATCTGAAAGCCTCCGAGGCTTATCAATAAGCTACCATTTATAGCAGTGTATACTCAAACGATAACCCATAGTGCCTAACGCAAACGATAAAATAGAAATATCTCGCGAACTATGAATTCAGAGAGAGAGTTGTATAGAGTAAAATTCATGCGTTTTGCATATGCCATGAATAAGTGCTGTAATCACAGTTACATTTCAACCATGCTTATGAAATGAGTTTGCCAAGTTGTAAGTCAAATAAGTGCAGAAATGTATTGTAAAAATACGCTATAATAAACAATATGAATATTTTGATGGATTACTATTCCCTGTCTGTTAGATGACTGTAGCCTACAACTCTAGACATTACTTTGAAACTTAATATAAAGAAGCTTAAAAATAAACGAATAGATAAAATCAATCACAGTCTTAAGATTACCTGAGCAAAAGTCTGTATCTGTTCACCAAGAAGAATTTGAATGCTGACCTCCTTATCGTATCCAACGCTATTCTGAACTTTGAGTGAAGGCAGGATAGTTTTAATACCGCTAATATTGTTTGTGACGTAATTTGTGACGTCATTTCGGTGCACAGTGGGACTTGCTACGGGAAATGATAACCCATTAGTGCCTACGGTAAACGGTAAAATACAAATATCTCGCGAACTATGATTTCAAAAATCTTCAAAATCAAGGATGCACAGATTCATGACATGCGTAAGCTACATGCGAAATCTCATAACTAACGTAACTACTGTCAGTGAGATACGCCCTAGACAGACTGACACCCTGACACACAGAGATTCCTGGATTTATAGATAGATTATTATGTATATTTACCATGAAAGTGCGCTGGAAAGTAGGACATTGTGATGTCACCCTGGTGTGTAGAGTTATCAGTAAATCAGCAACTTTTCTAATGAAATGTATAGATGGAGGAAAGAAGTGATATATGATCAGAGAAGAAACACTTTTATGTGGAGCAGTGATCACTGTTACTAGGCTGATCAAAGCTGTTTCAAAGGCCGATCCTGACATCCGTCAGATGATGGCAGCTGCTATTCTGAAGCTTAAAGATTTTCAAAGTCTACGGTTCACGGTAAAGTTACCACAGTTTAGGAATAGGAAAGGGGTACCAAGCAATGGTCTTTCTCCTAAACATACCATACGTCATGCCGAGCTTTATATTTGACGGGTTCTAACTTCAGCGTAGATGATCCATGGAATTCCGACATGTCAGTGTGATACTCGGGACTTTCATCTCCAACGTCTGGAGGGTTCCTCCCTGCTCCATCACATGCTGGGAATGCCGTGTCCCTACTGGGAGGCTGAGCTCTGGGGTTGGTCTGGGAATGCCGTGTCCTAACTGGGAGGCTGAGTTCTGGGGTTGGTCTGGGAATGCCGTGTCCTAACTGGGAGGCTGAGCTCTGGGGTTAGTCTGGGAATGCCGTGTCCTAACTGGGAGGCTGAGTTCTGGGGTCTGGGGTTGGTCTGGTGGTGGCTCCACATTTTGCGTCCAAACCCAGTCGCTGACTTCCTCTATGAAGGTCAGCATCCAGGACATCCTATCCTGGGCCTCAAACAGACACTCTATCTCCTGTTTCTCTCTCTCTCTCACACACACACACACACACTGAACCACACACAAACACACACACAAACATATACTACTGACCTTGGCAGGCAATTTATTTTACTTGTCAAGGCTGAACAGCTCTACAGAGAGAGGGAGAGACTCTGTAACTCTTGACATTCTTGATGGTAGTAACTAGAATGAAATCACTGCAATTTGTTCATGTTTTGACATGAGAAGGCTAGTGGATCTGATGACTTAATTTTTGCTCTTTGGCTGTCTTTGACGGATGATGTCATGGAAATAAAGACCAATGAAACAACAGCTCAGAGTCATAATATTCTACATAATGACATGTTGGTTATCTTTAATACTGTAGAGTTGAAGTTTTTGCATGTTTAATTGTGATGACCTTGCTTACATCTGCATCTGCCTTTGTTTGCTTAATGAGCATTATTTATAATATATTACATTTATTTTGATAATTAATGCTGTTACATACCTGTGCATTCTGTTTGACATTTGTCTGTGAATAGTTTAATTTCTAGAGTGATTTTTGCCAACATTTATAACAGTGTCCCGTGGTGTAACCCTGTCATGGCAGCTTAGTAACGTGTCTGTTACTAAGCTGTTATGTTATTCTAACTGTTATGGCATCTAAAATTCTGAAAGCTGTCATGGCAGTTACCAATAAAGGTATCATGACGTTAACAATAAACAATGACATGACATGGTTATGACATAAAGCAGAGCTCAAGTTAATTGCTAGCATTTATTATGGGGTGCCATGTGTGCCACAACTCGTTAATATTGACATTTCTGTCACAAGTCATCCTAGTTGTTGCTCTGGTCCTTGCAGTTTGCTGGTTATGCATTTCTGTGGATTGTTTTCCTATACAGTACACACACGTAATGTGTGGACAAGGAATCTGATCCATGATAATGGAATCTGTGACAAGGTCATCCAAGATTCTCAAGTGGTGTCAACCTGTCCTCCCACTGACGTCACTCCATCCATCTGATGTGCTTCTGCCTGCTTCAAGTGACTTCTCCTTATCTGCTCGCTGTTGTGTTTTGTGATTGTGTGTGTATGAGTGTTTGTGTGTTTGTTTATGTTTCTGTGTTTTTCAGACAGCATATCAAAAAAACCATGACCTCTTATCTCAAACCAAGGCTCTGACACAGACATTTGTCTGAGGACACGCACACCACAAATATACACAGACAGTGAGTGAGAGAGACGAGAGAGAGAGAGAAAGGACTGACCGTATAAATACTTGGACTGAAACTCAGAGGTGATAACTAAATTTACAGTTCTGGGATACACCAGCATACACATTCACACATTCACAACCATTTACTTGCCACATGTTACACACACACACACACACTCTACAGCAGCTCTAGCTGTTACACTCACACTCATTAACACATTTTTAACTTAGGAAACAGTCAGTCGTACACACACTCACAAACGCACAGATGGGCCTGACTCTGCTGCTGGGTGGGCTTGCTGTGCTTGCCGTTTTGCTTAAGTGCCTTATGGGATTGCGACAGTCCTCCAGCGGGTTGCCGTGCCTACCGCGCCTGCCGTTGCTGGGCAGCCTGCTCAGCCTGCGTTCGGAGCTGCCACCTCACCTGCTCTTCACGCAGCTGACACACACCTATGGGAAACTCTACACGCTCTACATGGGCCCGCACCTGGCCGTGGTGGTCAACGACTACACACACGCACGCGAGGTTCTGCTCGGCAAGGGACGCGAGTTTGCCGGACGACCTTTTATGGTGAGGAAGACTTGACCCTCAAACAACATTATTGTGTTCACACACATACAAACATTCTATGTCAGAAGGATGCTAGAAGATTTCGGAAAGCCTGTGTTGTGTTGAGTAGTCCCACACCAAAGATGGAGGAATTATGGCCCTTTCCTCTTTACAGAACTACTTTGACATGTGAATGTATTGATATGATGTTAATGGGCTTTTTGCATGATCTCACTGCTTCAAGTTCTTCCAGTGCATGTCTTCTGGATTACAGTAAGGTTCAGACCTTCACTTTTGAGTATCCTATCTGTTTCTCTTTCACAATTTGTATAACTTTGATTTTAAGGTCTATATTTACACATGAAAACTGCATTCAGACCCTATTTATGAGCACACAAACAAACACATGAGAACACAAAAACACAGACACTGAGTGAGAGTATGTGTTTTTCAGGTGACTACGGAGCTCCTGACTCGTGGGGGGAAGGACATTGCGTTTGCAGACTACAGCCCACTGTGGAAGAGCCAGCGCAGGCTAGTGCACAGTGCCTTTAGCCTCTTCGGAGAGGGATCCAGTAAACTGCAGACCATTGGTAGATACACACACACACACACACTGTGACGCCCCACAAAAACA
>NC_137924.1:40463089-40480589 GCF_963457725.1 Sprattus sprattus | reverse complement strand
CACAGAGACATCCCTTCCCTCCCTCAGTGGGGATCTCATCAACCTTGAAATGATGACGCATCTCTTAACCTGGCCCTGACATGAGTGACCACCCAAGACACACACACACACAACATCGACACTTTTAATAATTTAATAATGTCCACATACAAAGGTAATCATTCAAAGGTAGTTGCCCTGGGCCTCCGCCACCACTCGGCACCACTCGTATTACTTCCGAGTTTTTTTAATTAAAAAAAAAAAAATGAAAATAAATCACTTGTCACTGCAAACGAATGACAATTCATAATACGCATTAAAAACACTATTGTTTTATATTATGTATCAGCCTGAAGTGTATCTTAGATCCATCATGAAACAAATGTTTCCAGATCACGTGACGTTTCTGTTGGTGGCGTGTGTGGTCGCAAATTAGGCATGAAAGGATTTCTAAGTGGCAGTGAGAAAAGAAAGAAGAAAAGGGAGGATGAGAAGTTCAGGGTATGGAAGCCCATTTCCGCCAGTAAAAGAAAAAAAAGGTGGTCACAAAAAGTCAGAATTATGAGATAGAAAGTCATAATTATGAGATAGAAAGTCAAAATTATGAGATAAAAAGTCATAATTATGAGATAAAAAGTCATAATTATGAGATAGAAAGTCATAATTATGAGATAAAAAGTCATAATTATGAGCTAGAAAGTCATAATTATGAGATAGAAAGTCATAATAATGAGAAACAAAGTAAGCATGCTTCACTTTGGCTTGAGTCTGATACAAAAATGGAGTACATTGAGGACTACTTTAAACGTGGCTTTACCACAAATGAAATGCTTGATTTGCTTGCTGTTTCGCATGGAGTTGTATTACTAAGCAAGCGTACTCTTGAGAGGTTTTTAAGCAAGAAGAAGTTATATTGATATATTGATTTTGACCAGGGCCTCCAATTGACTAAAACTGCCCCTGTATCATTTGCATGTCTTCCTTTTGTGCTCCAAATGACAAGGTTTTGCCCACTAAACAATCCCTGTGAAAGCCATCTTGGTGTGTCAGTAATGTAGGTTATTTACGTTTTTTTTTTTAAAGTTGTTCAGGTATACACGAGTGATGTTGATGTATCTGGATGTTTTTGTATTCCAGTCAATTGAATCTGTATTATTAGGTCTTGATTAAAACCTACAATTAGATTTAAAAAAAAGCCTAAATTCAAATATGAAATATATTTCAGGTGACCTCGACTTAACATTCCAAGACTACTTTGGTATGTTTTTCTCTCTGTGACATCCATGTATGAAAAATATAGGCTCCTGTGTGCAGTCAATGGCAAAGTTAAAACAAGCAAGTTTGTAATTGTTTTATAATGACTTTTCTACAACAAAGTCGTTAAAGGATAAGAACCTTGTGCTATGGATTTATTAAATTAGTTCACTTTCACTCTTAAAAAAGGAGAGCCCTGGGAAAGAAAACAAACAGCGGATGCCAGCCAGACGAAGGAAGTGAAGAAGATTAATGAGGATATCGAGGCAGATCAGGGGGAACCCTAGGGAGAAATTAGGGAGGAAAGAGAATAAGAGGCGAAAGTATAAGGACGGGGTGAAAGTAGATCAAGAAAATGGTAGAGCGAAAAATGCGGTGTTGTAAAACTCAAAAACATAATCACGCGAACAGCGGCATAACCGCATTAAGGAACAGAAGTGAAGACGGCAGAGTTTGTGAGGGGGTAAGGAAATGTTTTCCCTCGCTTCAACTCTGCTGGGGCATCTTGGATTCGTTTTCTGAAATGTAAAGCTGACTGAAATAGCAATGTTTGCGTAGACCTAGGCAAATTTGGATGTATCTGATATCGCCCTTACTTTTTGAAAACAGAGAGCATCAAAGGTGGACTTTGGGAGTGTTTGTGTTTGACGCGCGTTTGTCACGTTTGCGTGCGTTTGTCTCGCTAAACCTCAAACAAGTTTCTGTTTTTGGCGAACCTTAAAACTGACGAAAAATTGCCATAACTCCTCTCATGGACAAAGTGTCAATCGTTGTCAGAGAGGGTAAGTGAGACGCTAAATGTACGCCGCTGAATTGACATGGTACACCCAGAATGCTTTGCACGGCAAAATGGCTATATAATGGCTACGTCACTTCCTGATTCTGAGCTGTGATGGCCGAGAGGTTAAGGCGTTGGACTCGAAATCCAATGGGGTTTCCCCGCGCAGGTTCGAACCCTGCTCACAGCGATGACTTTCTATAGTCATGAACTATACATTTGCCATAAATTGAAATGGTCATGTGATTGGCTCGTCCATCCAATGAAAACCTAAAATGCAGAACTACACCTATGCAGATGGATGCCTTATTTAGGTACAGTGTGTACCAGGAAAACATCCTCTATGCCCGGGGTAGTTTACCAGCTTAAAGAGCCACAACAAAACCCAACACCATTTTGAAGAACCCCACGGTTACCAGACCATCAATGGCATGAAATGGTTCAACATTACATGAGAGCCATGGAGAAGAGGTGATGGAAAATAACAATTGTATTCTTATACCTTAAAGCAGCAGTCAGTAGTTTTGGTCAATAAGCAATTTAAGAGCTGAAAAGCCACGCAAAAATTCGTACAGACACCAACAGCACAGTTAGCCTTGATTAAAGGCCTGATGCTAATGCGTGTCTTTTGGCTATATAGCCTAGTGGGCAATGAGCTGTGAATGCGTTTTCACAAGGTGGTCTGACCCGGACCATAGAACTGCATAGTCATAGTGCATAACCTAGGTAGTTAGTTTGTGTTTATCTGTCTTTCACATGACCATATACCATGACGATTCATTTGAAGATGATACCAGCTCTAGTTGCTTCTAAGTTCTAATGCTTCTATGTTTTTGCTTCTATGTTTCATACATAGAATATTGTACATGTATTAAAGTGGCCATGAAACAGACACACTTGCTTGACAGGGCTTTGGCCCTTGACTGCAATCTCATTCATCATCCATCGGACTGTCCATGTGCTCTTACTATGTTCATCGAGTTACCATGCCATAATATAATATATTATAGATCTGCCCATCAGTATAGATACTGCATCATACTTCATTGCACTATTATTATAAGTATACTAGTACAATAATGTTTACATTTTTGTATTATGTATATTTTCACATTTTGGACAAGAAACGTGTTTTGAAATTGGAAAAGTGTTTTGAAATTGGAAAAATTGAAATTGAATACTTGGGCAAGTCTATGTAACAGTCTTTGTACTGTTCTCTTGCATTCATGGTGAACTGATGTTCAAGCCTAATAAATACAGATGGGCCACTGGACCGGATACTCCTTCTCTCTTGTGCCCATTCACACACCCTCACGCATACACACTTCCTCTCTCTCTCACACACACACACACACACACATATAAACATAAACACTCAAAGACAACCATCATTAGCTGTTTATTGTATCAGTAAAGAAAGATGTTCAATACTTTTGGTCAGCTTTATAAGATAAGTATGTTGTGGAGAAGGGGCCCGACACATTCAGCCATGATGAAATAGCACGCAGTTAGCGGAACACAACACTGACACGTGACAATCATATTCTGTTTCACCCCACGACAACATGGGATCAAAATAACAACCTAATTCATTTCACTGACTTTATAACTAAGAACAGCACCAAAATATACTGGTAAAACAATGTCATTCTCAGTCTGCTTGAGAAGGTCAGCAGAAAGTAGTAGTAGAACATCTACCTTCTTCTCGCCACACTGGAAGTTCAACTGTGCATATGTAGAGTGAACGTCATCCAGAGGGTGGGGTTGGGGGGGGGGGGGGGGGGGGGGGTTGTAGTTTGCCCCAGGCTGGAGGATGATCTCTGGTAGTCAGAACCGGGCTGTTCTTGTAGAGTGTTGTCTCCAGCAGTGAAGGAAGTCTCAATTCATGTGCTCTAGACCAAACTGTGGCGGTCCTGTAGTGGTTGCTCTTTACAAAAAGAAGGTTAATGTGTTGTCCTATTAGAGTAATATTATCGTAAACTGCTAAATGTCATATCATCACAGTACCCAACAGTCATATTCTGATTCACAGATAAGTCTGTGTGTGTGTGTGTGTGTGTGTGTGTGTGTGTGTGTGAGGGAGTGTGTGTGTGTGTGTCTGTGTGTGTGTGTCTGTATGTGTGTAATTGTTAAGTAGAAGCTTGGCCTCTCCCTGCCCTGTGTAAAATTAGCTTGCTTCTACGCTCCCTCTCTTGTAGTCTGCTACGACCATTGTAAGTTTGTCCATCTGTCCCAGCATGCAACACAGTTTTACTGGTGGAACGAGGAGAACATGGCAGTCTCAACTGCAACTGGTTGCTCATGAAAGTCATTGTTTGGAATTGATGATCTCATAAAGAACACAGTGAGCTTGACTTGAGATTGGCTGGTCTGCATTACATTTGTTTGTGACTGGCCTCACGTTAGGGAGCGAAGGAACTTCATCCTGATTGGCCATACCGTATGGAAAACATTAGGCTAAGTTATAATAGGTTGGTTTGTACAAATCAGAGTATACTTGGCTGTGATTGTCCATTCTGTAGAGAACAGAGTATGCTTCCCACCAGTTGGCCCCTCTGTCTCTAGTAGGCAGTCATTGACCGTTACATTTCTGATTAGCATTGGCTGGTCATTCTACTTCTAATAAAGGATCAAGAGCTCCTTGGTGACCAGGTGACTCCTCCTCTTCCTGTTCACAGAAGTCTTCACTTCTGTTTTTTTTCAGACTGTTTCCATAGCAATCACCACCATGTCAGCCCCAGCATCTTTGGGCACGCTGGGGGAGTTGCCACACTGATCAGGCCCCGCCTCTTTGCCCCCTGCTTCACACACTTCCTTGGCTCGTGCCGCACAGTTGTCATCGTCATGGAGGCTGTTGTCCAGGGCGCTGATGTTGTCCTGCTCGTCTGGGTCGATATGGCAACGGCAAACCTCAATTCCCGAGTCTCCTGTCAGCCGACGCTGCTGGAAGTGGCTCTGGTCCAACTCTGGGTCAGAGGTCGCCGAATCCCGTCTGCCTGGGTCCAAGAGAGCCGTTCTGAGGGGCGGAGACTGGGCGGGGCTGTCATCGGACATGGGACACACTTCTTTCACTGACTCCAGACTTTGCCCAGTGGTCACATCCAACGGGTCCGAGAAAGGGAGGAACGGCAGAGGAGAGGAGAGAGGTGGAGGGGAGGTCAGAGAGAGAGGAGAGGAGGGCTGGTTTGTGCTCAACCCCACGGTCACACCAGGTGGGTGTAAGATTATGGTGCAGTTAGCTTTAGAGACGCTGCTCAGGCTGGCTTGTTGTGTATCACTGACGTTAGCTTCAAAACTGCTACTCTTGGACTTACTGACGCTAACTGAGCTACTGCTGTTCCCTGGGTTACTGGCGTTACTCAGGTAACCAGGGTTATTGGGGTTGCTAGGGGAACCGGCGTGACTGGGGTTTCTGAGGTTACTGGTGCTGTTCTTTGCTGGCTCTCCTGCACCGAGGCTATGGGTGGGGGCGGAGTCTGGGCTGTTGAGGGGGGAGGGGCTCTGTGCAATGGCAAGGACCTGGACAGGGCCTGGGTCGCTGTCGCCGGGGGAGGAGGCGTGGCTCGTGGAGGGGGTGTAGCTGTAGGGGGATGAGTTGCAGCAGGAGTCACAGGAGCAGCTGGTGTAGTTATCGGAGCTCTGGGAGGACAGGAGGTGGCCGGTGCCTCGGGGGTAACCCACGCAGCTGTAGGGAGGGGGCGGGGTTCTGGGCTGGGCTGCCACCTCCTCATAGGAGGGAAGCTTTAGCGAGGCCAGGAAACCTGCCAATAGAAGTGCAGGGTTAGAGACGGCTGGGTAGGCAAAGTACCTAATAGATATAGCCGTGTGTACATGAGGGAGAGGCAGTGGTCAATTACATAATCGTAAACTGGGGGTTAGTTAGTGTCCAAAATACCCACACCCAACACCCCGCTTAATTTGGGCCCTGTAGAGAGGGTGACGTTAGGATAAGAGTGGAGGGATCTTACTGAGGTCGAGCATGGAGGCGCTGTAGGTGCGAGCTCGCTGGTAGGCCGACTGGTTGATGTCCCTCTGCCGCTGCTGCTGCTGCTGCTGCCTCTGCTTGGCCTGGCGGTGGTGGTAGGCACAGCCACAGCTGAACAGGATCAACACACTCCACAGCAGCCAGAACCCTGCTCACACACACATACACACACACACACACATAAACACAAACATACACACACACATGTGAACACACACACACATAGACACAAACACACACACATGTGAAAACACATAAACAAACATACAGGAGCTGGTATGAATATGTGAGATTTTCCTTAAGTAGCTCATGATATCTCAGAGTGTATGTGTTTATGTTTGAGTATGTTGTGTTTCAGTTGTGATTAAAATATGGTGTTATAGCATAAAACAGGTGTAGGTGTCAGGTTTATGTATAGGCAAAAGTAAGTGAAATTATACATAAAGTTGTAGTAAAATAAGTGAGGTAATAGTCATCTAAGGAATGAAATGAAAGTAATGATGTCTTACACCAGAGCTCATAGTAGTAGGAGCAGCAGCCAGACTCTCCGCAGCAGTGGCCGCTCTGGCACAGGTAGCCGCTGGCTGTGTTGGTCCCGGCGCAGTAGCGAGGGCTGCCCAACAGAGGGAGCACTCCCGAGCGCTGGTACTCCAAGCCTTCCTGCAGCGCCTGCCTCCAGCGGTACACACGCTCCTCTGCGGGCTCCGCCATCACTGACAGACACACACACATACACACACATGAACATGCACATACATACAAACACAAACAATATGTCTTTGAGACACTTGCCCCTGGATGTGTAAAAGAATCAGGAAATATTAGAACAATTGTGAGGAACCATCAGGCATTAAATCACAAAATCCATGACTTGACACCAATTCATGTATTGTTCACTGATCAATTGGACCACTTAGCAATATTTAGTGCATGAAAAGACATCATCACTTTTTCCGCGCATTCTTTTACACCTGATGCTGAAAGCATGCAGCCTTTGTGCATTATTGCATTATATTATTTGCGCAAGTTATCGGGCCCACATGCAATTACAACAACAGCTCATCAGAAATCTACCACAATCTACTCCCATCTGGATAGATACGTAGATAGATAGACAGACAGACACACAGACAGATAGATAGATGGATCACATTCAAAAGCACCGATACACACAAGAATAATGAAACCCAGCAGTGGAAAGACAGACAGATGTGTTGATGAAATATGTGCCATTCATGTGACAGGGTGAGTGAAATTCATGGAGTATCACAAAATTCTGATTGGCTAATTTCTATTCCTGTCGGAGTAGCACACAGATGGTATTGATCTAAGTGGGATTAATAGTCACATGTGAACGCGGTCCAAGTTGGACCTGAGAGATTGGGTTCGCCATGTGGCTCCTCACTGTTATCAGACTCTTCTCAAAACAGCAGATCTGAGTCACATGTTGGAAAACAACGCTGCATCTCAGCTTGTTCCTTTATCTCTTTTGTCTGGACAATGAGGGAACATAATCAAACACGTTAATAAAGTAATTGGAATAAGTAAAGCGCTAAAAGCACACCCACCCACAGGTTTACCAATCTGCTCTAAAGTATCATATAACACACTAAAATAAGCATATAGTCAACTATGAACCCACAGTCTATTCTAGTCCTAATACACATTTGGATAACTATATGAATACTGTCAGTGCAAAAGCAATACTACTTCTCCTTGTCGTGGTAAAGTAAAACTGCACAAAAAAACGTTGACATACTATACTTTATAGACTATGCAAAATTAAGATGCAATCTACATGAACTTCCCAGAATTAAACAGGACATTTAGGCACAGGGAGCCTGTGTGCTACTGTGCTTTATTTGATGAGGACGACAGCTGGTCAACGGTCACCAGCTGGAATGGACATCCACATGGCTTGGACGCTAGGGTCAGCTGTGGAGGGATTTCTCCCTGTTATCCAACACATTAACATCCTTACAGCTACAGGAAAAGCATATTTAGGCTGTGCCCACTTTAAATCCGCCAGCTTGGCAATGACGTGCCCCGGCCGTAAAGCCATGGTGGAAATGGTCCAAAATACATAAACATGTGACAGTTTGCAAACAAACAGAGTGACCCAGGTCAGGGCAGCGACCTCAAAGAGACCTGTTACATCACCAGGACCTCATCTCCATTTGAGAGGGGGGGGGGAACTACAGGTTTGTAAGACTACAAACTATAGACTGTAAAAGAACTTTCAGAAACCTTAAAGTAGGGGTGTAAAACACACCCATCATGGCGATTCGATTCAGTATCGATTTCCTGACCCAACGATTCGATTATTTTCGATACTCATGAATACACCACGATACGATTCGATTCGATTCGATTAATTTGTTCTTTTTTTCACCTTACAGGCTAGACAATGTTTCAGATTTGAAATAAATCAATTAAAGCTGTTATATCGTTATGCATTTTATTTGAGAAACAACAGCCAATAACAGAAGTAGAAAAGTTGTACTCCATCTAGGCCTATGACAACCTCATTCACTGAAAAATAATAATGCCCCTGTTATAGATTCTGAAAGGCCTTGCATCAAAAAGTACTGTACAAAGTACAAAGTGTTAAGTAACAAAAATAGGCCTATACCACATTCACTATAGAATAACAATACTCAACAAAATCAGTGCAAAAGTGCACTAGCAGCAAACGGTAACAAAAAATAGGCCTGTAGTTATTCAATTTAAAATGACAATGCTCCACAAAATCAGTGCAATGAGTGCAAATGTGCACTAGTAGCAGCAAATGGTAACAAAAAATACCCCTGTAGGCCTACTTCATTCACTATAAAATAAAAATACTCATCAGAGTGCACTAGCAACAAAAAGTAAAAAAAAAAAATTTTTTTTTTTTTTTTTTTTAAACTGGTACTCTTGCGGACTTGTCGATGCATCGTATCGTCGGCTGTTGGATCGATGCATCGATGCAAAACGATTCTTTTTTACACCCCTACCTTAAAGGCACCCAGTGCAACTTTATGTAAACATTCAATGAAAAATAAACATTCAATTTCTAGTCTTTTTTACACGTAGTAAGTTTCAATAACTCCATACCATTACATATCGACATTCAAGGAGCAAAGATGAGACGTCGTTGTGTGGTGAGAACTGATAGAAAATCGTAAACAACAACAATCGCGGTGGGGAGAAGCCATTTTTCAATTGCCGGAAGCCTGCTTTATTTATTGTAGGTTACAAAAAATAAAGAAAATGGCGGCGATTGCTGTTGTTATCGATTTTCTATCAGTTCTCACCACACAACGACGTCTCATCTTTGCTGCTTGAATGTCGGTATGTAATGGTATTGAGTTATTGAAACTTACTACGTGTAAAAAAGACTAGAAATTGAATGTTTATTTTTAAGCCTCGAAAGTTGCACTGGGTGCCTTTAAAGGTACTTGGCTAATCTTCTCAGAAGTCTGCTTAAAGGTTTCTATGTTTCTATTAAGAACCCTTACGGGTTGTCTGTGAACAGGTTGCAGAACCCACAAGTGTCTTGCAGTGCATGACTTTACCAATGGTGCATCGACAGAAAATCTTTGAGCTGCAACCATAATATTTTTTTTCCACACACCAATGTATTATATACAAACCAAACATTACACCAAAAAGTGTAATGAATGTAGTTAATGCATATACATATATCTAGGCTTTGCAGCAGGTGCATGCTTTGCAGGTGCATCTCTCTCTCTCTCACACACGCACGCGCGCGCACACACACACATTACAAATGTGATAGTGGCCTACGCAGCATACCTAGTACACAGGCAGACACACATACTGCCATGGCCACAAGCAAACACTTAACCACGTATTCAAACGACAGAAAACAGGCATGGATGCGCTCTGTATGTCTCGCCCGTGCATCATAGTCACATAAAAGAGCTTTCGCGGTCAGTTGCAGATCCCTGCGCGTTATGTACACACACCACACGACGGCCTTAATCCCCGATACAATTCCAACATGTCTTCCAACGGGCGCGCTCAACGCTTGACTGTGTGACAAATATGAACATGGATGGCTCTATGCGGTTTCTTATAAACAACGCCAGACGCCAGTCTAACAGGCACAAAGACAGAGAGAGAGATCGACAAAGAGAGAGAGAGAGAGAGAGAGAGAAACAGACAGACAGAGAGAGATTATGTCATCAGGTATATCAGTCGATGGAACATCGCTCACCGTGCCTCGCGCAACCCCGCGTTTCGTCCGCATGTTTCCGCGAGGGGGTGAAGCTTCGGTCCTTGCACGGGCGATCCCGTGTCCTCTGATGGATCTCTGGCGTTCCTCACCACGTCCACCGGCCACCAACCCAGAAGCCTCGCCAATCGGGGCACAGGGGCAAAGGAGCTTCCGCGATGCTCCCGCTCTGATCGCGGAGGCTAGTTTTACAAGCATAAACCGCATCGGTCTCTGATTGGCTTTCAGCTGCGGGATGCAAGCCAATCACGTTACAATGTCCTGCCGGACGGAGCTTATCCTAGCAACACCCATAGCAGAGTCAAAGTCAAATAAATCAAATGGTGGAGTTTAAGACAGAAGATAAATATGGTCACATGAATACGTGCCGCCGTATTTCACGTGCAAGGATCAAGGCAAAGGGCTCAAAGGCTTTGTTAACGTCTATGGTTCCATAAATACTTCGGAAAAAGAAATAAACCACACATGTATTATTTTAAATGTATTTAAGAAATTGCCTGCCGGCCCGTATCGCCTAGTTTTCATTGGGTGCTTGGAACATTTCGAGCCTTTGCGGACAGAAGCCACCTCGATTGCCCGCTGCTCTGTCGCCTTCTCTCCATGCAGTGGTCGGCGCATGCGTATCTCAGTAGGGCTTTCATATGCGAAGATGATGGAGTATTAAGATTAACCTTTCTCAGTAGGCTGCAACGCAGTGGTGATTTGTTCTCTCATCACTACTGTCGAGTGCCTCCAACTGACTGATTGACTGACTAAAAGAGCTTAAGCATAAGTTTATTGAATGACATCATGATTGAACTGAGCAAAATAAAATGTTTTCTGTTCGGATGGTGAAGGGTTGGTGTCTAGGTCCCCATTGCAAGTGTAATGTTTATTCAATCGAACGTTACAGAAGCAGCTAACCCAAACCCGAATACATAGCCTACCAGGAAACCTTTAGGTAGCTACCTACTATCTTGACAACTATGTATCTTTTCTATTTATCTTGTCTTTATCTCTCACCTGAGGACGATTATGGGCTATTGCGTGTGTTTTCTGTTCTACTGCAGTTCACTCCGCTGCCACACGAAGGCAGAAAGACACCATGTTACTGCTGCCGGCAAACCTCCTTAACAGGCCTCCGGCAAACTGTCATTGCCTACGTTTGTTAGACGTTCTGGGGGAAAAAATGTAGTGGGATTAAAATGAGTGGATTCTTAAACTCATTAAAACTACTCAGGTGATCAATAAAGACCTTATTGTTGGTGAACTCATTTACCGGCACATTGATTCAATGTGCGAATATAATTGCGGTCAAAGAAAACTTAGTTCTTTACATTGTTCATCTAAAAAAAAAATATCCAGTGTTTAATTCCTCTATGGGACCGGGGATTATTTTTAATGAAACACTGTAAACTACTTTTCATACATCTCCTCCTCCATCTCTGCACATCTGTGTCGCGCGCTCACGCACATCAGACCAATCCCGCGCTCAGTTGTTGCTGCTGTCTCACCACTCATTCAGTTCTTATTCTCGCGCTAGGACGCGTTAAGACGAAATCTCTGAAAATTAAAGTCAAATAAAATGAACAAATCTGTTTGAAAATAAAAAGAAGAAGAAGTGTCAATTGTACAACAACAGCTGCCCAGAGGAAAATTAAGAACACAGAGATATGCTGCGCTTGGAAGTCGTGTTCCTGGTGAGCATTCCGTAATTTGATCCTTTTATAACTCAAAACTGCGATGTACTTTGATAAGTTAAAACATTTTAAAAGAAATACAATATGAAGCAGGATATGAAAGCTGTATGCGATCAAATATATTGTGTTACATTGTACATCAGACTGTATGTTGATACCTTCTGACATACATGTGCTAGATATTATAGGATAGATTTGTTAATTATGTCATATTTAATTTCAGATGCAACTGATTCCATATAATAAAACAGACTTCAATACTGTTATTGAGAAATAGATCAAAATGTGTCGAATGATGTAGATTTGTGTAATTGAGTGTTTCTGGGTGCATCATGCTTCATGTTTTTTTGTTCATGTGTATATGTTTGTGTAGTTGCTTCTTGTGAGCTGTGTGCTTGGGTGGCATGATTTAGATAACAGTGAGTTTGATTGCTGGCCACTGGATGACCCAGATGAGTTCAATATGATCAACTGCGGAGGTAAGTCTCCATACATTATATATAGAGAGAGAGAGACACGCACGCACGCACACACACACACACACACACACACACACACACACACACACACGCGCGCGCCTGTAAAACGGCTATTCTTTGCTACATGGATGATGCTTCAAATTCAGACTTGACTAGGTTAATACATTTAAAATAAAATGTCTGAATAGGTATACTTAGTGCAATTTGGTATTTTGTGATTGGTGTATCTAGGTGTTTGAATATGAATGTGTGTGTGTGTGTGTGTGTGTGTGTGTGTGTGACCAGCACAGCCACCTCACATTTGGGGTGTATGCTAGACAGGATAAGGAGTGATGGAGGCAGAATCAGTGCAAGAGATGGCTGTCCGCTTCACAAACAGAAATTATTTCTTTCACAGCAGTTTAGGAGATCCGGAAAGTACAGAAATTTAACAAATAATTCAGGAGCAAACCCTCCGCAGTGTGGAAAACCAGGCAACCATGGTCAAAACTAGACAACTATGTTAAAAACTAGCCACGAATTGTAAAAACAAGGCAACTACTGTCACTACGAGGCACCTATGAAAACTAGGCAACTGGGTTACGGTCCAAATTTGGCAAATCTTCAATAACTTTGGACCTGCAAACAACAGCAATCCCAAGCCACATAACAAGCTGAGGAAACCTTTTTTTCTTTTTTTCTCATGACCTTCAGCCTCTACGTCTCCCTCGTTTGGTTCTGTTCCAACACGGTTTTTAAAGCGTTCACAGGAGTTTCTGTTTTTGCTTCTCAGTGTTTTTTCTGTCCTTTGCGCTGCGAGAAACGAATCAGTCGGCAGCCCAGGATTCCAAGTAGCTTCAATTTGGATTAATAGGGTTGAACCATGAAGATTTGTGGGCCGGGGGTTGAATCAACGTACCTAAACAAAATAAAACACATAAATATGCAGACACATGTTCAGTAACATACCAATACAGCATATTGAACTGATTATAATATACAAATAACACAGCACAATGAAGAAGCACCAAAGCTGATGTTGTATGTCTGTGTTTGTCTAAATCCATTACGTCTGTTAGTGAATTATTAAACATTGCAGGGAGTGTAAGCAGGTAAAAAGGTAGAGGTCCTGTTTTTCACAGTGTGTTTGTGGGTCTGTGTGTGCGTGTGTGTTTGGTGTGTGTGTGTGTGTGTGTGTGTGTGTGTGTTTGTGCGCCTGGGTGTGTGTGTGTGCGTGTACGTGTACGTGTGAACAGGTCTTGAGATGGCGTGGGTGTTACGGCCTCCCCAGCGTGTGATGACTGGGGAGGAGTTCGATGTGATATACTCTGTGACTGTGAAAGAGCAATTCTACCAATGGGCAGTGGATCATCACATCTTCCCACACAGGTACACCCTTCTCTCTCATCCTCTGTATCCCTCTGTGTCTCCTCCCTCCCTCTCTCTCTCTCTTTATCTCTCTTTACATGCTTGTCCGTCTTGTACAATTTTTGACTCTATATCATGTTCACTGTTTAAAACTCTTCACACAACAGAGTCTTGTAATGCCTGCAAAATCTGCTATAAATGAGATTTGCTGGTGGTGAACACTGACTGAGAGAGATATTTATGAATTTTGAACAAAGTGGTCATTGAATTCATGCCTTCACACACACACACACACACATACACATGCTTACATGCACACACACACCTGTCCCTGTCCAGCTGATTATGTGGAGGTTCACACACACACACATACACACACACACCCATACACACACACACCCATACACATACACATTAACATACACACACACACACACACACACACACACACACACACACAAACACATGTTTGTTCCAGTATGAATCTCTGCATCTGTTTAGCCCTCTACATCTATCTCTCCTAATCTCTTTCTTGACCTCCTGCCCCTCGCCCTCCTCTCCTCTGATTGAAGTGTTTTGTGTATATTTTGCGTTCCTGTCAGCTCCATCAGTAGCGCATCAGAGGCCCAGCGTTTCTGTGAGGAGCACGATTGCCCCGACTGGAAGGATGCAAACGGGGAGAACTGCTGCATCCACCACGCCAACGTTCACTCCTGCCCCATGGGCTTCATGGTAAACCAGCACAAGAACATAGACATGCTAATGCCACACAGCCACACCACATGCTAACAGCACCAGTGACGTGCCGTGAGGTTCGTAGCTGGTGAGGCACCGAAACCGGAAGTGGTGTCATTTTGAGCTCTAGTTGTTTAAAAAAATATATAATGTATATATGTCAAAGGTTTTAAAATTGTCATCTGATCAGACCTGAAAAAACGTTACGTTTTATTGTCTAATACCATTATTTTTAAACAATCGTTTTTTTATTGTATTATGATGAGTTATTAATAAGATATTAATAGTTCCAAGCTAGAGTATGTAGCCCTCCCACCAATGATATGGCTCATTTAATTTTGTCTGGAGAAAATATAACTACGGTGGTGGGATGCTAATTTAAATGACCATTTACCCAACTCGGACAGTTTTGAAAAAAACAATTCCATATTTATTTACACAACATATTAACAAGCAAACAGTTAAACACCGCATACATTGCACACAATACCAACATGTTCTACTGGCCAGTTTAATTTAAAGTTGGTGCACTTTCGTTGGAGCCCGTAAACAACACAAAAGTAATCCGCTCACGACTACCCGTGGAAATAGGTTGTCCTCTTCTCCCGCGATCATCCTTGAGCAAATCCAGTCAGTGGCTAGTTTAGCTCAGAATTAGCACCTAGTCTGCTCACAACTTCAAGCCAACTGTCCTGCAGAAGCAGCCTTTAGGGAGGTTCATGGTGCGCATGTAGTCCCGTTGGGAAACATGAAACACTCCAATGCAAATGTCAATACATTCTGTCCCGTCGTTTGAAGCAAAACTTTTAGCTCCGGCATTGGTCTCCCATTATTTATCATTTCACATTTCATTTCACGTTTGGATTGAAAGTCCAGTGTAGAAGTAGGCCAACCGACGTCAGAACCAGCATATACCCGCCAAGTGCGCTTGCACTCTGCGCACGCATGCGTAAAACCGAGTTTGGAGTGATTGCGCAATCCTAGGGGAGGCACTAGCCTCCCCTGCCCATAGACACCAATGCATCTGCCTCCCTTGACCGTACGTCCCTGTTGTCTGGAACCGGAAATGCGCAAATTCAGCGATTTTGATAATAAAAATGCTCGAAATGATCTGAATCATGCAGAGATGACACCCGTACCAAAGATTAGTAGAGAAATATGAATATTTATTTTATAATATACTGTATATATACAGTACTGTGCAAAAGTTTTAGGCAGGTGTGAAAAAATGCTGTAAACTAAGAATGCTTTCAAAAATGGAAGTGTTAACAGTTTATTTTCATCAATTCTTCATAAATTAACAAAATGCAGTGAAGGAACAGAAGAAAATTCTAAATTAAATCAATATTTGGTGTGAACACCCTTTGCCTTCAAAATAGCATCAATTCTTCCAGATACACTTGCGCACAGTTTTTGAAGGAACTCGGCTGGTAAATTGTTCCAAACATCTTGGAGAACTAACCACAGATCTTCTGTGGATGTAGGCTTCCTAAAATTCTCCTGTCTCTTCATGTAAACCCAGACAGACTCGATGATGTAGAGATCAGGGCTCTGTGGGGGTCATACCATCACTTGCAGGACTCTCTGTTCTTCTTTAAGCTGAAGATAGTTGTTAATGACATTGGCTGTATGTTTGGGGTTATGTTCCTGCTGCAGAATACATTTGGTGCCAATCATACGCCTCCTGATGGTATTGCATGATGGATTAGTACCTGCCTGTATTTCTCAGCATTGAGGACACTATTCATCCTGACCAAATCTCCAACTCCACATGCAGAAATGCAGCCCCAAACTGGAAAGGAACCTCTACCATGCTTCACTGTTGCCTGCAGACTCTCATCATTGTACCTCTCTCCAGCCCTTCGGCGAACAAACTGCCTTCTTCTACAGCCAAATATTTCTTATTTTGACTCATCAGTCCAGAGCACCTTCTGCCATGTTTCTGCACCCCAGTTTCTATGTTTTCGTGCTTAGATCAGTCACTTGGCCTTGTTTCCTTGTCGGGGTAGAGCTTTTTGGCTGCAACTCTTCCATGAAGACCACTTCTGGCCAGACTTCCCCGGACAGTAAATGTCTGTACCTGGGTAACACTGGTTTCTGCCAGTTCTGAGCTGATGCCACTGCTTGAAATCTTCTGATTTCAAAGGTAAATAGGCTTGATGTGTTTTTCATCAGCTGCATTAAGTTTCCTTGGCTGACCACTGCGTCTACGATCCTCAACGTCTTCTTCAAAAGAGTTTGAACTGCACATTTTGAAACCCCTGTCTGCTTTGAAATCTTTGTCTGGGAGAGACCCTGCTGATGCAGTATAACTACGTTGTGTCTTGTTGCTGTGCTCAGTCTTACCATGTAAATGGATAAAAAATAAACATTTATTGTTTACATTTTTCAAAGCATTCTTAGTTCATAGCATTTTTTCACACCTGCCTAAAACGTTTGCACAGTACTGTATATTATATATTTTTTTATTTGTTTGTACTTTTCAAAATGACAGGTGAATCTCTGCCTCCCCTGCCTCCTCTGACTGCACGTCCCTGAACAGCACAATCTTACAGCACACACTCAGGCCACACACTAACAGCACACACTAAAGCCACACACTAACAGCACACGCTAAATCCACACACTAACAGCAAACGCTAAAAAAACAAGCTAAAGCAACACGCTAACAAAACACGCTAAAGCAACACGCTAACAGCACACGCAACCACCACACATCAAACCCACACACTAATTTCACACAATAACAGCACACACTAGTGCCACCACACGCTAACAACACACGCTTACACCACACGCTAACGCCACACGCTAAAGCCACACGCTTACACTACATGCTAACACCACACAGGCATGGGACTGTTTTCACCTAAGCCTTTGTTCTGTGAGGACAGAGAACCCGTGAGGTTTTATGAAAGTCTTTTTGTTCTATTTCTTTGTTCCCTCTACAGCCTTAGCCATTTGTTCTGTTATAGTATTGTAACGGTGTTAATTATCGGACAGCGTTTGTTATCGGCAAACGTT